>NC_085872.1:31993375-32103375 GCF_034702125.1 Engraulis encrasicolus
ACTAGGTGCTCAATAGAGCTCATCAAATGGATATTCATATGAGGAAACACAAACAAATACAAGGTGCCGTAAGTGCCCCGCCCACATCGGCCATCCCAGCCAATCAGTCTGCTCCACTGAGAGAGAGGAGCCAGAGGGAGCAGGCAGCACCACCAGATCTCGGAAACTCATCAGCCTTGTCAAATAAGCAACAAATAGCAATTCTGGAAACATTTTCGGCCGACGCCAAAACGAATTTACATATCATTTTAGTGTACGCTTCCTCCATTTTGATCTGAGGGAGGGAGTGTGTCAACCCACTTAGGATAAAAAAAAAGCTTCAACAGGCTCGCTTCGTTGAATTACAACGAGAATGTCAGTGCTGCAGATCGCGCCAGACAAGGCGTTTTATGGCGTTAAAGGCAGCTAGGCGGCTTGTCCAGATGCTGAGTCCTTTTGCGTGACTATTTGCAGGGAATGCCCATTTGACTGGTGGACTAATTGGATGCTGTGGTGATCTCCAGAGTAGCAGCTGGGGCTTCTCCACTGTTATCATGCCATTAGTGCTCTTCCCTCTGTCTCTTGTGTCTGGGCCATCCATTTAGAGAGGTGCAGTGGAGTTCATGACCGATAAAGGAGACCACAAAAGCAAAACAATATCCCACATGGGGATCATCGGGTTTTAAAAACACTGTATATTTGTATTATTCTACAACTGCAGAGAATATAGCTGGAACGGTCAGCTGTATGGTCAAAGTCTGTCTATGGCCAAAAATGTTACCAGACCTAATATTACCACAGGTGTGCTTACAGCAAGCCTCAGACGTCACGTCAGGCATATCAGACATATCTAGGACTTCCAACAATCATTTCAGACATGGTCGGGAGATCATGGTCGAGCTTTATTTCTCTTCTCTCAGCCTCTATTCCTCTACCTCTCCATTTTTCAACATATCCCTTTTCATCCCTCCTTCTCTCTGCATTTTTCCTGTCTTTATAACATTCGGTGCATCCTGCCAACAGCTCACCTATCACACATTGCCATCCAACCCCCAACCCACTATGACAAAAGAACAAAAAAAAATCTCAGGAAATAGCTGGAAGTTGTTGGAGGTAGTATCCATTTCCTAACTGGCTTCCACTCGCTCCCAGACCTGAGCCTTTTCAAAAGCACGGCTGACAATGTTTTTCTTCTTTACCCCCCCCCCTTCTCTCAACAGAGGAGACGTTGTTGAAAGCTGATGCCAGATCCAGTGAGTAGATGATTTACTGCAAAGACCCCACCGGCTATGACCGCTTGCTTTCACCCCCCCACACCACCACCACCACCACCACCACCCGATAACAACGGCTTTTCATGCTACTCCAGGGATTAGCTATGCGTATGGAAAAAAAAAACTCTGTTAGAAGAATCCCTGCTTGCAAACGCATTAGAGAGATTTTCCTTTTAAACTCCCCTCCCTCCCCCACAATAACTGTCTGTGCATACCAGACACAGTGGGACGGGGGTGTGGGCAGTGCTCCCTTTTGAATGGACGTAAAATAATCGCATGGGTTCATCTTTCACATTCAACACAAAGGCCGTGATTTCTCAGCACCTCTACTGCAGATGAAGTACAGGAGCACTCAGAGGAAACCCATTTACTGCACGCACTGCAATAATCAGGACATCTAATCACTTCCAAATAACTATCAAACTAACCAAGGCTATGTACTAACCAAGGCCTGAAAAAATGCTTTCAAAAATCATACAATTTTTTCAAAAAAATAAAATAAGGCAAAATGTTCATCACGACACCACGAAGAGCACAAAAATGAAGACAATGCTTTGAGCAAGCTGCTAATTCACGCATGTATTTGTCATCAACACTGTGAATGGGCACTTTGCAGTGGTCTGCAGCAGCATGCAGCATGCAGCATCCAGCATCAAAAAAGGGATGCACCGCATTGGATCAGATACTTCACCGTCTCTACCAGGTGATCAACTGCAGTAAAACACACACAGAGCTGTACACGCAACCACACGTCACTAATATTTTGTTGGAGTTCAACTCAGCTTTTTGGTTCTTATGTATCAAAAAAATAATAAAAACTGATGCATTTCCCAAGCATTTCCCCCACACATTCACTAGTCTCCATGTAAAAAAATACGAAATGCTGTTTTTAGCTGGGAGAGGTGCAGTAGTGGCAGCTGTGATCCTCCGCCCACATTGCTTACAGAGGCCAAAGGTGTATGGGGGGTGGGGGATGGATAGGTGCAAGAGAAAAAGGACACCCAGGGCAGAAACAGACACAGACAGTGAAAATCAATGTGTGTGTGTGTGTGTGTGAGAGAGAGAGAGAGAGAGAGAGAGAGAGAGAGAGAGAGAGAGAGAGAGAGAGAGAGAGAGAGAGAGAGAGGTCGGGGGGAGAGAGAGGTCGGGGAGAGAGAGAGAGAGAGAGAGAGAGAGGAGAGAGAGAGAGAGAGAGAGAGGAGAGAGAGAGAGAGAGAGAGAGGGAGAGGGAGGGTGAGAGAGAGAGAGGGTGGGAGGGAGGGAGGGGATGGCAGTGATATTGTTTGCCTTTAGGGGTAGGTTGGTGTAGTGAAAAGTCAGGTACAATGGTGGAAAAAAAGAGGGCAAAGACAGACAAGGCATAAAGAGAGAGCAGTGCTGAGGAATGCAGTGCTGTAAGCCTGCTCTACTTTGTCCTCATCGCTGGGTGGGTTTCCAACACAGCAGGTCAGGGAGACCAAGCATTCACGTGTGTCCAACTGACAGGGCACCGCGGGATTACATGACAGTGCACATGCACAACATAATATTGTATTGCACACATGCAGTATTCACCCCCCACCCCCACCCCCCCAACACCACCACCACCACCACCACCACACACACACACACACACACACACACAAACACACACACACACGACAAGGTGAAACACACACACACACACCCAACACTCACACACACACACACACACACACACACAGAGGAAAACACACAGACACACACGCACACACACACAATTACAAACTCTCCGCCGAGACCCTGCTACTACAGAGGAATGCCGTCACATAAATACACACATGCACACCTACCATTACCCACCAGGCCAAAGCATGCTGACATAAGCAAACACATGCATGCGTAAATGCACACATGCGACCAAGCGACACACACACACACACACACACATACACACGCGCGCACGCACACACACGCGCACGCACATACACGGCAAACACACACGCACGGCACACACACACACTTCCTGCTGCCCACACCCTAACATCATCCTCCTACACAGGCCACACACAAACCCCCATGTGCGCACAGCACACCTACTATTACACTGCCACACTCGCGCCGAGACCCACATGAACGCACTCTCCAACACACACACACACACACATAATCAGGGGCGGGAGATTAAGGTCAGCCTGACTCCAGTGGCCTGCTGCTTGGACTTTGGCGCTGAGCAGTACGGTATAACAACTGCACCTCGCTTTACTCTGTACCAGGAAGAATAGAGAAAAAGAGCCAGAGATGGGAACAGAGAGAGAGAGAGAGAGAGAGAGAGATAGAAAGAAAGAGAGAGAGAGAGAGAGAGAGAGAGAGAGAGAGAGAGAGAGAGAGAGAGAGAGAGAGAGAGTGAGTGAGTGAGTGAGTGAGTGAGTGAGTGAGTGAGTGAGTGAGCGAATGAGAGTGAGAGAGAGAGAGAGAGAGAGATAGGAGTAAAAAAAAAAAATCAAGGAGTCATAACCTCAATTGTCATTTGGACTTTTACACTGTCTGGGTTGAAGAGACACAAATGGTGACAAGCCAAGAAAGACCAAGTGAAAAAAGACTGAGTGGTATATGAGAGCAAAGGAAGAGGAATGAAAAAGAGGAGAGGAAGAGAAAGACAGTACAGGACAGATAGAGCTTCCCTTGCACTTTAATGAAAGACCAGAGCCAGACGGTGGGAGAACAGCAGGACTTGTTTACTCGGCAGAATAAAAACAACGAATGAAAGCCTTTCATCCTGGGGTTTACTGAGGTTTACTGAGGCGCGAGAATGGGGGAGGGTGCAGAGGTGTGTGTGTGTGTGTGTGTGTGTGTGTGTGTGTGTGTGTGTGTGTGTGTGTGTGTGTGTGTGTGTGTGTGTGTGTGTGTGTGTGTGTGTGTGTGTGTGTGTGTACTGGTGGTGGTGCAACGACCACCAGAGAAGTGACTGGCCATTCAGGTGAAGGTATGTGTCCATCACATATCGTCCAAAAATGTGTCTAAGGCTCACCGGGATTTTTCAGTACGCACGCACACATACTCTTGAATGTTCCCCGTTTTCATCCCGTCAGTGTTGCCATTGAATTAACGGTTTTGTCAATGAAGCAAAAAACAGGGTTTTTATGTGTACTACAATCAAAAACTGTTAGTAAAAGCTATCATTTTTTGTATTTCCGAATTGTGTGCGCTTCCTTCGTCCACCAAAGCCTTTGAACATCAGACGATACTTTTGTGTACCACATGCTGCCGGGCCTGAGAGGCACGCTTGAGCATTATGCAGTTTCATTGTTTTTAATTTATTTTGATGCATTTCATGTGATGCTCTTTCTTTAGTCTGGTGTGTCTCTGCTGTAACTACACACATAAGGAGGACTGGAAGGTGGCCAATGGCAGACAATTGCATTCTGGGCTTCTGGTGATTTGTGTTTCACTGAAGTTTTAAAAGAGATTTCATATGCATGATTGTACTGCCAACACACACGCACACATGCACGCACGCACGCACGCATGCACACATGTATACAGACAGAACAAGCAATCACTCTTTTTAAATTTTCACGTTTATCTCCTCAAACCTAAAAAAAAAAGTATCTTAAACACGCATACGCACACACACACACACACACACACACACACATTAAATATGCAGTTTTTCTTCCAATGGAACATAAAACCTATCTTGGTCCCCTTAAAACCAAACTTAATCCCCTGAAAGCAAAAAAAAAAAAATGTACCCTTTGTGAGCAGAACATTTCCATTTCTTTTTTTGAACATGAAAGAAGGATGCAGAAACAGGTTATCCGTCTCATCTAAGCCCATCCCTCCTGAAGCAGAAATGTCCAAACACTGAGATCCATAATGCTGATGTTAGAGGCCACAGAAAATCTATCATCCCATGATGGAACACTTAGAACACCCACTTAGAATCTCAAATCGTTGCGTTTCAGTGGGGGTCTAACTTCTGAGAGCCCCACCCCCCCGCCTCAACCTGGCCAGATTTCACCTAATTAGATGAGGGAATCTCGGAATCTCAGGGTTAACTGAAAATCATTGGGGTCACCTTCAATTGATCCCTGGGTCAAGTATTGACAATGTTTTATCGATCTCAAAAGTGGGACTGCTGGAGATTCTGCTGAGCCCATCAAAAAATAAAAAGAAAAGGATTAAACTTTGCTTTCTTTTCAAATCTTTTTTTTTCAGATTCGAACGACAAAGATGGTTAAATTGAGTCACTGTGATGTTTAAGTGACACACACGCACGCACTCACAGGCATGCACGCACGCACTGGCACACACACACACACACACACACACACACACACACACACACACACACACACACACACGTGCGTGCACACACACACCAGACTATCTGTGTGCGTTTGAGAGCTTGTGTTACATGTAGTGTGTCTGCCATTGCATGTTTTCACTGCACCCCTTTATTGCTCGGCTAAGATTTACCGTCTGGCCCAAAGGGATCCAGTCAACCACTTGCCACTTCATTAGACCTTCCGCCGCTATCCAACTTCACAGTTAATGTTAAACAAGCTCCATAACAGATTCCAAAGTCACTGTCTCTGTCCAATCTCTCTCTCTCACTCGCTCGCTCGCACGCACGCACGCACACACACACACGCACACACACGAACACACACACACACACACACACACACACGCACACACACACACACACACACACACGCACACACACACACTAATTCACTCTCTCAATGCTTCCCTCCTGTACTGGACAGCCGCCAGCTGCGGACGCGCCATCGACACAACAAACCCTTATTTGGTCTGGGAACTTGCAATGGGGTCGCCGCTCGCAGAAAATAACTGTCGTTTCGTTGACGAGAGAGCAGACCACACATAGCAGTGCAGGAGGAGCGATGGTGATGAAAGCATTGGTCCATGAACTTAAACACATGAAGAGTTCAGATGCAAAACCCCCTAAGTGCCTTTCCAGAAAATAATCTTAATTCATTTTTACTTAATACAAAGCTATCAAAATTGCATATTTTTTATTTTATTTATGTAATATAACTATTTCTATGTATTATCAAGTACATGAATGTAAACCAAACCAACAACAGGGTCCTCTAAAAGTATAGAAGTGCAGGTCTTCAGAAATGGAGTTAGGGGGTTTTGCATCTGAACTCTTCACATGTTGTCTCAGGCAATATTACACTCTTGACAAATAAATCTACATTTACAAGAATTGCAAAACATTACCATTCATGTGTTTCTCCACACATAGGTTTCTTGTGGGGGGGAACATGAATCAAAGTAAGATATAGGAAAAGGGGATGTACAGGAGAAAAAAAAACTGACACAGCAAGCACACAGAGTGCCAAGAAGCTTAGATGTAGAGGGGGAGGACTTCATGGTTTATCTGGCGTACACAAAGGCCTGTGTTGGCACCTACTACTACCGCTCTCTCTCATCTAAAACTAAAATGCCACGAGGTTCCTCCACTGAGAGAGAATGAACGGAAGAAAAAAACAGACGACACCATGAAATATTCAGCAAGGGTCCATTTAGAGAGCACCATATGTGTACACAGTGTTCCCTTGGTAAAGCAAAAGACAGAGGGATGGAGATGGGGAAAGAGAAAGAGAAAAAGAAAAAAAGGGGCAGAGATGAGCTCCAGATTTCTGAAGTGTCTTAAGACTCCTGCCCCACTGACTTGCCTTTTATTTTTTCCTATTCTAAGGCTCAGTTTGGATGCACACTGTTTCCATACATCAGAGAGGCAACTCGGGGAGTCTCCTGTGGTCTCATTTAAGGGCACATTTAACACCCACTCTATCTGCTCCGCTTCTTTTCTGTGCACAGACTGTGTAACCCTGTTTTTGACGGTCTTTGCCAGAGTATACTGTAAAAGATTGGGTCTGCACCCTTGTGTTTTAGTCTCTATTGAGGGGCTGGAATTTAGCAGACAGTGAAATTTCGGTGAAGCTAGACTACAGCGGAAGGAAGAAACTAAATGGTATCTGGCTACTATCCTAATGTGTACACTGTTGGTTCTTTGACCACATCATGAAAGGAATTTTTAAATAAACCACCAAAGCACAACATCATACAGCAACATTCATCCTCCCACTCTTACCTGTCTTGGGGTTGATGGCAAAGAAGCCTTGCGGGTTCCCACTGGTGATGCGGTAGGACAGCTTGTCGCTGGAGCGCGTGTCGGGGTCAAAGGCTTCGATCTGGATGATGGAGACATCTTTGGGTGAGTTCTCCATCACGGTGGGATAGTAAACCGGCTCTGAGGTCTGTGGCGCATTGTCATTGACATCCTGCACCTCCACATACACCTCGACGAATGAGGACAGGGGGACAACACCATGGTCAGTGGCATACACCGTCAGCCAGTAGTGAGGCGTGGTCTCGTGATCAAGGAGCTCTTGAGTCCGGATAACACCTAAAATTGACAAAAAGACAAAAAATAGGACGTTTGTTATTCTATTGTGTTAAAACTACACTCTCACACATACACAAATGTGCCAGAATACATAAAGTATATGCCATTATACCAAGTGTGTGTTAATATCCTAGCACTTACTTCAAAAGAAATACAAAGTTTTGTGTGCTGTGACAGTTGGGTTGATTGTGGTTTAAGTCACTTCATATTGAGTTTAAGTCACTTGATATCGTATGCATGGATATCCCAATGTTTGGTGCCCACAACCTAAAATGGGGTTCATGGTTCCACTGTTATGATTTAAACTTTAAATTTGAAAGTTTTGAGCTGAAGTCATTGCAATGGCCATGAGTCATTGGACACAGGCTATGCCAGGGCGTGACACTAGCATCGTGAAGTCATGCCATGACATGAAAAGCCAAAGGAAGAGAGAGAGAGAGAGAGAGAGAGAGAGAGAGAGAGAGAGAGAGAGAGAGAGAGAGAGAGAGAGAGAGAGAGAGAACGAGAGAACTTTATTGCCAGCTATCTAAGCTTACTTTTCAGCTGAGCAAACAAACAGGCCTTAACATATCAGCTGCCGCTGCCTCACAGACGGGTACCGCTGACTTGAGGAGGGGCTTGAGAGATCGCTGAGCAAACATAAGGCCACAACATGGGCCGTTAATTTTCCCTTCTCTAAACACACACACACACACACACTGACTAGCATCTTTGTTTTAGTACTGAGCAGGGAGGAAAAACTTCTCATTCAAATATCATGCCAAGAGTTTCAAGTCCAACCATTCGTTCACTGTGGTTCCAAGGAGGGGCAAGGATCAAAAGTCAACAGACTTAATTTGAATGATACATACTGGTACCTTTGAAAAAAAACGGAACAACACTGATGTGTAATGGGTTCATTGAAATCCAAAACGACTTCCTGATTGCCGTTATTATAAGCCATAAAGTAATGAGCCCACCAAGCGTCTCTTTGAAGAGCATGGGTGTGCTGTATTCGCTGTAAAGGCGGGGCACTCCCATGTAGGCACTCCCAGTCCAAAGTTTATAGTGACCTGGATTATCAGCCTTCATTTCCGCCTTCCTTGCCTACCTACCACGCACTGTAGATAAGAGCCTATCCCATGCCTTCCAGAAACAATCCACCACTGTCACGCACACACAACCACACACCACCTATCCATAGGCCTCCTCCCATAGTCTTTTGTTGTAAGTTCAGCTCATCTCAAGAAGCCAAGCCCCCACACACACAGAGTGCTAACACACCTCTGGCCCCGGCCCGTAACTCAATGACTTGCACTGTGGGTTTGTAACTGACTCAGGGGCCAGGAACAAGCCTCAGGGGAACATCATACCAAAAAAGTTATAGATCACATTCACATTCCACACTATTTCTCTTCTCCTAAGTCTTTCTCCCTTCTTCCTTCTCTGTTTTATTTGACTCCCCCCCCCCTCATTACTCTTCATTATAGCGGCCTGGAGTTAGCTTTAGGGCTCTTATCGGGTGGGATGGTGAGCCCTAGAAAAGCAGATACTAGCCTACTTAAGCCACATTTCCTTGAGGCAAGGGACAGGGGAGTGTAGAATGGCCCATGCATCTTCCCGTATGATACTCTTGATGTTAAAGATTCCAAGTAGAAAAGTACAACCTAGATGTCAATAGGTGGGTGGGACTGAGATGGATGGAGGGCACACACACACAAAGCCATCACACCCACAACCTCCGTAGTTTGGAGTAGATGTATGACGCTGGTGTGATTGTGTGTGTTTGTGTGTGTGCGCGTGTGTTGTGTGCGTTCATATGTGCGTGTGTTGTGTGCGTTCATATGTGCGTGTGTGACTGTGTGTTTTTGAGTGCATGCATTTGGGCAGGACAGTGGGAGTCCAAAAAAAGGTTGGTAGATCACCAAATGTGCTTGTTCAAGGCAACCAGTGTGCTAAGATTGACTGGCGGCAGTTGCACCCGAGCTGCACAGGGAGATTCTGGAGAAGGAAGTGCAGAACAGGGAATTGTAAATGTGCTTCATAAATAAAAAATGTGAGTGTCTATCTAACTTGTAGGAAGCAGCAAGGCAGTATGGGAGTCAGTGAGTGTCTTCTACGCTGTGCATTCGTTTGCAGGGGGTGGAGAAGAATGAGCGAATTGGCAAGTGAAGAGGATGAAGGGATTCAGGCGAGGAAAGAGAGAGAGAGAGAGTACGGGGGAGGGGAGGATGAGTGGGAGGACGGGAGGAAAGGAGAGAGGCAGATGGAAGTGCAGAGGGGAGCTGAAGAGACGGAGAGGGCTACACACTAAGGGAGACAGCGTGAGAGAGGAGAGTAAAGGGCAAACCCTGCAGAGAGGGATGGGGGGATGGAGGAAGGGAGGGAAAGAGCATAGGAAGGGTGGATAAGGGGTGTGAGAATGTGACAGTGGGAGATCACATGTAAGGGAAAGAGTGGCATAGACGGAGAGGCGAATGATGCTGTGAGTCAGACAGGCACATACAGAGATATAGAGAGTGATGAGTGAATTAGAGTATAGGGGGCAAATAAAGAGATGAGCAGAAGAATGGACTGAGAGAGAAGAAGAGTGGTCAGCGTGAACGGAGAGAGAAAAGAGACTTGTGCCAAGCCTACACCCATGCTTGAGTGCCCTGCTTGAGTGCCCGTCTGTTTGACAGAGGTTGCCAAAGAGAAATCTTTTGCTCTTACTCGCACTTTTCTGTCCTTTCATTTTTTTCTCTGTCACCCCTCGCAGAGCACCTCACTGCTTCACTCACCAACCTTAGCAAAAACCACTTCATGTCTTATAAAGTGACAACTGCCCTCGTTTGTTATACTCTTTGAGTAGAAACGGGCTGGGTCAGCTTCTAGGCAATGCTCTATGAGCTCTGGACACCAAGTTGTCAGACTGCAGACTACATTTACAGGGATATTTCTAGCCGTCTTTTTTAATGTACTAAGTCCTCCTCGGAAAGTAGAGAGAGATTCTTGACTTATGGAGTTTGCACCAATAGTTTATTTTTTTTCAAAATCCTAATGCTTTGCATTTCAATAGCTATCTTATCCTAGCAGGTTTGCCTTGGAATGCATCTTCCAGGTTTTAATTCTCAATCAGCTTAAACCTGAGAACACTTAATGCTGACTAACACCTCATAAAATATTAGTCACAGCCTTCCTGTTTGCTTAAGACGCGGCCTGGAATCCTATCTTACCTCACTGGATCATTTTGTACAAGAGACGCCTCATATATTTGATCACACCTGCAAACCAACATTTATGGAGGAAGTTACAAAACCTGTCCTTAGGGGGGGTGGAAAACAAAAGGCCTGTCTGCCTCTCTCTGCGCACTCTACACTTTGTCTGTTCATCTTTTCACCCCCAGGCTAGATTTTTCACAAGTACCTGTCCCCAGATTCCCCACTCCAACGACAGCTGTTAGCACCCACCGTGGGGCAGACATCTGATACATGAGTGTACAGTATATCTGTGTTGTGAATGGATTCGTAATGTCTCTTGCGATCAATAATAGTAACAAATGTCTCGCAAAACTGTTGAAAAAATTAAAACATTCACGCCCATCTGTGTACACAACACAATTTGCCTCCAGACGAAGGGAGGAGCACGTAGCCAAGCGGAGACTAGATCAATTGTAAACAGCACAGACAATGTGGCTGAGTATGACTGTGAAATAGTGGGAGACAAACCGAGTAGGAGAGAAGCAAGGGAAAGGCCACAGAGCGAGCGGCGGCGGCAACCCGCAATGAAAGGGGTGGGGGCTTTACGCCTCCCCTGTAATGGGAATGCATCAGAAGCTTACATGATGGACTATACCAGGGCCCCATTTTAGCTCACAGCAGGGAACCTCAACTTTGCACTCCTATGTTCTCTGGGAGGGTAATCAGAGGCTGACAGGGTTGGCAGCTCTGCCCTACAAAGGCAAAGTGCAGTAACTGTGCCATTGAAACCGAGAAAAAAAGCTTTCGGAGCCTTGGTATTCCGTTATATGCTGTATTACTGCAAATTTGACAAAGCAATATCTCTAAAAAGGGACACATTTGCACTATACGACTTTGTCACAAGATAAAGAAGGTGCATTGACGACCATTTTCAGTCTAAACTGAACCTTGACAAAATATGTAGATATTGCACTTTGCCTTTATAGGGCAGAGTTAGTTTCACCCATTCCTCACCAAGTATTTTCACAATGGACTGACGGCTGCACAGCAAACAATGGGATAGGACGGGGAGCACATATGTAGACACCTGCCTTCACTCATGTAGTGACGAGCATGGCCACTTCGGTATCCTTCACACTTCTTTACCCATTCAGGCACCACCCCCAAACACAAGAGACAAGGTTGTTGCAGTGCCATGGCAAGCTACACATCGAGAGACTGCATATTGCACGCATATTAAAAGCTGGCAATTGAGACAAATTAGAAAGCCAAAAAGATTACCGGTTGTCAAAAGAGGATTACAATTCACAAAATCCTGTTTATCCCCTGGTTCTCATTTTCCTCTGCTTGCAAAACAGTCAATATCATATTTTTCTGGCGATAAAAATAGCATGTCTGTAATGAGCATCGACACCAAGGAGATGGCACTATGCTTCTCATGCTGTTTCTGGTCTTCATCCATCTGCACGATTCTGAGATTTCTGAACCTTGTTTCCAGCACTTTCCATCTGACCTCAGCAGGCAGACACTGGTAGGATTAATTTAATTTAACCTGAGATCACTGTGTGGGAAGAAAATGTGAGCGTTTGAAAGGGCTAGAGGGCGGCAGGCTTCATGAGCAACGCAGGGCCTGTGTTCTTCAGGTCTGCAGGGGGAGAGAGGCTTTCTTTGAACTGGGCTGGCTAATTCTGTACTCCCGTTCTCTGCATTCCTCAACCTTCTTAGGCCTCCTTCTGCCTCACATGCTTACATAAACTCTCAGTGCTCTCTCGCTCTCTTTCTCTTTCTTTCTCTCTCTCGCTCTTTCTGCCTGCCTACTTCTCTCTTTCCCCCCTCTCTCTTTTACACAGCCCGGCAAAATATTTCAAATTCCTCCACTGTGGAGAGCTGGGTGTATTAGCAGCAGCCCTGAGCTAAGCTCTCCATGCCCCACAACTTAAATCATATCATTCCCTCAGTTCCCAGAGTTTTCAGAAGCTCAAAGTAACCCTGATCTTCAGTATGAGTATTAATGCCTCAAACTTTTGAAAAATTTAATAGTCTGAAGTGCAGCCACAGCATGTGGCAGGAAAGAGAGTACTAAACAAATAAATAAATAAAAATGGACAGAAAACAGCCCATGCCTGCAGACAGATATCCAACAATGTCTAAAATATCTAGTTAGCTGAGGGAAGATCACAAGCTGTAACTCGTAAGAGCACGCTGCTTGCTACGGAGGACTGCGAAAGCCCTGAGCGGCAGAAAGCCCCGGAGGAGCTTCTAAAGAGGTCTTCAAACAAAGGCGTTGAAATAAATAAACAAATAGCCTGTGACTCCACTGAGGACACCAATTACCCTCCAACAGCCACAGTAAGATTCGCGATATGCGTGTTTGTCACACAAGAGCCACACCGGTTAAGGGCACCACGCCCCATCTTATTTCCCTGATATCCCCAACCAGGGAGATTAGCGTCCAGAGAAAGCCTCTCGGGTTTGAGCTGGGGTGGCCGACCTTTATCCACCTCATGCATCAGAATGTGCGTGTAGCCAGTCAGCTCAAGAAGCCATATCAACAGCTGGCCCATGGCTAGTAATGATTTAGACGGGCCAAATAATTTCCCCAGCTTAACAATGTAGAGCACTGTGCCTTGCTCCATATATCACCCTAATCTGATCGTCTTTACGGGATGGAGTTAGGTGGATAGGCACATAATGAACCCCATTTAGTGAAAAAGCATCACCAACTCTGATGTTTCGAAATACGGTAGGCCAACGGAAATATGGCGGAAAAGAAAGAGTTGGACGTTGGAACAGACACCAAAAAGTAAAACCAAACTGATAAATGTCTCTTGTGTGGAAAGAGAGCAGCAAAAAATGAAATGAATGAATGAAAGGAAGGGAGTGATGCAATTAGAGCATGCCTGGTGGGATTCTCTCTCTCTATTTTCTCTCTCTCACCCGCTGCCTCTATTTTCTGACTTTAGCCCGTTAATTCCAGTCCGGAGAGCCTGGTGGGACATGCCCAGACAGCTCCCATTGTCATTGTATCCCACTGTTTTTGTATGGGTCCTCGAGGCTATGCTGCTGCATGCATTACAAGCTTTAATATCACATTAGTATTTAGGACCTTCCACCTTTTTGGCCCCTTGAGGGACTTCCAGCACAGCATAGCTCCCCTGATTACTATTACACCTTCTTTCCCTTCATACCGAATGATCTCCCCTACACTGCATAATGGAGCTTCTTTTAAGTTTCTACTGACATTATCAAATTGGTATTGTTGGGGATTAACAGAATACGGTTCGTTCACGGTGTTCTTTTAAAAAAAACAAGGACCTGGATAACACCAAGAAGCAAGCAAAAGCTACTGTAACACACTGCTGACATTTCGAGAGCCCTGTTTTTTTCCCTCTCTCCCTCATATGCTATTTAGAGTCTCTCTCATGTGTATTTTTTGCCACTATCAAAGGAGCCCAGAATGTGACTGAGTGATGGAAAGGCAGTGTCATATTCAAACAGAACCACAATCTCTTGACTTTCTGCTCCAAAAAGGATCTCCCATTACTAGATATGAGTGCTACTGCAAACAACTGTGCTCCAACCATAAAACAGCGTATCTCAGTATTTGTGCCCCAAGTGACTCCATTTACAGTCTCCCCAGACCAGCCCTTTTTAGCCTTGTTGCCAGGCTGCCGCATTGCAATGCTGTCTGTGTCGCCGATATTTCACTAGAAATGTGTTTAGGTTCTCCTGCGCTCGTTAAATATGTTTTTGTTCTAGGGTAACAATGCTGAAATAAATAACACGGGGAACATTTCTCTTCATCACTCATTGTTAGGGGCTTTTCGTGGTATGGCTGTCATCTCACTGTGGCCATCCAAAGCCACTTATTATGGGGAGGGAAAAACATTGCACTTTTCAGTCACACTCTAAAGCTCAGTGCATCAAACAGTTAGTTTTGCACGAGTGCATCCTTCCATGTAAACGCATGGATGCCCCCGATAACCACACACACACACACACACACACACACACACACACACACACACACACACACACACACACACACACACACACACACACACAAATACAAAGGTGGGTTCTGTCAACTCCTGTGTACTCTACTCTTCATGAGTGGTACAACAAGCCAGGCTAACGCCACCTAGTGCCTCCGCACATTTCACTCAAATGCATTGCTACGATCATCAGGAAACATGCCGGCCCATCAGTAGACGCTGTCAATCCAGAACCATTGGTAGTTCAGCAATTGTATGCGCCAAGTGCTAACAGCAGCAACTGGTTCAACCAAAAAGCATGCTTACCGTACAGTGACTGAATCCTAATGCTATGACTTCAAACAGTTTCCACAAAATGAAACAATATGATATAGCAGTGTCAGTTAAATGTCTTATTTTACACCAAAGTAGTTTATAAAGATTGGATTTTTCTTCTTCGGGTGAATTTACAAGGGACAAGTCAACATACATGTGATGGGAAGGGGTACGGTGCTGAATGTGTGTGGTCTTGTCCTACGAGCTTAAATGCGAGAATGTCTGATGGAAGTAGGAATGTGATAGAATTTGTTATATTATATGCATTTATATTGTAAAAAGCCTTATAGTTTACCATTCAGTGGTAATGTAAAGCCAAGTGCCATATCGCTATCATTGTAAGCATGATGACTTTCACAAGGAACAATTCCAAGTCCTGTTTTGATATGGCTCACAATATATTGTACTAAAGCAAAGCAATGGCTGAAGTATTGTGAAGACACCAAATGCAGAAATGTTTATAGAGCAGTCACAATAGACCACTATGCTTTCACAACAGCCATAAAGATTGTTAGAATTCACATTCTCTACATTCATTACACATCTCTATTAACTCTACTACCCAGCTAGGCCCTTGCAATTAAACAGAAAAGACAAGACTGACAAGTGTTTCCCCCATTTACATGCAAGTATTTTTTTTAATAAAACCACGCTTTCTGAGAGTTACGCGTCTGGCCATAGCACCAGGGGAATGTTTCTGGAGCAAGGCAAAGCCACATTAAGCTGGTGAGGATGGTTCAATTGCTAACACCAAATGTTTGAAAAGAATTACAGTCGCAATGTGTGGTTCTAGACCCTCTGAACGAAATTAGTACAAAGGTACAGTAATACCAGACTAGGTACTAGCCTATAACCTGTTATGTTATAGCATATTGTTAATTACTGACATATATAACACATCATCATGTAATATTTTCTTAAATATTTCAATGAGTAGGTGCTGACACGAGTGCATACTGGCAATGTCCTAGTAACCACATCCAGGCAAGTCAACAAACTTCAGCCTTTACACATATTTCACATTTGATTTACACATCCACTCTTACATCTCTACATAGTTAAATTGCCTTAGATTGGGCCAGTAGCCCGTTTCAGAACAAACTATGTGTTGTTTCCTAATATCCGGTTTCTTATACCTTACACAAATTTCTGACAGTAGTTCTTGACTCTTACAAAAGGCTTTGGTTCTTCCTCTCTTGCTTGAACCACTGCCCTAGGCTGGCACCATTAACATAACAAGAGCTAATTTGCAATCAAGGCTAAGGCATCTGCACGAGGTACCTATACTAGGCTCGAAGAGGATTTAATGGGCTGAGAGCAACAAACTTTTAACAGGGCGAAAGTGTGCCTTTCATTTAACACCCTACAATCAACTTCAGGCTTGCTGCACATTCCTGGTGCAGTTGTCCAGGCAACATCTCTCAAGCATAGAATATTTGGAAGTCATGTGTGTCCGTTCAGAGAGTGGGGTGATAAAGTCTCACTCGGGTTCTAAATTATGTTTAAGATTCGAGACAATGAAGCAGCAAGGAGGAACTCGCACACCACTGATAACGATGCATAAATGATTTTAATGCATAAGGAAAATAAAGAAGGTGCTACCAAGATTCGAGACAACTCATGAGAAAAAAATTGAAAAGTTTAGACTAGGTAGATACTTCCCTTTATTCTCTCTCCTGTGAACATAAGGTAGAGGGTTACCACCCACCTCCTTCTCCCTCCCATCTCTATTCGTTCTCGTTCTCTCCCCATGACTCTCTTTCTCTCTCGCTTCTCCACTCACTCCCTCTCTCTTCCGCTCTCGTCTCTCTTTACCCCCTCCCTCCCTCCCACTCACACAGTCTGGGATTTGGAGGCAGTCAAACATGAAAAGACAAACCATTCAGCACATACCTCTCTTATCTGGCATCGCTGAAAGACTCGGCCTACCTCGATTTGCACAGGAAGGGCAATGGGGGGACAGAGGTGCGGAGATGGTGGGCTATAAGTGTGGGTGTGTGATGTGGAGCGTGCTTCCGAGAGAAAAGCACACTTGCGCTGTTTTGTCATTACACGTCAAACTATTTCATCTGGCTTCACAAAGCTCCTCTTTCACAGTGCCGTCTTGACACAAGTTGAAGTGAAAGGGCAATGCATACATTATCCAATAAGCAAAGGGCACAGCGTATGCTAGCCGATGAGCAATTTGAACTGAGGAACAAGCAATTCCGCACAGGGGCCCATGTCTTACGGCTTTTACAACACGAACCCCGTGCGGTGCCGCTCCTCTCATTAACATCATTAAAACAGCAAAGCCATTTACTCAATTTGCGCAATTCCAAAAGTCAAAGGAAGGCTTTATTTCCCACTTGTGGCATCCTCCACCCTCCACCCTCCACTCCCCCGGACCACCACCATCTCTCTTTAGCTCTTATCAGCCCGTGCTCCAGATGAGTGCAAATTGCTTTATCGCATCTCACTTGTTTGACTCGGTTTGAAATTCCAGGCTGACTTCATTAAGGAATTTGAACAAAGTAAAAAAAAAAGGGAAAATTAACAGTTCTTCGAGGACAAACAAGTGGCAATGAAAAAAAAAGGCACATCTTTGCCTCGAGGACAAAAGAAAAGGTAACTATAGGAGAGGAAAAAAATGAGGGAGGATTGGAATGAAAAAGCATGCTTAATTGAACACATAGGAGATCAGACAATGGTCTGACCTCAAATGTCAGCAGTCAGTCCGTTCATGCAAATACAGACCTAATGAATAAACTGAAAATAAGGTCCACTCTTTCATTCTGCCTTCTGCCTGTGGTGCAACGGCTACCCCCACATCGCCACAGACTGGGCACAGCCAAACGCTAACAACATCCTCCACCCAAACCTACTTCTGTCTAAGTAGCTCCAGATGTTGATGTCGGTCAAGAGGGTTTTTTTTCCATCTCTTGGCTATTTTTTAACCCCCTCCTGCAGTGGTAATGTAACACGACTTATTAACCCGTTAAGACACGCCGTTATAAATTTGCTGTTACCAGAATGGCAATGACCAACTCATAGTGCATCACTAAAGGCTAAGTGTTAGGTCATAGTAGTGTACTACTATGGTAGATAACTTTTCTATGACTAATACAGCATGCCACAGGAGGTAGGGTGTGCATTATGGGGCAACTTATGAGACAAACACACAAACAAGTTTCCTCAGAATTTTTGCATTTGATAAACAAATGCCTCTTTTGGGTCACTTGACCTTACCTATGACGAAGCCATACACCTGCCTATCCACTCCTTCCCCCTGGCCTAAACTCACAAAATGCACAAACACACACACGTACGCATAGCACACACACATAAGCGTACCCTTCCTTAGCCCCAAGACTACTCAGTTCAGTTCAGTTCAGTTCAGTAGCTTTATTTGTCCCAGTATGAGCAATTGTTCTGCAGTAGCAGTACACCTCACACACACACACATACTTCACACATAAAAACATTAAAAACACAAGAAGCACATAAAAGGTACCACCACTGCCGGTCGCTGGGTGCGCATGCGCCCTGTAAGTCCTGTTACGGGCCAATCATCAGCCTCAGTTGTCTCATCCCATTTTGAGACCCAACTGTTTCTTTTCAGCAGGGGTTTAGACTATTAAATAAAGTATCCAGATTCCCTGCACGGTTCTGGCAGCATCAATCAAGTTAGTGGCATACATACCTAGCTGGTCCCTGTTTTTGTCAGGCACTACCATTAACTCAATTACCCCACCGACAGTCTGAGCTTGAGTCTGAGCACACACCAGGGCCAAAATTAGCCCAGGGTGCACACTAAATCTCACCAGGGCTCCATACACACACCCTCCAGCTTTAAACATGTTTGTGTGACTTGCAGAAGTAAACACTACTGCTTGAGGTTCGCTAGGTTTCCAGCCAGAAGCTTGACAGACTGCACTGGTCATTGAGGGTGCTAAACATCAAGAACAGCAGGAATTTAAAAAAACACATCAACCAATTCAAAGCAACAATTTTGGTTGTCTGCTAATCTTATCTCAGCCAAAACGGATAAATTACCAATGTTACTTCCTCTTGTTTTTAAGGTGAGGGAAAGCTTAAAAAATGAGGTTAGAACAGGATAGTCATCGACATATCTCTGAGATTAAATGGGATTTTTTTTCATCTGTGCATAACTTGTTTAAAAAAACCATCAGCGACAGAAAGAAAAACAAAATACTGGCGGATAATTTGCTGTTCTACATACATATGATCTGTACTCAGTTTGAGGACAGGGCTGTTTTTTGTTTTTTTTGGAGTAGGCACTGGAGAACGTTTCATTTACACATTCCTCTCTTCTCCACTCTGTGAGCCCTGGGGCTTGCAGAACACGAGCATAAAACGGAAAAATAAAGACTGCACGTGGAGAACACAGGAGCCCAGAGCCATTAAGTAAACCAGCCACAGATGTGTTGGGTCTTCCTTGGGTACACTTCTCGTAAAACATTTGTTAGAGTTTGGAGATGTGTGTGTGGCAGTCTGGATTGTACTGAATGTTTGGGGGAGGGTTGTCTAAATTGTTGACGGACATCTGTTTGTGAAGAGGACTGTCTGTTATTGTTTGTTTGCTTCTGACACCATGTCTCATGCCCACAGTTGTGTTCAGGGATGCCTACTCGGCTGCATCATTAAATTTGAAACCCTTGGCTGAAAATTGTAAAACTGATCTGTTAGACACAAACTTCCACCATCCCCAAATTCAGACCAACGTCATCCAAAAGGAGCTGTCTTTCCCTCTGGCACATTTGCTTTGCTACTGGCACTGGCTGTGATCTCTCCAAATGGCAGGTCCAACCAAAGCAATCCTATCGTCGCCATTACTGATAAATCACTTTAAGGAGAGTGCAGAGGTGGAGGACTGACCCGGAAGAGCGGGTCAGGGCTGCTGGTGACCTGTATCCTTTTCACTACGTATGGGGGGATAGGCGAAGGAGGGGCTTAGAAACAGGCAATGGGGAATAAGGGGTGGTCCAAGACAAAAACCTTGGCTACCCAGATATCTATTAGTTTGAGGTGTATTGAGTATCCAGCTCTTTCAGTGAACTGTAGTCAATGGTACAATACAAACACCTACTCATTTCATAGTAGCATTTCTGCAGTGAGAATGTTCTGCCAGGAATTAACAACAGAAACTCTTCTGTGAATCAAGGCTCAAGTCATGTTTTAAATGGTTTTTGCTCAGTTTCAAATTGGATAAAAGACAAGAGGGCAAGGGGAAAAACAACCATGTGTTAGTTCGCACTAATGTGCCTTCACTAGAACAATTTAAGCTTACTTTTTCCAACTACAAAACAACAAATAAGGCAAGAATGATCAATAACCATTTAGTGAATAAGGCACAACTCCATCAACTTAAGACGGGGCCAGAACAAAAGCTGACAGATGGCCCTGAGGGGGTGAAATTCTATTCTAGCCCATCCTGTCATGCTAAATTTACCAGCAAAGAAAGTGATATTTCCCCAAAGGTTCATGGCAGACGCTACTAATTTACTCATGTTAATGAACAGCTAGTGTCCGCCTCTGTCCATCCAATTTCATCCACACATTTCATTTAACATTACTGAAGTCTCCAATGATCCCTCCATGGTGAAAAAAAAACGAAGGGTCTTTAATTACTTCAAAAAGTTTTCTGCATAAAACCTCTGAGTCTTGAAAACTGTGCCTACATACAGTGAAAGATTAATGTTTTATGTATGAACATTCACAGATGTACTTTACATAAAAAATTAAGGCTATACTGGAGAGCAGCAAAATACTTATACTTTAAGGAAAGAAAATCTGACATTAAGCTACTAGGATTATGTTAATTCAGTGCACATTTCAAAAGTGCTGCTTGAATCAGCCCAAACTTAAACCTAGTAGCTTTCTCTGAAAAAAGACACTGAATTCCAGACCAATTATTCAAAGCCCCAGGCACAGGTGTTGCTGCAGTTGTAGGAAGCTGGAAGACATATTAAAACATTCTTTGTAATCCTCGAATGAGGGTTCCTCATGACATCTTGACAATGAAATGAGAGAAATGTGATTTGATTTAAAGAATAACTTTCCTATACCCCTAACAGAAGACGCACCGGCCAGAAAAGTAAACAGGACATTAGTAATTCCAAGTAATTCCAATTAACGCAAGTAAAAAAAACACACAAAAATAAACAGACATAAAATATATGTCATTTCCAGTAATAATCAAGGTGAGGGGGTAATAAAGTGGGGAAGGAGGTGGGATGCAATTTGCTGCAATCCTCTTAATGCCTCAGCAAGTAGTTTGAAATGTCTACTGCAAGTGGCAAATACACAGCTGTTCCATCTGTTCCGAACATCATTTTTCACTCTCACAGGAAAAAGGAGTCAGGATGCGCTGATCACGTCTCTTTAAAAGTCCTGCATTTTCATTCAAATGTTTGTTCAGGCGTGATATTTATCACTAGGCACAATTACTGTCACAATTATTTTTTTTACAGCTGACATGCTGCATTTCACCTTATGTGTCAACAGAAAAATGTCAACAGAAAGAAGTGTTCACTTGAATGTGGGATGCAATGTTGTGTATTATATACAGCATTCGGGGGAAATATGTTTACTCACCAGTGTCTTCATCGATGGAAAAAATCCCAAGGCCTGAGCCATCCCTTATGGAGTACCGCAGTTCACCGTCTCTTCCTTTATCTTCATCCTGAGCAGACACTTTCATCACTGAAGTACCGATAGGCGCATCCTCTTTGATAAAACCTTTATCCACGAACGAAGGGAACCAAGGCCGGTAAAGATTTTCATTCACATCTACCACCTCCACTTCGATATGGCAGGTAGAGGATAGTGATATCGGTTTGCCTTTGTCCTTAGCCCTTGCTGTGAAGCTGTACACCTGCTTCTTCTCATAGTCCAGGTTCTGCACAATCCGAACAGCACCACTGAGTTTGTCTACTTCAAATTTCCCTTCCCCATTGTCCACCAGGCTGTATCGTACCTGACCAGAGGGCCCCAGATCAGGGTCATGGGCTTCCAGCCACATAATCACAGTGCCAATGGGAAGATCCTCTCGTACCTTGACCCGATAGTTAGGTGGGATAAACTTTGGTGGGTTGTCATTGACGTCTTCCAGGAATATTCTGAGCAACACGGTTGACACAAGCTGCGGTTCACTGGAGGCTTGGTCATGAGCTGCGATGCGCAAGGTAAAACTTGGATGTGTTTCACGATCCAAAGACTTTTTCACACTCACAACACCAGTCTCTTCATCAATAGCAAACTGACTGGTGTCAGCCAAAATTGAGTACCTCACTAAACCATTATCCCCAAGGTCCTTGTCTTTTGCCTCAACGCGAATGATTTCGGTCCCTATGGCTGTACTCTCACTGGTTTCAACAGAGTAGCTGTCTTTGAGGAACTGTGGAACATTATCATTTGTGTCAAGGATCTTTACATCTAAGAGGCGTGATGAAGATTTCTGGGGTATCCCTAGGTCATACACAGTAATATTAAGAGTGTAGTGATCCTTAGTTTCACGGTCAAGGGGTTCGTACACTTGTAACCAGCCTGTGTCCATCTCTACTACAAAGCGACTCTCAGAATCACCCCCTGAAATAACATACACTAGTTTTCCATTGAAACCACTGTCTGCATCTGATGCTGAGAGATGCACAATTCTAGCCCCCACTGGCAGATCCTCTCTCACCTCGATTACACTGGGGAAAGAGTCAGTGAACAGAGGAGCGAAACGGTTAACTGAGTGAATGTCTAAAAAGTTTTCCTCAGCCTCCACCTGACTATGAATTTTGCTGCCTTGAAGCAGCTTCTCAGCCAGCATTGTGGCGACACCGGTGTCAACACATTTGACCTGGACTGGCTTATGGGAAGTTATGACAGTGATGTTCATGACCATTGGCTGAGTTTCGTGCTCTCCGTCACTCGCAATTATCATCAGCCTATGAAAAGATATTTTGGCAGCCTCACCATCAGTCAAAGGATGTCTCAGGGAGAGGACGCCAGAATTTGGGTTCAAGTCAAACAGATCCAAGTCGTTACCTGCTTTAATTCTGTACCTTACTAACTGAAGCTCGTCAGCGTCAATGGCAGACACTGTTGTAATCTGCTCACCCACACCATGGTCTCTTGGCATGGTCACGTCACAGTCAACATTTTCAAATAGGGGTTTGTTGTCATTTTGATTATTCAGGGTGATGGTGACCGGCGTCTCCACCTCACGGCGAAAGGGGGAGCCCCAGTCTGAGGCCCGTACCTTTAAACTGTAAATGCGGGGCATGAGTTCATAATCAAGCTCCTCGGAGGTGCTGATCACCCCTGAGAAATAGTCAATGACGAATGGCTGAGGATTTACATTGGCTATGCTGTATGTGACATACCCATTTTCACCGCTGTCTAAATCATTAGCCTTCACAGTTAGCACAGTCGTACCCACGGGCATATTTTCATCCACACTGGCCTTGTATGAAGTCTGCTGGAATTCTGGGGCATTATTGTTGACGTCTACAACATCAATAATGACCTTAGTGGCTGCATTTTTGTCACTAGTGACGACTTCCAATTCAAACTTTGAGGCAGAGTCGGCACGGATGGGCCCAGAAGTTGTGATAAGGCCAGACTCTGGGTTAATGACAAAGGGATTTTTGTCCATCTTCTGTTTGAATGTGTATCTCACATGTGGGTATTTTGGCACAGCTGTGACCATGACAACTGGTGTGTGGACAGGTGCAAATTCACTGATGTTGACACGGTAAACAGGCCTCTCAAATTTAGGGGGGCCTACTTTGAACTGTGGGGATGTGACATGAATAACTTTAGCAGATGAAAATTGGGGAGGATTTCCTTTGTCCTTGGCTTGCAGCGTAAGGTTGTATCCAAAAGGCTGACTGTCCCAGTCTACATCCTTAAGCGCTTTGATTTTGTACTCCTTGCTCCCAGGGCTAGTCCGCATTGCCTTGAACTGCTGGAGGGGATCCCCAGCCACAACACTGAGGGATGCAATCTCACCATTGGCACCCTGGTCTCCGTCATCCACAGTAACAATGGCATAGGTTGGGTCTTTGTCTGCATCGGAGGGAGCCAGTGTCACAGCTGTGATGACAGGGGCATGCTCGTTGGCCTGCTCTACCCTTATCGTCAACTTGGCCATGCTGCTGAAGCCACTGCTCCCATACAACTTCATGCCCCGATCGACAGCCAGGATTTCCAGCTCGTACAACTTTGTTTCGGTATAATCAAGTTTTCCAGTGAGTGTTACGACCCCACTGGTGGGGTGCACAGCAAACATTTCATTCCACTCCCTGAAGCTGTAATAGTACTCGCCATTAGTCCCGATGTCAGCGTCAGTAGCTGTGACCTTGGCCACGCTGGTCCTGATAGCAGTGTTCTCAGGCAGGGAGATGCTGTAGGAGGTGGGGGAGAAGAGAGGCCTCAAGTCGTTGGTGTCCAGCACCTTGACTCGGACTCTAGCACGGGCTTCGGCATTGGTGTTCCTCTCCACTGCCTTGATGGTCAGCAGGTAGTGGTCTCTGACCTCGCGATTGAGAATGGCACTGCTCCCACCTTTGGTCCTTATTCGCAAGAAGCTGAAGTCCCCCAGCATGTAATCCTCAGCTTTGAACAAGTTCTCATTATCTCCCGAAACAATCTTGTACCGTATTTCCCAGACTGGGTCTGTGATGTAAATGCCCATTTTCAGAGGACTTTCTAAATAGGTCTTAGCAGCTGAGTTTTCATATATGGTGGCGTTGTAAACAGAATGGGTGAACTGAAAAGGCGATGCCGACTCTGCCAACCTTTGGTTTGCTATGCAGCCGCAGAGGAGCAAAAGCACGGTGGGAAGTGAAGTCAAGTGAATCCCCATGTTGGCTGAGTGTTTGTTGCCAAACCACCTAGAAGGAAAAAAGACAAGGAGAAAATCAGAACAATTCTTTTCAGACAACACATTTTTCAACATGTGGCCTATTCATCTATACCACCAAGACATGAATCATCTACCGCCAAGATGCTGCAGCCGTCATCCTGTTATCCCTATGTTATACAGGTGAAATGTAGCTCAATTAGCTATGGTATTACAAAACTCAATGAGGAAAGGTAAATATGATTCATAATATAATAGAATACAATACAATATAAGATAGACAATATACATTAATACATATGGTTATGTTTATTTGTTAAATAAACAAAAGGACAAAAGGTACACTTATAAACAACCTATTTCGATTATTTTTTCATTATCATTATTTACTTAATCATATTTTTAGTGAGTCTCTGATGTAAGCACTAATGTAAGTGCTGATGTGAGTGATTACAATGCATTTCCATTAAATGCCATACACATATCAAACCCAATCGTTGCTACATCACATAAGAGGACAAGGATATGCAAATAAATGAAAGCACACACACACACACACACACACACGCACGAGCACGCGCGCGCGCGTTAAACTCATGTTACGATTCCTTGATCTGGGCAGCATAGGACCTCTAAAAATATTTAGAATTCGACTTAAGCTACACTAAAGGGGCAGCCGCAGCACAAGGGAATTCGATGCTTGGATGGCAGGCTACAACTAGTCTAACAACGTGTAAAAATACCCTGCTCATTCTTAAAACAATCTGGAGTTATACGAATAGGGTCAACGACGCTGTATCAGACAGGGGGCTCTTTGGAGCTGTGAGGTGGCATGTCTGCCTTCTGCGCGGGGCAAAATAAACAGAACTTTGGACATCCATTTGCCGAATTAAAAATGCAATGTTTTTTTGTTATCAACAAAATGTTTAAATGCATGCACAAAACATTTTCAACGACTGCGCAGGACCCGAACGAAGCCGTAAAGTTGTTAATAACCCACATAGCCTGCTATGCATTATTGTGGTGACAGAAAAGTTAGCTAGCTAGCAAAGAAAGTGTCGAAGAGTTATTTGCAGCACATTATTTTTCTTTGCAGTAGCTTAGTAGGCCACTTACACCCAATACGTACACGTTAATAGTGATGTTTACAAGAACATAACTTATAATTAGGCCTAACTGTATTTTAAAAAAAAGTCGCAAAGCATTGCCGTTTAAGAAGTTCATTATTTGAAATAACAACTGTGATGCCGTGAAAGGCCAATTCTGTAAATTGTGCATTGAGCATTCACAACTCCAGACATGCACAATCAAAACTCTCAAACGAATATACTTGAGAAAGACTACTTTCATTTAAATTTCATAGGCTGCCCCATCCCCCACCTGCCCCCGTAAGCAACACTGCCCCGTGCTCTAACCAGATGTATGAGATTGTTCACACGGGCTACAACATCATTAAATGCACAGCTAACACGAAAATCAAATGCAAACATTTATAATAACTGCTCAGTAAGATAGTACGTAAATTGCACATTGTGTTTCAATGCTTTTGAGAAGTTAAGCGAATCTCAAAAGTAAAATCGCGGTGACTGATTTGCCACCACAAAAGACTGCCCGCAGGCTATCTACTTTGAGAAATCTCAACTTCCCACAGAAGATCCAGACCAGAAGACAACGAAAACGAAGCAAAATCACACAGCATCTGTCTTAGCAATATACGTAACTCAACATACCTATTCCCACATTAGTGACCCTGATAAGGAGGTTTTTCATGTGGTTTGTAAAATCCGATTTTCGGCATGGCATCGACGTGCTTCAAGTCTCTCCCTTTTCCCAGCGCTCTCTCGCGCAGTGTGTGTGAGTCCCTTCTTGCAACCCCCCTTCTCTCCCTCAGTCTCCCTCATGCACAGTATCTTTCCGCTCGTCCGGATCTACTTACCGCTGGCATGAGCACGTAACAAACCTTGAAGAAACCTATTCGATTTTTAAATCTTGTCTTTTTAGGGGAGGATAAAAACCTACCCGAACCACGACATGCATTCTGTGTTAGACCTATCTTTTTGCAGTTGAGTTGCGACGTGAATAATTGTTAGAGAAGGGGGTCAAGACGCTTTAAAAGTTAGGCAGGCTGAGTTGTCACACTTTCAGGTAGTAGGTTAGAACTACTATGCTGTAGCCCACGTTTTACCTCTCGTCTAATCAACAACTGTTATTATAGCCTATAATAGCCTAAGTCATTTTTTCGCCTGCTTGTTGTAGGCTATGTAAAGCTTTATTTTAAACGGCAATGCGGCCAGCGTTAGTACCGTTGCGACCGAGTTATGTTGGGCTACTTTGTCCGAAATTGGCTACTACAGCGAGCGGCGATTGATGGCGCTCTCTCACTACTGTTGCCCTGGAGTGGAAGAACAAGCGCTCTCCGGAGCGCTGTTCACTTCTGTATTGTTTCCATGAAACGGACATTAGACTAGACAGAATGTGCTCAGCCAGGTGTAATTCTTGGCGAGGTGTAGATTAATTCCAACAATTTCGACTCGCTGTATGCATTTAAAATCGATGTGGTTAGAGATGGCAATACAGTGGAGCTCAAGGGTGTGCAGAAGGAGCTCAAGAAAAGACTGAAAGAGGCCAAGAATGCATATGGAAGGAAGATTGAGATGAAGATGGACAACAACCCTAAAGAACTGTGGCGGGGCCTCAAGACAATGACAGGGTGTGAAGCCAAGAGTCGTGGAGCAGACGGCGATTGTAGCAGGGCAGACGATCTCAATAGCTTCTACAATCGCTTTAATTGCCCTCCCATTGTGAATGCTGCTAGCAATGGGACAAACATTAACACCTCCAGGTCACCCTACACACCTACCACGGACAACTTCACTCCCAGCACAGCACCCCCTCCTCCATTGCACCTTCAACCTGCCATGGGCTCTCCTCCCCCCCGGACTACCTCTGAATGCTCATCAACACCGACCCCACCTCCCGTCAACTATTCAACACACTCGCCTCCCCCCCGGATTAACCATCAGCAGGAAGAACTTTCACCAGTCTACCCTTCCACAAATCTCTCCTCTGAGCCAGCCCCCACAAGCACAGGATCACCTGGGGAAGACAGGACACATTCAATACACACACACCCCCACCCCTGCAAACTCAGCAACTCCTCAGTGTCACAGCTCAACAGGTCAGAAGCACACTCAAGAGGCTCAAAGTAAAGGCTCCTGGCCCTGATGGTGTTTGTGCCAAACTACTTAAAACCTGTGCTGAGGAGCTTGCTCTGCCACTTCAGTCCATCTTTAACAGAAGCCTACAGGATGGGAAAGTCCCTACACAGTGGAAGACATCCTGTCTCATCCCAGTTCCCAAAAAGCCACACCCCAAAGAACTGAACGATTTCAGACCAGTTGCCCTCACCTCTCACATAATGAAGACTTTTGAACGTGTGCTGCTGATCAACCTACTGAAGCCCCAGGTCCAACATGCTCTAGATCCCCTGCAGTTTGCCTATCAGGAGAAAGTGGGAGTCGAGGATGCTATCCTGTATCTGCTACACAGGGTGCATTCTCACCTGGACAAGAGAGACAGGGCTGTGAGAATCATGTTCTTTGATTTCTCTAGTGCCTTCAACACCATCCAGCCACTCATGCTGAAGGACAAACTGCTGCGAATGGGAGTGGGAACAGGACTGGTGACATGGATAACTGACTACCTCACTGGGAGGCCCCAGTTCGTCAGGCTTGGTGACCATACATCCCAGACTGTTGTCAGTAACACGGGTGCGCCACAAGGAACGGTGCTCTCCCCCGTGTTGTTCACCCTGTACACCTCTGACTTCAGCTACAACACAGAGACCTGTCACATGCAGAAGTTCTCTGATGACACTGCTATTGTGGCATGCATCAAGGATGGACAGGAAAGAGAGTACAGGGAACTGGTGGAGAACTTTGTCAGTTGGTGCCGGGACAATCAGCTGCAGCTGAATGCCACCAAAACAAAGGAGATGGTGGTTGACTTCAGGAGGACCACCCCACCACTGTTGCCTGTCTCTATCGAGGGAGAGACAGTGGAGACTGTCAACACCTACAAGTACCTAGGAGTACACCTGGACAACAAACTGGACTGGGCTGCCAATTCAGATGCTCTTTACAAGAAAGGGCAGAGCAGGCTCTACTTCCTACGGAAGCTCAGATCATTCAATGTCTGCAACAGCTCCTGCTGATGTTCTATCAGTCTGTCATGGCAAGTGTCCTCACCTACGCTATTGCCTGTTGGGGAGGTAGCGTTAGGAAGAGGGACGCTGGACGCCTTGACAGGCTGGTGAGGAAAGCTAGGTCTGTGGTGGGTATGGAACTGGAGGATCTCACAACCACAGCCGAAAAAAGGACCCTTAGCAGATTGGACTCAATACTTGAAAATGACAGACACCCCCTGCACCCGTTTCTGGCCAACCAGAGGAGCCTGTTCAGCTACAGACTCCGGGCCTTCCCCTGCCGGACAGACAGACTACGGAAGTCTTTTGTCCCCAGGGCCATCCAGCTCTTCAACACCACACAGAAAGGAGACAATTAAAGAGATTGTCATTGGTGACTGGACTGCATAAACTAGCCCCCCACACTGGAACACTCAAACTGCAGCCACTACACCCCCCCCCTCCCTTACAGATTCTTTTCTCTACTGAAACAGTTACACTTCATCCCACCCCCACCCCCTACCCCCTTACCCCCCACCCCCCGGAGCAAGCGCCTGCACTACCTTGGACACTTTAAGGGTTGCCCAATACAGGACAATAACCCACTACACCCCACCTCACCTACCTCACCCCCTGGAATAGCTGCCGTGAACTACTCAGCTTTTGCATGGACAATAATTAGAACTTCTTTGGCTCTTGTATGTGTACTTAACATGGTTATTTTGTTTTTCTGTGAGTGTGAATGTATGCAACATGACACCCTACCAGAACCTTGTGTCTGTGCAGGGATGAGTGTGTGTGTGTGTGTGTGGGTGTGGGTGTGGGTGTGGGTGTGGGTGTGGGAGGGGGGTTGTGGGTGGGTTTGTGTGTGTGTGTGTGTGTGGGTGGGACAATGTGTGTGTGAAGTGTGTGTGTGTGAGAGAGAGAACATGTGTGTATGTGAGATAATGTGTGGCGGTAGTACTCAAGATATATTTTTCCTGTAATGTTCAATTATGTGTATAATGTCTTGTGTATGTTTTGTATTTGTGTATTTATGTAAGCTGACAGACACCTTAATTTCCTTCGGGATTAATAAAAGTACTCTACTCTACTCTACTCTACTCTGGTTAGCCAGTCGAGTTGATATTGGTGAGAGGATGCTGGTGGTCTATATCTATTGAACAGGAGATGTGCGTCTCGGTAGGAAATGAGACTTCTTTCGTGGGTTTGGCACACATATCAGAACACATTAGCCTACTCACCAGATCAGCGAATGAGTGAAGCTGCACCAAAGTTCCAATCAGAGGAATGCAAAGAAATTTCGACAAACAGTGTATGCGAACATTTCGCACAACGCAATAGGCTATAAGTCGCATACATGAATAAATCCGATGTGTTCCGTGGATTTCCCTTTAGTCACATTTGATGCACATCCCCAAAAGCTACATTTTATTCCGCTCCATAGACTGTCCACTTTTCGAACTGCTTGCGCTCCCTCAAAACAGATCTGACGGTGGGAAGAGCGCACTGTGTCTGGGACGCGTGCCTTTCCAAATCTGTGACGTCACCAACATCGTGTATGGGAGTGAGTGTCATTTTATTTATTGTAGGCTTTGTAGCCTACTACAGACAATCTCCGGACTCAGATAGGCCTACAGCGGCTGGATGTTGGATATTGATAATTCTATGAGCACTGTAGCCTAAATATGGAAACGCATGGAGAGTCAAAAAGACTCTCATAGGAAAATATCCCTGTCTCTCTATAGCCTATCTGTCCCTTCACTTTCCTTTCCAAGGCCAACTCAGCTGCGTATGGGTGAATGTCCAGGAGATCTTAGTATGTCTTAAACAATAGGCCGGGCATGTCTTGTTTAGATTGAAATGCTTTATATTATTAGGCTATTATTAGTAGCCTAGTAGTAGGAGTAGTAGTAGTAGGCCTATTATTATATTATTATTATTATTGTTGTTGTTGTTGTTATTGTTGTTGTTGTTATTGTTGTTGTTGTTATTATTACTATTATTATTGTCCATGTTATTGTCACTGTTAACTGTACCAGAGTTCCAATAGGCCCATCACTCTCACACACATTTACAGGTATAAACAGACACAAAAGCCCATGCAGCACATGTATGCATGCTCATGCCTGCAGAATATCAATTGGCCTCTCCTTTCCCCGGAGTGCTGCAGAAGATTAGCGCTGCAAAGCCTAACAGTTCACACCAGTCTTGTACCCCTAACATTAGGGTATGAAATGATCTTTGCAATGAGTCAAAACAAACGTTGAGTGTCAATAAATACATAATTCAGGATGCACATTTCTGCCTTAAAGGGACACTGTGTGAGATTCTTAGTTGTTTATTTCCAGAATTCTTGCTACCCATTCACTAATGTTACCTTTTTCATGAATATTTACCACCACCATCAAATTCTAAGTGTTCATTATGACTGGAAAAATTGCACTTTTCATACATGAAAAGGGGGATCTTCTCCATGGTCCGCCATTTTGAATTTCCAGAAATAGCCATTTTTAGCTGCAAAAATGACTTAACTTGTTTGTTACTTTGTAAAATTTAATGAAAAGGTCAAATTTGGCAATAGGTGACACAGTTTCAATGAGCAGCATAGTTGCAGTACCTTTTTTTTGACCATTTCCTGCACAGTGTCCCTTTAAAGTGATCCTGTCCCATTTTTGGAAATAAGCTTATTTTACACCTTCCCTTGAGTTAAATGATTGGGTTTTACCTTTCTCCTGTACTTTCAACCTTTCTCTGGGTATGCCAGTACAAATTGTACCCCCAAGCTAGCAGTTAACATTGAGTCCTATGAGACCAGCTAGCCTACAGCTGGTCTCATAGAACTCAAGGTTAACGGCTAGCTTGGAGGTAAACTTTGTACTGTCGTACTGAGACAACGGCAGGAAGTACAGGAGAATCACTCCTTAGCGCTGCTTCCCTTGGATTGACAACAGTCTGCAAACTTCATTCGAATAAGCACAAACTTAATTCAGATTTAAATTAGTCAAAGAACTCTTTGCACAACATGGTCAGTTATCTTAAACATGTTTTACTTAGACCTATTTTTATTTAAAGCACAGACCGCAAATTCAGACAACAGACGGGCTAGGTCAATTAATCCCATGAACATTCACAAAGGTAAAGTGCAGTAACTATTTGGTCAAAATTGAGTTTAGACTGAAAATGGTCTTCCTAAGACCTCCTTTGTCTTGTGACAAAGCCTTACTGTCCAAATGTGTCCCATTTTAGAGAGATTGCTAGGCCTATGTCAAATGTGGGTAGGCTACAGCAATTATCCAACCCAACATCAATAGGCCCTACTTTCATGACCTTTCTCAGATTTAGTGTTGGTGCAGTTAGGCCTACTGCACTTTGCCTTTGGCCACAAAAAAAAACATTTAATTATCAGTATGAATTGGAATAACGTTTATTTCTAAAATTCCAAGTGGAATATGTGTAACTGAGGTGTTCCCGCGCAGTCCGCCCCCCTCTGGGCCGCGAACCCGCCACCTCCTTGTCATTGCACTGGTCTGGGTAGGCCTATGGGAGGCACAGCACGATACCGCTAAGCTAAAGGACCAGTTTGATAACCCAATGCTACAAGGGAACCAGTGTAAATAAGGTGTTCCCGCGCAGTCTGTCCCCCCTCGGGGTCTCAAACTCGCCACCTCGTCGCAACAGTTCGGGTAGGCTATGGGAGTCACAACGATACCGCTGAGCTAAAGGACCAGTCCAATAACTAACTAATCTAACTAATGTCCCACACATGCAACATGACGGTGCATACACACCAAAAGCGCGGACGTCCACTTAACGCCCACTTCACGTGTCCGGTAGGCTATCAGTCCGAAACGGTTGGAATACATGAAAACAGATCATGCCTTGCACACAGGAGCACGGTGTAAGCGCGGCGCATGTCGGGCCCGACCGAACATGTCCGCGATGCTCCTTGAAAATAGAACTCCAGTCTATTTTCCCGCGGGGACGTTCAATGAGCGGCTTCCATTGAAAATGAATGGCTGCTGCCCGCAGATAGAACGTGAACGCTGACTGTGCAGTGTGCAAGGCAGCCCGTGAACCTTTCGGTCCCGCAATGCTCCCGGACACGATAAGTACCGTAGGCCTACACTTGGTGTGTATATAGGCTACTGTGAGTGTTTAAACTGATAAACATGATAAAACGTGTTTCAAATGAAAAGAGAGTGGTGGAAATAAATAGTCCTAGGTATCAAAAAGTCAATTCAGACCTTTTATAAATGGCATCATCATCGCATTCATTCTTCTCCACAGCCTTCTACATGACAGAATCTCTGTTTATCCCAGGATTATTCCAAGAAAGTTAAGTGATAAACTTGCCTAAATTAACCCACCGGAAGTGAGAGGTAGCCCACAGGTGCATGACATTTAAGAAAATGAGGACTTCAGGCCCTTCTAGATGATTTAGCAACTTAAACTGATTCATTACTGAGAAATGTCCTTGGAATAGCCTACTACCCAGGTTGCGTTTTCTTTTTCTGTCCTTCTCTCATGCTTTTTCAAAAGGCATGAGAAGAGGAATAATTATGCATAAGACAAATGGTTACTTGAGTTTAAAGTCCTCCATGGTTTGCATAATGCGGAAGTAAATTGACCAAAGTCCATCCAGACACATACATAGGCCTACCTACCAAAAATGTCTCAGTTCCCGTTACTAGCATGTGTTTTTTCATGCGTGCCCCATTTTAGTCGTCTGTATCTGACAAAATTTCCCATATCAATTGTCAAAAAGGAATACCAAACCCATTGAATAACTGTCGTCTTTGGTGTGGTGCCAGAGGACATGCCTATCCTGTCTCAACCATGCCCTTTTGTCCCTCTCTCTTCTTATGTGGAAGGACTTCCACCATCACCTGCCACTGGTGCCATTATATCTCATTTTTTTATATAAACAAGTATGTAGCCTATAAGTGAGGGTTCAAGAGAGAGAGAGAGAGAGAGAGAGAGAGAGAGAGAGAGAGAGAGAGAAAGAGAGAGTGTGTGTGTGTGTGTGTGTGTGTGTGTGTGTGTGTGTGTGTGTGTGTGTGTGTGTGTGTGTGTGTGTGTGTGTGTGTGTGTGTGTGTGTGTGTGTGTGTGTGTGTGTGTGTGTGTGAATTTAAAAAAGAATCAATATACAAACATTACATCTGTATTATTTAGCATGTCTGTCCATTAATCTGAATATTGGCTACCTATTGAAATGTAATGTGACATTGATCTCAGCTGTAAATATGCCAATTGTGTTAACCAGTGGTGTCAGGTTTTGCAGATGAAGTGAACGTGAAGGGGTATTGTTCGCTTTTACCGATCTCATTTTCTTAGCAAAAGCTATACCACAAAGTATAGACATTTTGCTTTAAAATTATATAAATCAGCATCTTTTCTGACTTGCACAAACTCCTTTTGCATGATAAGGCCTCAATCTTGGCCATAACTTATGTGGGTTGTACTTATGAAAAGATGTGGTTTGAAATGAAACGCCATGCAACTTCCCATATTACTCAGGGGAAATAAAAGCATGGCTGATAAGAGCCTACTGAATTTTAATCACAGTATCAACAGCACGCACAATATGATTTCCATAACGGATTATGAAGAACTGCGAAACATTTCAATAACAGAGGGGAGAAGCTCCACCTACCACTTTTCGCTTTGGTGTGCGTGTGGATCGGGGATCCCTTTTTAAAATGACTGCTGGGTTAGCCTACCATATATAATATACATGCAGCTTTGCTTTCCCTTTGTTTTAATCCCATGGAAAGTCTAGTTGGGATTACACACAAAAGGAATGCTTTCTACATGGATTTGCGAGGCTGGATTAACGACGCTGTGTAATAGTGGCACGTGTGTGTCAGTACCACACTTCAAACGGCATTGTCAGGAGGACCGCTGCTGGTGCCGGCTTGAAACGGCAGGCATGTTCAAGCAGAAATCACAATGATTATTTGGAAACTGTCACCCAGTTAAACATTTTTTAGGTAAGAGACCAGGGCTGGACTGGCCATCTTGCATAGCGGGCATTTCCCGGTGGGCCCCGCACCCTCGTGGGCCCGCATTTTCAGAAATGTTTAGAAAATATAATGGCCCACGAGGGTGCAGGGTCCACCGTTGAGTCAGTTCTGCGCCGCTAATTATGAGGGGGCCCTTTAAGCCAAAAGTGCCCGGGCCCTATTTATCCCCCGGACCAGCCCTGCATACAAGACAGCCATTAATGGGTAAACAATTTGGTTGCCAGTGTATTTGGAACCAGCTCTGACATTGGTCTTGTTGCTCTGAAAGCAGGTAAAATCATCTAAGGCCCCTTTGCAAATGGCTTTTCTAGTTTTCTACCATCCCGCCTGTGTGCTGATCATGTGATGTCTGATGTGTGGAATCTCTCGTCTCATTCTCTCCGTTCTCATCTCTGGTTGTACTGGGGAAGAAGCAGATGCTGAAGTCTCAATTATCTGTCTCAGCAAGTAGAGCTCCTCGCTTCAGCAATCCTTTCCTCATCCACACACTCTGTGCATTTATACATGGCTGAGGCTTTAGAGAGAAGACGGGAATGAGATAGAGATGGCAGCCGTGCATTTGTGAATGCTTTTCTATCTCCAAGTGCCACTCCAGCTAATCCTCACATCACCTATATCCTCTTTTTGCAACTTTTAAGTCTGTTTCACTCTTATCACCAATCCAAATACACATTGTGGGTGTTATTGCGCGTACACTAGAGTGCATATGGCACTTTCTATGCAAACGTTGGGGCTTATGAGGCAACCTGGAAATGTGTGTGGATGGTGGTAAGTTTTTCTTGGTTGGCATTCAAAAATGTACTTTTTTCTGAGGGTGATACTTTATGGTCATGTATAGCTACAATGTAACAGATGCGTACTAACGTGTGTGTGTGTGTGTGTGTATATTTGTGTGTGTGTGTGTGTGTGTGTGTGTGTGTGTGTGTGTGTGTGTGTGTGTGTGTGTGTGTGTGGGATGGGGGGAGGGGGTGTCACAAAGGGGTCTAGTGTCCTGGGCCCAGAGAGATTGAGGGCCCAGAAAGCAAAGTATGGCAACATCATTGAGACATTTGTCATTGTGATTGGGCTAGAGATCACAACCCCCCAGACACACACACACCCATGCACGCACGCACGCACACGCGTATGTACGCGCGCATGTGCACACACACACACACACACACACACACACACACACACACACACACACACACACACACACACACACACACACACACACACACACACACACATTCTGCATTGTAATGATCAATGTATACCGGTATGCAAGCTCATATTTGCTTTGCTTTTCTTATCATCATTTTTTGTCAAATTTAAGTGGCTCAGAGAACACCCCTGGGTCACTCCTGTCTGTAATCCTAAAATCAAGAGAATTACTTTAAAGTGATTTAGAAATTAACACAAAACTAACGGTTGGAATTTAATGAATAATATGGTACAAAGCATACTGATTGCTACCTAGCTTACACAAGAACAGTGTCGGGTAAGGGAAGCTGCAGCCAGACATTGTGGTACTTTGTCATTACACAGAGCACTAGACCACAGCCAATGGTCAGTATAGTCAAGGGAAAATGTTTTTGCGTAAGTTATAGACATATGCATTCCTACATAAATTAACAAACAATAACCTAAGATATATCCCCTTAAGACACGGCATTATAAATGAGCTGTTACCAGAATGGGAATGACTAAGTTGTAATGTATTATTAAAGGCCCAGTGCACTGTCATAGTAGTGTAGTACTATAGTAGTTAACTTTCAATGTCTATTACAGCGTGCCACAGGAGGTTCAGCGTGCATTAAGGGGCTACGTCCCGATAAGTGTTATTTGGCTGTCCTGTGCTGTGCTTGCCAAGAAAACAGTAATATCTCTGAGGTCCTGAATTTGCAGTTTTATGACCTCTGGGATGTTTTTGTTTGGCTGTATTTTCAGACCATCTGGAGCCAGATATAGGACAGTACTTGACATGGGATTTCAAGGTCTGTGAATACAGCAGGACTTAGCTCCTATACAAGTCTATCCTGTACGGCAAGAAACATTAGCTTGAAACCATTCATATTTATCACACTTGAAAAAAATCAAAAAGTGGGCCTGTGCCTTTGAAGGTGGCTTTAGTTGTGCGGTGGTGCATTGGCTTGGAATATGGAGTAATACAAAATCAGAAAGTCTGGAGCTCGCACTCAAAAAAAGACTTAAAGGGACAGTTTGGTCAATTTCAACATGCAGTTGTATTGCTCACGCTACCCTTGACTTGTCAGTACCTGGTGTTGCCACATTTTTCGGCTCAGCCCTTTCCGAGATATGAGCAATTCTAATGGGGGCAGCGTTTGTTTACATTTTTAAAAAATGAAACATAGGCCAACTCCAAATATTTTCCCAAAAGGTACTGCTGTTTGCTAGTTGTCTGCTGATGTTTTATAACCTTTTGGATGTTTTTGGGAATAAATAAAAATGTTTTTTTTTTAATGTAAACAAAGAGCTGCCCCCATTACAATGACCAGGATCTCGGAAACGGCTGAAGAAGAAGAAGAAAAAATCTCAGGCACTGACAAGTCCAGGGTAGTGTGAGCATTACAACTGCATGTTGAAATTGACCAAACTGTCCCTTTAAGAAGAGATGCCAAAATAAAGTGGGTTTTTAATTATCTCACATATGCCGTGCTATATTTACATTTACATTTACAAATGTAAATGCTCCAGACTTTCTGATTTTGTATTACGCTATTTATCACACTTGGACATTTTTGTAGGCAAAATAAAGATGGTTAGGTTGGGAAGGGATTATATCTTTGGGGGGAGAACACATGAAAAACAGAATGTTAATGAGGGGCATTCGCCCGCTCCACCTTTGCGAAATTAAACTGATGTAGTAGAAGCCGAGCTATCTGCCTGTGTATGCCTTGCTGCCTTCTCTCCAGTCATGTCTCTGGGGCTAGGAGGTCTCTTAGCACACAGTTTGGCTCCACATAGACATAGATGCACGTCAATGGTCTTCCCTCTGTGTCCCGGCTACATGAATATTCTGCTGCTGGTCTGAGGCAGAGGACTCACCCGGGACCCAGACTGCAAAGCAGTGTGGGAAATGAAGGGATCAGCTCCAGCAGGGAGAGTGGAGGAAGCCATTATGATGCAGGAGCACATACCCAATTAAACTGCACCAAGAGCAAACCTAGCCTTGCTCATTTCAGCTTCGCCTCTTTCAATCAATCTCATGGTTGCTCTGTTGTACAGACTATACCTTTATGCCTTCCATGCTCCCCTGGGCCTCAATATGGAACAGAACGGGAATATTTGATTTGCTTTATTTAACTAGGAGAGGTCCCAACCTAAATCTTATACAACTAAGTAAATAACTTCCAGTCTGTAACTTCTTGAAGTACCATCTCTGCAGGAATTGTAAAAGGAGGATGTGAGTAGTAGGGTCATGCATTAAAAAAATAGCACTTTGGTGTAGTCCTTTAGTAAAAAACAGAATGAGAGGACACAGAAAACAAGGTGTCAAGACAGATGGGATGTAAGGAAATGACCTAGGCTGGATTTGAACATGGGCCCCTGCTTTCTTGTAGCCCATTCATCAGAGGTATTTAATAAATACACACATACGTATATATGTGTATAGGCTATATACACAGTATATGTGTGTGTATTTAGGCTACTGTATATGAAGAGTTCAAATGCAAAACCCCCTAAGTGCCATTTCAGAAAATAATCTTAATTCATTTTTATTTAATACAAAGCTATCAAAATTGCATATTTTTAAATTTTATTTATGTAATATAACTATTTATATGTATTATCAAGTACATGAATGTACACCAAATCAACAAAGGGGTGCTCTACAAATATAGAAGTGCAGGTCTTCAGAAATGGAGTTAGGGGGTTTTGCATCTGAACTCTTCATATATTCTATGTTCGGACCCTTTAGGGTGTGAAACAAGGGTGTGAAACAAGGGTGTGAAACAAGCGGTTAGCTTTCCAGAGAGAGGAGACATTCACTTCCCTATTCCTTAGTACCCTTGTAATTGTCTGTTATAAGACTGTTTCAAGACTTCACTCTCAAGTGGATGCATAGGAGAGATATTCACAACCTGAAGTGTTAGTAATCGCAAATTACACACACAAATATAGCACACATGTTTTCAGAACCTTGTTGTCCAAGGGCCACATCTGGCCCCAGGGCCTCCATTTGAATCGCCCTGCCATACATCACAGTGCACTGTGCCACAGCTCCCCTGGCCATGCATTACTGCAGATGGATGCAGACGCTACATTTGCTGAAAATACTACTACAGCATAACAACATTGTGATATTACAGAGAGCCTTGTGTAGCGCCCCCTAGTGGGCAAAAGACTACGCCACCCCTTATGCTAATACACCCGACAATAAAGAGTAAGGGGAACTCCTTAAATAAATACCAATGCACAAGTGATTGCAAAAAGTATAAAAATAGTTGTTTATTAATTTCTCTTGTGTTGCTTTGTCAATAAATAAAAGTTCATGGACACACAGGGAATGGTCGGCCACACCAGTCAGGCCACTATAAATAGACAACAGTAAACATTGTTCATCACACGTGCAAAAATAAATACAATATATGGTAGTTGCAAAATACACAGCACTCTCACCGCTAGGTGTATTGGATAAATCACACTTGCACAGCAACCTGCCTGCTAGGGCACTTGAATAGAGCACACTTCACAGCACTGCACACTCACCCGTAGGTGCTTGATCAAACTTCAACACACTTGTGTGCTAGGAGAAAAGGGAACCTTAGTTTCTGCCGCCTACCTAACCAGTAGACCTGACCAGCTGGCCACCCTTGGTAATGGGACAGGAGGGTCGGGTAAACAAACAAAGACAAACAAAAAAAAAGAAAATAAACCTCTAGCCAGCGGTCACACTTCGCACTGTGCCACACTGGCTTAGATCCTGGCCGCAGGCTAGAGGAGTACAAATCAAATCAAACAGAACCAAAAACACTTGTCCTATAGCAGCACCTGCACACTCAAGCATTCACTCATTCATTCACTCTCTAGAGAACAGCGACTGACTGTTGAATGATCCTCTTGCGGCATTGAAGGCTAGCACCGCAGTTAAAGTGCATTGACCCCGGGCAGCAGACGTCTCGGGTGAAACGCTTTTTACTTCGAGTGCAGTAACCTGGATTCTCTCCCCGGTGTGGAAGGGCTACGAGCACTCCACCAACTCACCCCCGGTACTTGCAAGAGAAACTCAGACCCTGAACACAGCAATCCATCTGCTAACTACAAACCCCAACTCCGATGAAGTTGGGACGTTTGGTAAACAGTGAATAAAATCAAAATGCTATCATTTTCAAAACATTCAATCTATTCATTAGATGGAGAATAGTGAAAAGACAACATATTAAGTGTTAAAACCGAGAAAAAATATTGTTTTGGGGGACATATGTACTCATTTCTAATTTGATAAATCCAACACGTCTGAAAAGAGTTGGGACGGGGACAATAAATGGCAGCAAATGTCGAGGAAGACTAAAAACAAAACAAAAGACAACACTTAACAGTTAAATACATTAACCGATGAGATTATTTTATATAAAAAACAGTGTTAATTCCTATCTTGGACATGATTTCACCAGCTTAAATGGTGGGTGTATTCCTTGTCATGTTTTGCAATGTTTTCATTTCTGTAGTGCTTACAGTGTGACAGGTCTTGACCAAAAACCCACCATTTTATCACCTGCTGGTCCTTATGATGGAGCCAAACTGTTAAAACATAGGAGAGAATGCAATTTGACCTTACTATGTGGCAGTAATCGAAGATCTCCCTTCAAAATATAATGCATGAGTGGCTTTTCATGCTGTTTAAAACCCATTTATACCATTCAGCACTGTATTTAACTCTACAGATGAGTGAGAACATCTTAACCAATGCACTACTGCACCCGCATGCCATCATGGAGGCTGACTTTTGAAGCTAGCACTAACACAAGTTGGATGGTCCATTTTCACTGTAGCACAGGATGTGCAATGCTCTATTATTGTCAAAAACAATGGACTTCTACAACTTCTGCTGACTTCTGTAAGCAAAGGACAGTTTCCCATGTCTTCTGGGTCTATTTCAAGTGAGCTCAGGTGCTTAGGAGAATGTTAGACCCCTGTATCATTTTCATGCATTAAGCATTTTTAATATGGTCAATTTTCAATAGCTCTAATTCCTGGACTGCTAGAGTGAGACTACAGCCAATATATATTTCATGATGTCATGAACCTATACAATGATTTTATTAACAAAAATATGTCTTATATACACTCAATCGTGGTAAATCAAAGGGAATTCAAAAATGTATGTAATAACTATGGTAATTATTCCCTTTGCATCTTTCATTCTGAGTGACGCAGCCTCTCTGTGATGATCTTATACTTGGACACCTATATTGTCCGTCAGTACAATTCATTTTTAAATGTTCTTCTTTGTTGTTTTATCTTATTTGGATGTTTACTAAATTTCACTGATCCCCGTCCCAACTCTTTTGAGACATGTTGGATTTATCAAATTAGAAATTAGTACATATGTCCCCCAAAACAATATTTTTTCTCGGTTTTAACACTTAATATGTTGTCTTTTCACTATTCTCCATCTAATGAATAGATTGAATGTTTTGAAAATGATAGCATTTTGATTTTATTCACTGTTTACCAAACGTCCCAACTTCATCGGAGTTGGGGTTTGTAGCAGCTCCTGTTTGGAGGGTTCTGACCACTCACTCCCCAGCTTATCGCTGCCAACCCGACACACAAACAACACACCAACCCAGCTTCGCCAGCGTGCTAGCCTAGCGGCTATGGACCATTCCCGGTCTCAGGACCCGAGGTGGCTATATCCATGCCCGGTCTAAGGACCCCAACTCTCCCCATAACACGCCTGTCCAGAAAACTACACTGACAGTGCCTATGCCCCCAATGAGTTAAAGGAAAGAATACAGGGAAAGCAGGGGAAAGATTAAGTGCAAAGCAAAAGGATTAAAGAAAGTGAAAGCAGCAATAGGTTCCCTGGCTACAATCCACCCCCTCCAAATGGATCGGCGGCCCGACGATCCCATCACAGGACCCGGCATCTTCCTCGTCCACAGGTGGTAGCCCGTCTTCCTCTCGGGTAGCCGTCGCTCTGGGCAACCGGTGAGGATTGGAATGTTGACCCACAGTGGATCTACCGGACCATCGTAGGACCACCTCCTCCAGCCCAGTGTCCTCTGCGCCCAGGGACTGATTCCCCTCTGGCACCGGTACAGCTGGTGCTTCCTCTTCGGTGTACAACATTACTACCTCCCCGCTGTCATCCTCCTCAGTCACTGGAGGCGCGTCCGTTGGGCCCCTCCTGGCAGGCGGCAGAGCAACCCCTTCACAGTCTTCCCGTAATCCATCAGGGACAGCCCGCATCTCCAATCGATGAACCTGTCTGACTGGTCCCTCTCCGACGGCCGGTACCACTGTGTATATGGCTGCTGCCCCTGAGGGGCCTCGGAGTACTCAAAAACACAAGGGTTCCAGTAATCTTGAATTTTGTTACGGCCATGAACATGGTTACGCAATTAGACAAGTTGCCCATCTGCAAACCCAGCATCATTAACTTGACTATTATGTGGCTGGGCCATGTCCTGTGATCGTCGCTGGACATGTTCTTGCGTCATTCTAACACTCTCTTGATGTTTCTGAACCCACTCTTCCATTGTCTATGCCGTTGGGGTCGCTTCCCCCATTCCCAGCAAGAAGTCGACAGGTAGTCTCGGGTGGTGTCCAAACATTAAGTAGTACGGAGTATGCCCTGTGGTCTGATGGGGAGTGGTATTATAGGCAAACGTCAGCTGAGGCAAGTGGTGTGGCCAGCGGCGCTTCTCCTCTGCAGGCAAAGTACGCAACAGGTCATGTAAGGTACGATTAAATCGCTCGCATTGTCCGTTTCCTTGCGGATGGTATGGAGTGGTTCGACTTTTCTGAATGCCATACATATGACACAACTGTTGGATTAGCAGACTCTCGAAGTTCCGACCCTGGTCAGAGTGGATACGGGCCGGAGGCCCGAAACGGTAAAACCAATGCTGGACCAGTGCTTGCGCCACGGTGGATGCCCTTTGATCCCGGGTGGGGATGGCCTGGGAGTACTTAGTGAAGATGTCGGTCAGAATCAAGACATTCTCCCTCCCATCGCTGGCCTGCTCCAGGACTGTGAAATCAATGGCGAGGATTTCATTTGGTTGCGTGGCCTGCAGTGTGCCCCAGTAGGCTCGCACCTTCGGTTGAACTGCCTTCCCCAGCACACACCGTTTGCAGTTTCGATACCATTCCTCCGCATCCTTGGCCATACTTGGCCAGAAGCATCGACCTTCGAGTACCTTCAAGATTCTCTCCGTGCCTTGGTGCCCCTGGTCATCGTGCGAACTTCGCAATGCTTCCTTCTGCAGGTTCTCTGGGAGAAGCAATTGATCAACCTCAGGACCTCCTCCTGGTGGGTACACGCGGCGATACAGCACCCCCTCTCGATGGACTAACCGGTCCCAGTCTCTAATCAGCCTCTTGCTGCGCCTGGAAAGGACCCTGCGCTTCGCTGCGCCTGGAAACCGACCCTCCTGGAAGTGCTTGTACACTGGTCCAATGACGGGATCCTCTTGCTGCAGGAGCTTCAGATCTTCCGGCGTACGCCCCGGTAATGCTACCATTTCAGCACACTGGCCTTCCTCTGACTGGACAGCACCTGCTAAAGCTCCGAGAACTGGAACCTCAGTCCCAAAGTTGAACCGCTCTAAATACTGCCGGGACAGAGCGTCACAGTTTTGATTACTCTTCCCTGGCCGGTACTTAATTGTGAAGTTAAACGATGCCAGTTGAGAGGCCCATCGCTGCTCTGTAGCACCAAGTTTAGCAGTTTGAAGATGACTGAGGGGGTTGTTGTCTGTCAGGATGGTGAAATGGTTCCCCAGCAAGTATTCTCGAAATTTTTCCGTGACTGCCCATTTAAGGGCAAGCAATTCCAGTTTCATGGAGCTGTAATTCTCCATATTTCGTTCTGCTGGTCTGTGGCCACGGCTAGCAAATGCAACTGGGCGGACTTTTCCCTTGTGCTCTTGCGAAAGAACAGCGCCTAGACCTCCATGGCTGGCATCTACCTCTACAATGAATGGCTTCTTGAAGTCTGCATATGCCAAGACTGGAGTGGAGGTGAGTTTCTGCTTCAGCGACTGGAAGGCATGTTCACACTCCTCGTCCCAGGCAGATGCTATGGGGACGGGTGGGGTCTTTCCCTTCCTCCGGGGTCCGCTGAGCTTCCCGACTAGATGATGCAGCGGGGCCGCGAGCTTCGAGAACCCCTCCACAAACCGTCTGTAATAGCTTGCAAAGCCGAGGAAGGACCGTAGTTCCGCAAGGTTTCCGGGCCGCCTCCATTCCTTCACCACCTCAATCTTGGCGGGGTCAGTTGACACCCCGTCTGCCGACACCACATGCCCCAGGTAGCTGACTTGATGTTGGAAAAACCGGCATTTGGAGAGTTTTACTTTCAAGTCTTCTTTTTGCTGGCGAGCAAACACTTCCCCTAATCTCTCCAGGTGTTGTTCTACGGTGGCAGAAAAGACAATTACATCGTCCAAAAACAACAAGACTGACTGATAGCGGCAATCCCCAAACATTCTTTCCATTAAACGCTGGAAAGTGCCTGGGGCATTGCAGAGCCCAAAGGGCATGCGATTGAACTCAAATAAGCCAAATGGCGTGCAAAATGCAGTCTTTGATTTGTCTACTTCTGCCACCGGAACTTGATTGTAACCACTCGCGAGGTCCAGAGTGGAGAACCACCTCGCTCCAGACAGTGCATCAAGGGATTCCTCAATTCGAGGGAGGGGGTAAGCATCACGGCGCGTTTTGGCGTTCAGTTGCCTATAGTCTACACAAAGACGGAGACTTCCATCCTTTTTTGTCACCAAGACTATGGGGGATGAGTATGGACTGCTACTCTCTCTTATCACCTGACTATCCAACAGCTGCTGAATATGGGCCTTCACAGTTTCGTATTGGGAGGGTGGAATTCTCCTGTAAGGCTGGCGGACCGGGATGTTATCCAGCAGTGGGATTTCATGAGTGATCAATGACGTGCAGCCCAAGTCTCCCTCGCCTCGGGAGAAGATGCTACTGTACTGGGCGAAAAGTGCTTGGGCCTGAGCAGCTTGTTGAGTGGACAGCCCGGGGAGATCAGGGAGCACAGTTTCAGCGGCATCAGGGGTTGCTACTACCTCCTGTGCGGAAATGTAAGCTTGACAGTTTTCCTGGGACACTTCAACTGAAATGGAGGTAGACGTTTTGGCAGACGACGCCATTATCACTTGTACCGTTCCAATAATGAGTGACTGAACTTTCAACCTGCACTAACTCAAAACATACACATGCACACACACACACACACACACACACACACACACACACACACACACACACACACACACACACACACACACACACACACACACACACAAGCACACCACACTTTCTGCACTAAACCCAAACATACACACACTGACACACAACTCATACTCACACACACACACACACATACACAGGTACACAGACACACACACACACACACACACGCACACAAAACACATACAAACACACACACACACACACACACACACACACACACACACACACACACACACATACTGCTGCTGGTGTATTTAATAAACCTTTTTTAATTATTTATTTTCTTCAAATGCTACTATTACTATGTCAGAACGCTATAAAGGACTTTTAGAAAAAGCACAACAAAATACCTCCTCTTAATGTATGTTCTCTACAAGTCTTCTGTTGTCCAGTCTTGCACTTTAAATGTCTGTATGAGCAATGTCTACGTCCATACTGTCTTATGTCCATGTATGAGTACTGTCTATGTCTATACTGTCTATGTCCTTACCTAGATTAGTCTATGTCTGCATGGGAGAGCAAGAAACGCAATTTCAAATTCTTTGTATGACCAGTGCATGTAAAGAAATTGACAATAAACTTGACTTGACTTGACTTGACTTGAATAATGCTACGGGGAGGCAGCCATGCCCCAGTATTACCCACGTTGACCACTGGGGCATACAGGATACCCTTCTTGGCTGAGACAAGAGCGGGGGACACCAGCACACCCTCCGGCAGCTGCTCCTCTGCAAAGCCTAATGGCTCCAGTAGAAGCTCCGCTGAATTCAGTTGTGGACAAGTCACTGGAACCATGGTAAGGGTGCCGGCTTCCAGGAAAACGGGGGCCTTCCGTGCAATTTCGCTCGGAACGGCTCGGATGCGTTCAGGATCGCCTTGATCTTCTCACAGCGCCGCAGGGCCCGCTGTGCTGCGGGGGCCGCCGATCTCACAGGAGGGGAGTGAAAAAGCTGGGAACCATGCTGCTCGAAAAGAAGTTGATAGCATTCCCCAACTACGTTCATCCCCAAAATACCCGGCGTCACTCCTTTACGCTGTTTAAAAGCTACATTTTCAGGGTCTCTCACAATCAATACCCCCCGCCCTGGAATACTCTGCCCAAGCACTACCACCTCCAGTTCAACATACCCAACATACGGAATCTCTATCCCATTTGCAGCTTGGAGCCCTAACCAGTTACACTCTCTCTTTTTCAGATGCTGAAAATGCTCTTGAAAGAAATGTTCTGTGATGGTGGTTACCATGGACCCAGTATCAATGAGGCAAGGGACTTCTACCCCCCCCATAGAAACACACAATACGGGACAAGACCGCACTAATTTATCAAGAGAGTGCAAAGAGCCAGGGCTATCCCCTCCCAGTGTGTGGCTCTGCACACTGGGGGTTAACAGTTTTCCGGCTGGGTGGCAGAGCGGTCAGGGACTGATGACTGGGAAGGCGGATCAATCAAGGGCGACGGCATGGCGGGTCTATTACTATGAGGCGCAGGAGCGCTACGGCAATAACGAGCGATGTGTCCAGGTTTTCCGCATCTAATGCAAATGGGTTGACCATCTGGCGTCCGTTTGTAACGCCCATCTTTATACGGCTGAGGGGCTTGGGACGTATTACTTGGCTGCCCAAGCTGTCTAACCAGCATATCCAATTGAGCTTGCTGTTTAAGGACAATTTCCTTGAGATCAGTAAATTCTGTCGATTGGGCAGCCGTAGACGCACACTGAGCCGCGACATGGACTTCATTAGTTTTACCTGGGGCACGATGGCTCCGGTCACGATTCGCCTGACCCTCTTCCACCCACTGAATGGCTTCTGTTCTTACAGCTAGACGTGTCAGCTCGTTATCCGTCCGCACCAATTTCTTGAGTTCCCTGCGTAACATAGGATCACAAACGTTTTCACAAAACTGGTCTCTTAGCACAAGGTCAGGATTACTAATGGCATCTGCTTTTGACAGTTTAACACGATCAACTAGTTCCATTAGGGCATGGGAAAACTCAAATAAACTCTAATTTTCTCGCTGTTTTCTGACAAAAAAACGTTGCTGCCAGAACACATAAGACCTGGAGCAGCCATACACCTCTTTTAACACCTTAATCACAGCGAGAGGATCTTCACGAACAGTTGGAGGTCGATACTTGATTTCATTTCTGGCCTCCCCCTCTAAATGATCATACAAGAACAACGCTTTTTCACTTTCAGACATAAACCTTGAGGAAATACACCTCTGGGCCTCCTCAACCCACTCTTCAACGGTCAGGGACCCCATCGTTGTGGAGCCAGAGAATTTTGGGCACCTGCGTTCTCTGGGCAGGTAAAGGGCCTGCTCACGGCGAACAGGTTGAGCGCTAGCCCCACCATCGTTCCCAGAGTCCCTACCAGACAGTCTCTGATTTTCTGCCTGCAGCTGCTCCACACGCTGTCGCAGCCGTTGTAGTTCCGGCCCAGATTCTTCAGCGTTGTCCATCTTGCCAGTTGCTGTTCTCTCCACACGCTCTCTCACACACACACACACACACAGGTGCTGCCAAACTTAAATTAACAAAGCAACACTTCAAAAGACTCGTCCTGCCGAATTCTACGCCAAGTTGTAGCGCCCCCTAGTGGGCAAAAGACTACGCCACCCCTTATGCTAATACACCCGACAATAAAGAGTAAGGGGAACTCCTTAAATAAATACCAATGCACAAGTGATTGCAAAAAGTATAAAAATAGTTGTTTATTAATTTCTCTTGTGTTGCTTTGTCAATAAATAAAAGTTCATGGACACACAGGGAATGGTCGGCCACACCAGTCAGGCCACTATAAGTAGACAACAGTAAACATTGTTCATCACACGTGCAAAAATAAATACAATATCTGGTAGTTGCAAAATACACAGCACTCTCACCGCTAGGTGTATTGGATAAAGCAACCTGCCTGCTAGGGCACTTGAATAGAGCACACTTCACAGCACTGCACACTCACCCGTAGGTGCTTGATCAAACTTCAACACACTTGTGTGCTAGGAGAAAAGGGAACCTCAGTTTCTGCCGCCTACCTAACCGGTAGACACGACCAGCTGGCCACCCTTGGTAATGGGACAGGAGGGTCGGGTAAACAAACAAAGACAAAAAAAAAAAAAGAAAATAAACCTCTAGCCAGCGGTCACACTTCGCACTGTGCCACACTGGCTTAGATCCTGGCCGCAGGCTAGAGGAGTACAAATCAAATCAAACAGAACCAAAAACACTTGTCCTATAGCAGCACCTGCACACTCAAGCATTCACTCATTCATTCACTCTCTAGAGAACAGCAACTGACTGTTGAATGATCCTCTTGCGGCATTGAAGGCTAGCACCGCAGTTAAAGTGCATTGACCCCGGGCAGCAGACGTCTCGGGTGAAACGCTTTTTACTTCGAGTGCAGTAACCTGGATTCTCTCCCCGGTGTGGAAGGGCTATGAGCACTCCACCAACTCACTCCCGGTACTTGCCCGGTACTTGCAAGAGAAACTCAGACCCCGAACACAGCAATCCATCTGCTAACTAGCAGCTCCTGTCTGGAGGGTTCTGACCACTCACTCCCCAGCTTATCGCTGCCAACCCGACACACAAACAACACGCCAACCCAGCTTCGCCAGCGTGCTAGCCTAGCGGCTATGGACCATTCCCGGTCTCAGGACCCGAGGTGGCTATATGCCCGGTCTAAGGACCCCAACTCTCCCCATAACACGCCTGTCCAGAAAACTACACTGACAGTGCCTACGCCCCCAATGAGTTAAAGGAAAGAATACAGGGAAAGCAGGGGAAAGATTAAGTGCAAAGCAAAAGGATTAAAGAAAGTGAAAGCAGCAATAGGTTCCCTGGCTACACTTAAGTAACAGATTAAGACATAGCCATAACAATTCTGGTGACAGTAAGGTTATAACATAGAATCTGCGCAAAGGGGTTAAAGAATTTAATGTATTTTTTTTTTAATCCTTAGGATATGTTTATAGCAGATTAAATTTGATGCACAAACTTGTATTGAATCTTGTAATGATGCAGATAGGTTACATTATTGTGTAAGTTTTTGGTGCATGTTGATACATCAATATATTATGGGCCCAGTACCAAGTCTTGGGGAACTCCTGTTTTGTTTGTGTAGGGGGGAACAGGTTGACTATGTATTTTGTTTTTTACTTTCACTAGTGGCAGACTGGGCAGTTATGGACGGTGGGGTGGCACGGAAAAAAAACTGTCTGGAAAAATGTGAATTAGATGCATATTTAGAAAGTACATCAATGAAGCCAGTTATTCAAATCTCTGTGGGTAATGGTGGGAAATGCTACATGAATATAATTTCCAACTGGTTTCCAACAGCAACGCTCACTGCATTTATGTAGGCCCATTTCATGTTATTTGAGTGGCATTTTAGATTTACTGAAAGCTCTTTTGATGGTGAAAATCAGCATCTTTTCAGACTTGATAAGGCTTCAATCTTGGCTGTACCCTTAGTGGGTTGTATGTATGAAAATAAGTGGTTTGAAATGAAATCCCATCCAACTTCATATTACTCAGGGGACATAAACATAAACATAAACACACACACACACACACACACACACACACACACACACACACACACACACACACACACACACACACACACTATATATATAGAGTGTTAGAACACGATATGTCACAGTACTGTAAATACGCTGCCATATTGATAAATGACAAAGTATACAAACCATATTATCTTTTGGTGAAGGACAAGAGGTCTCAAGAAGTGATGAGCTCTTCCTGTGGCCAGATGCCTGAATGTTTACATGATCGTTTTTAAATCCGAATTAATAATTCAAAATTAAGTAATTCTGTCGAGTTTACTTTGATCTTTCATTTAATTCCGAATTGTGGAGTGTTTACGTCACGCTTTCAAAGTGGAATTATTCTGAATTAAAGTGAGTTAATGAATGAAATGTCTTGTGTAAACGAGGCCACTGTTGATGCCAGTCATCACCAATAGTTCAGTAATGCAAGACAGTCTGGGTTTTACTTAGCACCTTTTCCTCCATCTCATCTTACCTTTAGCTAATGGGGCTGCACAGTAAAAAATGGAGTGTCAATATTGCAGTGTAAACGCATTTTCCTCTGAATAGAGTAGTTATAACAATAGGCAGAGTAAACTCGTCCAAATGGTAGTGTCAAAAGTGAGAGTAAAAAAGTGAGTGTCAACATTTCAGTGTAAATCTATTTTTCTCTTGATAGAGAGGTTATAACAATAGAGCTCTTCAGCGTTGACGTCAACTTGTATGCGGCGTTTGGACTACCGGTTCCCTGGCGATTTTTTACATTGCAAAACGCCATAGAGATTCAGGTTTGGCAAAAATATAAGTTGCACGGCAACAACGAACATTAGCGTGTCCCCGCATCCCTTTCTCATTAGTGGAACGGATCGTATCATCATGTTGGTGTATTCACATGTTAAATCATGACGATTATAATTCAATATTGCTAACCCCTTTCTGATCATTAAAACTTCCGAACTACATACTTTCCTTTGGTTGCCATGGGTACAACCTTCCGCACGTACATGCCGTTAGATACTGGCGCCGTTTCTGTAGTCGCCAAAAGCTTCCGGGTTTAGCATATGGACGCAACATCGTATTTATGTCGAAGTTTGACACAAAATGATCAACCATGTCATACCTACAGCCTATTTTTAACACCCTCGACAGTTTGCGGGGGTTCGCTAAGCGCGTGCTTGCACTCGGAGCTTATTTGAAATTTACCCCTATTCATTCCCAATGGAGGCCGGAAGCCGATAGGAACCAGGACGTCCTTAAATGCTAACATGAAAGACTACAATCTACTACATGCTTCCGCTTCCGCTGAAGAACTCTATAGGCAGAGTAACTCCTCAGACAAAATAACTCTGCAGGGTGATGATTCCCCGCGAAAATTCTAGAACCGGAGCTGGAGCTGGCATGGCATGTTGGAAGTCGTTTCTCTCCCTGCGTGGTAAGTGGATTTGAATATTTATCGAGTTTTTGCTGTTTATGACCAACATTTTTCAATACACTGATGCTGATGATAGACTACTGTAGGCCTATGTGTATTAGGTTAAATTAGGCATGCATATATGTAGGCTAGCCAATTAGTATTTTTCACTGATGCATTCGACTGCAATACTAGGCTACATAGCTTTTAGAAGTAGGCTGATGAATAGTTGTTTTAAATGAAAACAAGATCCGACTGCATTTGCTTGCATGCTGACGGCGTGTGGTGTGGTGAGTATTGAAGTTTTCTCTTGTTTGCTGAGTTTGGGTTACCCTACCAAAATGTAGTGCTAAGCTAGCTAGCTTGACAACGTGGTTTTCCAGATTGTATGGGTTTCCCCCAATGGCATTAGCATTGCAACGGTTCAAAAGTTCACTTCAGAACGTGCCCAATGTTTTGCAAGGTGATGTGCTTGTGCTTAATTTGTGGCTCTGAAACCAGAAATGCTCGATGTTAACATTAAGAATATGTTAGTGTTGGGAACCGTTTACAGTTAAGTGTTGCTCGGTTTTATGGTAAGTTGTAGATTTGAGAGATTCATCTACTCGTCCACCACATAGATTAGCACGCTAAACATTGCCCGCTCGTGGTTGATGCTTGATACCAGGAATGTTCTGTTTGGGCATGCGTGGACACACGTGTAGTATATAAAAGTGATTGTTGATTCGTCACGTAATATAGCTACATCTAGAACTAGTCCCTGCATGGCTTGCCAAGTCTTCGATGCCGGTAATCATACACATGCGTTAAATATGGGTTTGGTGTCAACTCTGGTGTTTTTGACTCATGCTGTAGTTGAGAACCACCGAGTTCTAGCGTTTCGCTTAGCCGGTGCAGCTTTCGTCAGTGCAGCTCAACAGAGGAAGAAGTGTGAGTGGAAGAGGAAAGGATGTATTGTTGTCGACGCGTTTCAGTTGCTTTGAAAGTTGTAGTAGTTGAGAGTCATCTGCTGACTAGCCTTTATTTTTGCAAGTTTGGTAAATGCAATCCAATTAATGGACGAGGAAGGGGATATGAGTGTGGAAAGGGTGTTGTGTGTGTACGCGCGCTGGCAGGCTCGCTCTGTCGTGTGTATGTGTGTGTGACCTGACGGCTGTTTTGTTTAGAACACCGGTGCAGCTGAAGGCCAGCGCAAATGGGTGAACCGAGGACAGAGTGTGATGGGGAAGGTGTGTGTGTGTGTGTGTGTGTGAGCGAGCGAGAGAGAGAGAGAGGGAGAGAGAGAGGCCGCGTGATTGGATACTGCAATTAGGAGCAATTTACCTGTTTTCCCATGTTTTGCTGAAGAATTATATGCAATCATCTATTTAACAGATGTTATGTGGATGTGTAGTGTTGAGGCAACTTAGTTGGCTTTAAGAAGTTCATAAGGACATGGAAAAGGATGACTGTGTTTCATGTTCTGATCAGTGCCTCCCATACAGGTATCCTACAAACCAGCTTGTTAGTGTTCCTGATCCAACTGTGTGAGTGTGTTAATGTGTGAATATGTTGACGGGAATTAACAGTTTCTCAACTTTCTCAAATTTAACAGAAAATGCTGTTGCGTGTCTCATTTGGTGGAGTGCAGAAGTACATAAAGATGCTTGAACTGACGTTTGATGATTTCTTGAGAGAAGGTTAGTCGCCTAATTTGAATTGAAAGTAGGCCTATCTTAATGTAGCTTAATGTAACTTAAAGTGGTGACATACTGCAATTATTTCTCATCAGATCATTTTGTGCACTGTTTATTTTTTACTCCAGTGAGTTTGAAGTTCAACATCCCCGAAGACAGATGGTTGGACCTCAAAGTTTATGACCAGTCTAACACAGAGGTAGACGCCGAGGTTTTTGAGGAGCTCGTAAAAGAGTTCCATGGACCTTTCCTAGTTTCATTGGCCAATGGAGCACCTGGTAAGTGTTGCCTACTTGCATATGATTTACACATACATCATTTAGGTGGAAGTGTTGAACTATGTAAGCCACTGCTTAGAAGCCATTGTTTAACACTTTTTTTATGTATCTTATTATTTTTTTGCTACATTTTATTTGACCATGTGTTGGACAATGCTGTTGCAACTGTACACTGCACCTAGATATCTTTGTTTATTATCTAAATTTTGCTACTAATTACTTGTATACTGCTGTACTCTGTGCCAACCCCTTACTCTGTACTTGCTTGAATTTCCTCCTTGTAGGTCGCTCTGTTAAAAGGCGTCAGCTAAATGTAATGTAATGTAATTGTGTTAATATTTTCCAATGCTCAGGTAACCCTCAGTTCACATCATCTCCAGGGTCTACTGCATCTGACGACACAGTGATCCTCAACTTCTCCCTGCTTGAGCCAGCTGAGGAACCCCTTGAGCCAGCTGAGGAACCCGTTGCAGCCCAAGGCAGTCAACCTAAAAGGCCTTGCCGCATCAACTATGAAGCAAAAACTGTGAGTTTGTGGGTGTGGGTGGATATAGGGGGTTTAATTTGCACATCGTGTATGTATCTTGTTTGTTTCAGAATTACAAACAGTTTTTCAAAATACATTGCTGCATATATGAACAAAAGTCAAGAGACACCACACACTGCTTACTTTTCTTTACTTTACTTTATTTTTTAGAGCGAACAACGCGTTTCGCCCAATGCGTCATCAGGTTCGCTCTATCGATAGAGCGAACCTGATGACGCATTGGGCGAAACGCGTTGTTCGCTCCAAAAAATAAAGTAAAGTAAAGAAAAGTAAGCAGTGTGCGGTGTCTCTTGACTTTTGTTCATTGATTCACCTCCTCCTGCCTCACACCTGCACCTGCATTGCTGAAGGGTTGTGCACAAGGACTCTCTTGTACTTACATTGCTGCATATGTTATCTTTTAGCTGATTGAAAAAATCCTGACTACAAAGCCTGGAGGTGACCGTATCATCGAGGAGTATGCAAAAACAAAATCAATCACAGATTCAACCAGAAGACGGCTCATCAACATACTTGCTGCAGAAATGACGGAAACACATGGGTAAGTATAGGTCAAATGTGTTATCATGAGACAGTTAAACATCATTGCAATTATTGTTTCGATTATGGTGTTCAGTGTCCTCTAATAATGTTGTTTATTGAATACACCAGGACCTCGCCGCCGCGGAGTGTGAAAGTGATGTATGCACAGGGGATTATTGCTCTGTTTCCATATCTTGAAGACCCATACTCACAGAATGGCTATGTAAGTAAAGGTTTTACAATATATCACCCCTTCAAACTGTTGCTTGTTTGAATGGTAACGCTTTATTTTAGTGTTACATCTATAACCACGAATACATACAATGTTAATGCCGGTATAAGTAACTTTTAAGGCATGTACTAAGCAAAATCAAACATTTGTTAGGTCCTTACTAAGGTTATATTGGTAATAAATCCCTAATTGTGCATGAACAAGACATTTGCAAACACATGCCTAACAAATGTTTGATTTTGCTTAGTACTTGCCTTACAAGTTACTTATACAGTATACAGGCATTAACATTGTATGTGCTAGTGCTAATAGATGTAACACTAAAATAAAGTGTTACCGTATGAGTGTACATTATACTGTGCATACTGTATATTATACATAGGAACACTACTACGATCCGGAAAGTGGTTCAGGATACATTGCATGGCGGTTGAAGACCATTCAACGAAAGGCTTCTGAGGAAAGAGTTCCAGCAGTTAAATCTCCTAAAGGTAACATTTATAATGTGGGTGAATGGTCAACCTATGAAGTGTGTTTAAAGGAAGATATACAACTGTGCAGTTCTAAACATTAACAACAAAATTGTTTTGTTTTAAAGTGGGTGGGCCAGGCCATGGACGTACTACACCCTTTACTGCCGAAGTCCTGACTGATGAGGAAGTGGAATCCGCTATCGCTGTGTTGAGACATTCTGCTGATGAGGAAACCATCCGTGAAAAAATGAAAACCACCTTCAGTTATCGCCAAGCAATGGTCAATGACCATGACAAATCTGCAGAGGTCTTCTCAGTTTTTCCACGGTTCCTGGACACACCAGGACTGGTAAGACATCTAGTTCTACATTCATTATATGTCTGTAATGGTATTTTTTAGATAGTCTAGGTGTAATGTATGCGTATTGTCTATGTCTCATTGTCTATGTCAAATTGTCTATGTCCACACCTAAAGTCTACGTCTATGTCTGCATGGGAAAGTAAGAAATGTTATTTCAAATTCTTTGTATGACCAGTAATGTAAAGAAATCGACAATAAAGACGACTTGACTTGACTTGATTGAAGAGTGAGGCCTATTGTAAAATGTTGCACAAGGTACTGACTTCAGTTGTCCTCCATTTCGTCTTTTTTTCCTTTTCAAATTACAGGTAGAGCAGGATTTCAGACTGATGTTTGGCGAGCAGACTGCCAATAAATTCCTGGAGCGATGGCCTACCACTTTCAGGGCAAGAGTCATTAAGGAAAGCCATGGACTGGTCCCCTCCACAGACCTTCTTGATTTGATGCACAATGCTGAGACATCCACTGAAGTTGAAAATGGTAAGTCTTTGAATGTGGAGAAGCATGTTGCTAAATATATTGAGGACGGTGGAAAAGTATGGCTGAATGTTAACATGATGCTTGTTTGACTTAAGGCTGGGACAGTGATACGTCTGCCATCATACTGCTGCTACATCTGCTACCGCCATCCGCACAGGGACGCAAGAAGCCAGGGAAGATATCAGCATCTAATGCAGTGGATCACCTCATCAAATTCCAAAAGGTACACTAGAATTATATTTGACAAGGAATCAAGTCCTCCCACCACCCCTCCACTCCAACAACACTTCATACCCCATACATGAAGCCTTTCCTTAGACCAGACTAGACCACCACCGTCCCCTCGGCACACACAAACACACACACCATTTATAGTCGGGGAGTATAGTATAGTATAGTATGCCCTTTATTATCCCGTCATGGGGAAATTCATTTGTTGCAGCAGTAACATACAGATTGTGCAAAAACAGCAGACAGCATACATACAACACAGGACCAGGAGGTTAAAAAAGTATATATAAGATAGATAAAAATAGAGATTGAATAGAGAGTGATGTCATGTTATTGTTCTAATAAATTGTGTTATTGAATGTGTTTTGTCACAGACGGGAACAAGCCTGCAGCAGCATCTAGACAACATCACTGAAAGCCGTCAGCCCTACCTCCTTGCACAGGGACCCACAAAAAGCAGCATTCACTCCTTCTTCATTGCCATCGACAAGCACGCACTTCCATGCCAAGGCACCACCTCAGTCGGAGCCCTGGATGAACTCTTCAAGGCCCACTTTGTCTTTGGTACATCTTACAGTCCTGCCTTGAACAACTTTTTCACTTTTCTCCAAACTTCCATTTACAACATTGATGTAGGGAAAACTAAGGAAACGCCAAGAATTGCAGAGTTACGAGCTAGAATGGTGCGTTAGACTCAAAGGATAACTTAAGCCACTATCAACATGCAGCTGTAATGCTCACACTACCCTGGAATTGTCAGTACCTGAGATTTTTTTCCAGCCTTTTCTGAGATCCTGGTCATTGTAATGGGGGCAGGTGTTTGTTTACATTTAAAAAAAAAACATCTTGATTTATTCCCAAAAACATTAAAAAGGTTATGCAACATCAGCAGACAACTAGCAACCAGTGATACCTCTTGAGAAAATATTTGTAGTAGGCCTATGTTAAGAATTTTTAAAAAGTAAACAAAAGCTGCCCCCATTACAATAGCTCAGATTTCTGAAAGAAAAAAATTGACATCACCGGGTTCTGACAAGTCAAGGGTAGCGTGAGCAATGCAACAGCTTATTGAAATTGACTGAAGTGGTCCTTTAAAGTGACACTGTCCCATTTTTGGAAAAAGCTTATTTTACACCTCCCCTTGGTTTTACTGGTCTCGTATACTTTCAACCGTTCTCGGGTTATGGGAGTGCAAATTTTACCTCCAAGCTAGCAGTTAACATTGAGTCCTATGACACCAGTTAGCCACCAGCTGGTTTCATAGGACTCAATGTTAACTGCTAGCTTGGAGGTAAAGTTTGCACTGCCATACCCAGAGAACAGTTGAAAGTAAAGGAGAACGGTAAAACCCTATTATTGAACTCAAGGGGAGGTGTAAAATAATGTAAAATAATTTCCAAAAATGGGACAGTATCACCTTAAACAATTTAGTGCTTTCTAAATGATCTTGGTGGAGTAAACGAACAATCTTGGAAGGCATCTCAAATTATTACATGGGCTCTGTACGGGAAGGACTCTTTATCTTCAATGTGGCCAAGTGGGATGCTCATGTTTGTTCAATAGTTGTTGTTGTTCTTTTTTTTGGGGGGGGGGGGGGGGGGGGCGCGCGAAAGTGAGCAAGTGCCATGTGAATAGTGTGTGTGTTATTGCTGATGTTGAATCACCACACTGTCAAAGTATTTGGGGTAGTGGTAATGCAAATCCAGCAGAACAGCCATATGGGGCAGAAGTTGAGTCAGAGCCAGCATTATCCTCACAGCACCTTGTAAATAATTGTGCCTCTGTCATTTCTGTTGTGACTACTTTTGGAAGATATTGTCCAGAAAATTCATGAGCATGCAAAAGAGTGTGTCATTCAGTTGTGATCATACAGGACAAAAAGGTGCTGCTCACCATACCTTTATTTACAGAAGCTGTTCAAGAACATTTATTTGCTTCTGAAGTGACTCGGACAAAGATTTTGTTGCTTTTCCAAAAAGAAAAAAAGATTTTGTTGCTTTTCATGTTGATGATCTTCCTTATCCAAGAATGGAGAGAATGACTCGCTATGTACATTGAACCACATTGTTTTCTCCGAGGAGTTATTGGCAAATAAATGCTGCTACAGTACTTTGATTGTATGTATTTTCTTATGTTATAGCAGTTAAAAGCAATACTATTTCAGTAGTATAATGTACACTATATAGTGTATTTTAAAAATGGAAACTACTCAATGTGGTGAATTAATTTTATATAAAATGAAATAAATATACACTATGTGGTGTATTTTAATAATGGAAACTACTCTATGTAGTGAACTAATTTTATATAAAATGAAATAAATATACACTATGCGGTGTATTTTAATAATGGAAACTACTCTATGTAGTGAAATAATTTTATATAAAATGAAATAAATACACACTATGTAGTGTATTTTAATAATGGAAACTACTCTATGTAGTGAACTAATTTAATATAAAATGAAATAAATATACACTATTTAGTGTATTTCAATAATGGAAACTACTCTATGTAGTGAAATAATTTTACTCTGGCAGTGTAAAGAGATCAGTGTTTTTACACATTTCATTGTCAATTTCGACACAATGTAGAGTCAGATTAACTCTGAAAATCTTACACTGTCTATAGTGTTAAATATTTTTACACACCTCTGTTAATTTTGACACAAAATAGAGTAAAATTAACTCTAAAAATCTTACACTGGCCAAAGAGTAAATTTTACACTATTTTTGAGCGGGACCAAATGTTATCTGACAGGGGGTTAAATTTAACTCTTAAAGAGTAAAATTGACACTCCAGTTTTTACTGTGTGTGGACACTCCCAGCATCTGCTCCATTCCATGTAGTCAGGGGCGAGTACAAACACAACTTTGCCTGAATAGTCTTTAAGGGCTTAATGAGCAGTCTTGCACTTTAAATGTCTGTATGAGCAATGTCTACGTCCATACTGTCTATGTCCATGTATGAGTACTGTCTATGTCTATACTGTCTATGTCCTTACCTAGATTAGTCTATGTCTGCATGGGAGAGCAAGAAACGCAATTTCAAATTCTTTGTATGACCAGTGCATGTAAAGAAATTGACAATAAACTTGACTTGAATTGAATTGAATTCAACTTGCCTGTGCACAGCAGAACAAATACTCTTTGCACACTTTTCTTGACACACGTGTATGCCTGCATACACACACACACACACACACACACACACACACACACACACACACACACACACACACACACACACACACACACACACACACACACACACACACACACACACACACACACATGCTACATGTACGCATGCATGCATGCAACGCACGCACACACACAAAATTACCTTTTACTCTCGCTTTCTTTTACGCACACACCAATGCACACAAACACAAACACACACATGCGCACATACGCAAACACGGATGGAAGCACGCCAACGCATGCATGCACACACGCATGCACACGAACACGCACACAAGTACACAGACACAGACACAGACACACACACACACACACACACACACACACACACACACACACACACACACACGCGTTCATCTTCCCCAACCTTAGCTTACGTAATGTGTGTGTCCAAAACAGAGCATGCATGTTGCTGTGGTAAGAAGAGGGATGGCGGTAGTGATTGAAGTAGTGCAGAGGGAGGGGTGTGCGTGGGCGAGATTAGAGGGTTAACCTCTTCAAACATCACAGCCCTTCCCTTGACACCACCGCACCTGCGAACTGCTCCTGTACACCCATCTGCTGTGTGCTGCCGCCCACGCACGCACACACACACGTACACACACACGCACACACACACACACACACACACACACACACACACACACACACACACACACACACACACACACACACACACACACACACACACACACAGGTTACATATACAGTGCTGCACATACACACACATTTCACCCACACAATACAACTACACGTGAGCCCATAACCAGAGAAAGTGCAAGAGAGAACACCTCTGGCAACAATTTTTAAAAGGCGAATTATCTCACTCATGAAACAAGATGATGAAGGAAAATGAAGGTGGTTAAGATGTCAAATTGTCAGTGATATCGGATGAGTCCACCCAGTTTTATTTGCATAATAGCTGTTTGGTTTGGATACAGGAGCAATGTTGGGCTTAACTGGTGGAATGAAACGTTGTGTCTGTCTGTGAGTCAATAGCAGCTTTATGTGTATCTGTTACAACAGCAAACAAATGCTGCTGGAAATACATTGCTCCCAGTGTTTCTCTCTGGAGAGCAGCAGCGAGCATGCTCTTAAGTATGGATGCCTTCATTCAGGCTGCCATTGGGCTCAGATATATTTATCTCCAAGAATAGAAAAACACAAACAAAGAAAATAACATCCATCTCACGGGGCCCAGGATCAACTGCAGGCAGGCTCGAGAGACATTTCTGTGTTCCTAGAAGATGACACGATGCTTCTTGTGAATGCAGTTTACATAGGGTAGGAGGAGTGACGCACGGCTTACTTTTCCTGTGGTGCTGGCAATCAGGCCTCAGCAGAAAGGGTGACTATGGCGTTGGGGTAAGCCTCTGTTCAAATGGATCTCACAAATGACGGTATATGCAACCAGGGAAGCTGACAGGGGGAGACAAAGGGGATAGTCGTCCTGGGCCTAGGGCAGAGGTGCACCTTGTCACCAGGCTAGGCAGGCAGCCGTCTGGGGGGCCCCAAGCCCCTGGATGGTGAATAACAGCTCACACTTTACAGCTGTAGTGGCAATTTTTGTTTCAAATGTTCATTCCTTTGAATTTTCGCTTGGGGGCCCCACCTGACCCTAGACCGCCTCTGGCCTAGGGACAGAGGGGGGCAGAGAATTGGCTTCTCAATACATTGTATATATTGGGTGAGGGGCCCTTTCAGATGACTTTGTCATGGGCCCAGCCAAAGCTGTCAGTGGTCCTGTATGCAACATACAGTATGCATGCCCATGCAACACAGGAAAAGGGTTCACCGAACTCGTATAATGGGAGGGCAGAGAGGAGGAGGCAGATGGAGAGAGTGGCCAAGGTGGGATAACCATGCAGCCGACCCATATGGTGGCCAAGGTGCATACACAGACTCTGCAAGCATATGCCTGAACCCCAGGGATTTATGGACCGCACTCGGATATAGTCCCCAGGAGTGGAAATGGCTTCACGAGAGGTCATATTCAGTGCGTTTTGAGGTCTGTTCGCAGTCAGGGCATCCCCAGAGGCTTTCCATGACCTGAGCGCTCACGGCTACCAGCTGCTGTTGTGTTGTGCTTGTGTTCCGGTATGGGCAACGCTTCCTGGGGAATGGCAGGCTTAATTGAACGGGGAGTACGAATTGAACCCTCCCAGGAGGCACGAATAAGAAAAGGGGGCAGATCTGTGTCTTCCTATCCTGCTAAAAGGGCAAAGATGTGTAATTGGTTTGACCTAGCGTCTCCCTAGAGTGTAGCCTATGTAGCACAGACCTGTGTGGAAAGCCAGCCACTGTGAAGGCTGCAGAGAGATGAGGTCCCAGCAAGATTCTGATAGTGGCCATGGTACTGTGAGAGATTCTAAATGTATTGTATATTTCCATCCACTATTTGTTTACATTTATTATTTTACCCAGTTATATAAAAGGTGGCAGATACCATACAAGATGAGAATGGTCATATTTCCTACATAACAAAAACATTTCTGCTTTTAACTTCAGAAGAATATCCACAAATTGTCAAGTAAAAAAAAGCAGAGGGCAAAAAAACTAGGCCTGGTTTCAGCAATAACCCTAAAATACAATCCAAGAGGAGTGAAATCCAATAGGAAAGGTAAACATCCCACATGAGAATTGGAAAGGGTGTTTGTGTGTGTGTGTGTGTGTGTGTGTGTGCGTGCGTGCGTGCGTGCGTGCGTGCGTGCGTGCGTGCGTGCGTGCGTGCGTGCGTGCGTGCGTGCGTGTTTGTGTGTGTGTGTGGGGTAATCATTTCAGGTCTGTTTCTCAGCAGTTATAGGGGATATCATTTTGAAGGCACCTGGGGGAAAACCCATTTCCGGGCCGAGAACTAATGGAGTGGTACTTCCCTGTGCACCTTCGGCAGACTAACACTGAGCTACAAGAGGGGTAATGGGGTCTTCCGTCCTGGGGTCATGGAGATGCACTCTTGCTCTGTGATCTCTTGCATTAAAACCAAAAGTGATTCAGGGTTTTGGTAGCAGCGGTGATCAGTAGTGTGTATCAGCAACTGAGCCAGTGAAAGAGGAGGCACATCACTGCCTGCGCACAGCCCCACTGACCCCAGCAGTTATTAGGTTTTTCTATTCATTTTCTGGGGTTACGCCCGGTGAAGGTCATGAGCTGGTTTATAGACCAATAAAAGCAGCAATAGCTCAAAGACTTCTTATCGTGAGCCTTGATTAAAAGAGCTTACTTGAGAACAAATAAACTGGGTAAAGTGGGTGACATAGTTTCTATAGTTCTAGAGTTTCTGATCAAGATTATCTTTATTTTTATTATTAAGGTATGTGAATTTGAGTCTCGTTTTTTTCTGCTGCCTATTGGCCATTATTTCCCAAAACATCTATGCTTAAACTGTTCTTTTGATGTACTTATTACACAGAATATTATTTTCTGCAATTATAAGTAGGCCTACATTTCATTGCACTAGTGCTGGAGCACTACTAAATCAGGACTTCCGCACGCTTGCAGGATAATTAGTCTGCTAAATTGGCACATCGTTTAGACAGCTTTAAGTGCACTACTAGTTTGCTTTTGAAATTATGATCCAAAAATACTTTTCATTCATTCGGATCAAGGAGTGTGTTGAAGGTACACTGTGTAAGATTTATAGTTTTTTATTTCTAGAACTCATGCTACCCATTCACTAATGTTACATTTTTCATAAGTACTTACCACCACCATCAAATTCTAAGTATTCATTATGACTGGAAAAATTGCACTTTTCATACATGAAAGGGGGATCTTCCCCTGGTCTGCCATTTTGAATTTCTAGAAATAGCCATCTTTAGCTGCTAAAATGACTGTACTTTGGCCATACTAGAAAATATTAGTTTATTACGTGTACACTTTCATGAAAATATCAAATTAGGCAATAGATAACACAGTTTCCATGAGGAGCATAGTTGCAGTACCTTTTTTGACCATTTCCTGCACAGTGTACCTTTAAAGTAATAATGGGCAGTCATGTGTAAGCGGTTAGGGCGTCAGACTTGTAGCTCAAAGATTGCTGGTTTGACTACCGGCCCGACAGGTTGGTGGGGGGAGTAATTAACCAGTGCTCTCCCCCATCCTCCTCCATGACTGAGGTACCTTGAGCATGGTACCATCCCACCACACTGCTCCCTTTAGGGTACCATTTGGGGCTGCCTCCTTGCACGGGTGAGGCACAAATGCAATTTTGTTGTGTGCATTGTCCCCTTGTGTGCTGTCACAATGACAATGGGAGTTGGAGTTTCTCGTATGGGCCTTCACTTTCAAATAAGCATACTGTAAACCTACTTTTTCTTTGCACAAAAAGTATGAATGTACATGTAACATGATCAATACACTTTAGTCATGTTTCTATTATAATCAACTGTGCTTCTTTTTTTTAAACATGGGTTAGGTCCAATCACATCTACCATTACATACCTTCCAATTACTTTGCCACTGTCATAACATAAGAGATGATTTTTCAGGTCATGATCAGAGTTAAAATACAGAAACCCTGATGAAAAGCAAGGTGGTGTCCTTCGTTGTGAGATGTCTCTTTTAATCTTACCCGGGTCAGCCGCACGCCAGACGAGCACCCCACCGCTTGGCCACGGCAGGGCTCGTTGTGAGATCTCATGTGGTATGAGAGTTACTCCTGACCTGAAGAGAAAGCTCATTGAGCTGATTGACCTTTTGGGATTATACTCCGACAGAATGTCACAAGATTACACTCAGAGCCACTGTAACACATACACGCACGCACACACGCACGCACGCACGCACGCAGGCGCGCGCGCACACACACACATGCATACGGCCACTTTCTCACTTCTAAGCTAGTCTCCAGCACACATTATTTTATCGCCATGATATGTAGATCAATACCTATACTAAACATTATTTCATGGCTAGAGGTCATTCCTATTGGAAATTGGAATCAAACTCACAAGGACTTAATGCATTATACGGTCTGGATTCCGTATGTAGAGGTCACACAAGCATGCATGTACGCACACACACACACACACACACACACAAAGACACACACTCAAAGACACACACACACACACACGCACACGCACACGCACACGCTCACGCACACGCACACACACACGCACTCACACACACGCACACGCACACGCACACAAACACACACACACACACACACACACACACACACACAAATACAACTACACCTCACACATTACTTTTCTGTAAACATACATATAGTGGTTCCACCATATCAGAGTGGTTTTCTTCTCCACTGTATGATTTAGACCTACTGCTGAGGTTTTACATGACACAACTCACCTGGCAATGCTCCACTCTGTGCTCTAAATTGGAAAAATACACACCACCTCCCTCCACCATACAAACACACAAATCTAAGACAAATTGTGCAACGCTCCTCCTGAGGGTACTTTTTATTGCAAGTGGGGATCATCTCGATTTAAAACTAGAACTGTTTTATCGAACTACGCCCAATACACAGAGCTTGGTCAGTCAAGATTACTCTGGCTAAATGTGGTACTGCTCTTTATCTCAAGAGTGAAAGATCAAGCTATTAGAGACTGCGACCCTGCCAACCCCTATGATAAAGATCTGGAATTAAACTTGGCAGAGAAAGAGAAGGACTAAACTGAATCGCTTCGTTTCAAGGTAAACAACAAGAAAAAGGAAAGATTAGTTGTGTTTGTACAGCAGCTTGAAATTGCCCACCAGCCTCGTAAAAAACAATTACGGTGTCAAGGAGATATATACATTTGTTTACTTGGAGCAAAGGAAAATTGCACGAAAATGAAAAAAGCTCTATTTGTTGTCGACTTTCCTCCTTTCCTTCCCTTGCATGTCTCCTTTTTAATTTGGATTCCGTATTTCATATTGATCAACACAGATAGTAATCATAAGAAACATTTGGGTGTGGAAACTTGGCTGGCTTTTTGAGGAGTGATAGGATAAATGAATAAAATTGATTTTGTGAAACAATTGCAGAACATTAATCTGAGAAACAGCTCTGTCCTTTGTAAACTCCACTTCCGCCGCACTTCCCTCCATAAATAGTGCATTTCCTCGGCCAGCCAAATAGCAGCCAGGGCATCTAATAGGATGGTGGCGTGTGGAGGGGAAATGCATCTATGGCCTGTCCCATTTACTGGCCACCATAATCCATCAACAGGTGAAACTGTTGAAAGAAAAGCCCTTGTACTCTGTTTTCCACACGGCTTTGGGGAAAATCTCAGTGTGGTGTGGTAGTCCTGTACCTATCAAACTGTGTGTTGGCATATGAATGATGCTGGAAAAGGAAATATATATGCAGCGTAGTAGCTCTTGCGGTCCCTCAGACGTGAATGCAGCCATTTTGTAAGAGAGGTTAGCACTGGAGCAAACACTTCCGATATGATGAATGCCGAGAGAGCCTGAGCAGAGGCCGGCATATTCAGGCAAAATCCAGTTTAAATTATTCCAGGTCGTGCACTGTGGAAGATTAAATGCTCAAAACTAGTCACAAATTATGTAACTACATTTTAGTCACTAGACTTTGATGAACTGGCAAAGGAGCACATGAAAATGTATTCCAACAGCCCACACAGAAAAGGCTTATTTCTGTATCAGCGTGTAAGATGAACAGTTCTGTTTAGGGCCAGGCAATGCATCATTATGATTCATTGCAGCTCTGTCGTCTGTGAACGTGTTTAAAGTGTAGCCATGAGAGAAATCAACGCCTTCATCACATGACATCTGCTTTTCATGCTGTTGTTGAGCTGCAGACTTTTTAATCACTTAGCTCTGCAAAACATCTCGTTCTAATTGTGGAGAACTCGTACTTGAATCCCTTGTTGTGGAGTGAGGGACTGAGCAAACTATTGTACCATTGTGTATTAGATTGTTAAATAACAACAATATGGAACATGAAGTGAATGTCATTTACCAATTAAGTCTCTCTCTCTCTCTCTCTCTCTCTCTCTCTCTCTCTCTCTCTCTCTCTCTCTCTCTCTCTCTCTCTCTCTCTCTCTCTCTCTCTCCCTCTCTCAGTCATGTCACACAACTTTGTGGCCTCTCGCTCCCTAACTGCTTGTCCATCCATTTTGTAAGGTCTGTTTATGGGCTCCGTAAGGTTAGACAGTGAAGAGAAGGGGGGGTGGTTTAAAATGGGGACCACCCAGTATGCCCCCATAACCTCTTGCCTCGGAGCGTTTATGACAGGCTCCCCTGACCCTGCAGCTATTGCCCCCCACCCCACTCCACTCCCACCCCCTCGTCCACCTCAGGGTGACAGGCCCATCACAGCTATTTACCCAGAGTGCTCCTTGAACAGTGCCACGTTCTGCTGCCCCCAGCTCCGAATAGCATGTCACAGAGTGACAGGCGAGAGGGGTCAAGCACTATCAGTGGAATGGATAATCTCTGCTTTTATTCTGGTCAGCCTTCTGTGTAACTCTTTCTTTCTTTCTTTCTTTCTTTCTTTCTTTCTTTCTTTCTTTCTTTCTTTCTTTCTTTCTTTCTTTCTTTCTTTTTTCATTCTTTCTTTCTTTCTTTCTTTCATATTTTCTTTTTTTCTTCCTTTCTTTGTGTGTGTGTGTGTGTGTGTGAGAGTGAATGAGAGAGAGAGAGAGAGAGAAAGAGAGAGAGAGAGAGAGAGAGAGAGAGAGAGAGAGAGAGAGAGAGAGAGAGAGAGAGAGAGAGAGAGAGAGAGAGAGAGAGAGAGTATGTGTGTGTCACCCGATACTCCCACAGCTGCAGTCACTGTAATCAAGTACTCCATCTTCTCGGGAGTAGCTCAGCTGAGCACACACACAGCCTTTTCTGCCATCACACACACACACACACACACACACACACACACACACACACACACACACACACACACACACACACACACACACACACACACACACACACACACACACACACACACACACACACACGTGCATGTGCGCGTTTGCACACACGCACGTATGTAGTATATTTATTAAGGCAATAAAATATGACGTGCATAACAAAGCAAAATAATAATTTCATGCATACCTTTGAGTCTGGTGGTGATTCATGCACTGCAATGCAGCCTCCGGCATATTGCCCTTTAGAGCCAGGTTTAGGGGAGCAACATTGTGTTGGTAATGTTGTGGAGGTATGGATAAAGATCACAATGACTACGTTTACATGACGTTTTTAATTCCGAATGAATAATTCAGAGTTAAATAGTTCACTTGAGTTTACTTTGATCTTTCATTTAATTCAGAATTGTGAAGTGTTTACATGAAGTTTTCAAAGTGGAATTAAGCTTTATTCAGAATTAAAGTGAGTTGATTCTGAATTAAATGTCATATAAACGTAGCCAATTTAGATAATTATCAAATATGAGGTAATGTGCTGACAGAAGTGGCAGTAGATGCATTTCACGCAGCGCTCATACATTTCCCATTACACACAGCTCTCTGTCTAACACACAAAAATCCCATTATATTGTGTTAGGCAGCAACAAGCAGTGTGTGCTGATTTGCACAAATGTATAGGCCTACCTGTACAGGGTATATGTGTGTATAGTTTTGCTGATTTCACAGGAAGTTGTGAAACTTGAGTGTGAAAGAAATTAGAATTGTGTGATATCAAAAGCAGTTGTGCGCAAGGAGGTTAAAAATGTAACACCTGGCAACTGTGAGAAATTCAGTAGTACAGCCTGAACTTTATAGTATTGGCAACGTGCATTGATGACATTACAGGCTAAGAAAATTCCAATAGGCCTACCTTATTGCATGAACATTAGTTTCATTTAAATTTTAAGAATGGCCTTCACAATTTACAGTTCCCAGAGGAGGGAGGAGACACCAGTGGAACGTAGGAGGCAGGGATATCCACTGTGCATGTGTGGGTTTTATGGTCCTGGAGTACCGTATTAATTAAACTCCAAGATGGGAGCACAGGTTAATACTGTATAAATGCATTTCATTATAACCAGAATAATGTTAAGTGTGTGTATGGGTGTATGGGTGTGTGTGTGTGTGTGTGCGTGCGTGCGTGCGTGCTGCGTGCATGCACTGTGCATGTGTGGGCGGGTGGTTGGGGTACGGTGTGTTGCATCTGTGTGTGTTTTCGTGTGTGCATGTGAACGTATATGTGTGTGTGTGTGTGTGTGTGATGTGCGTGTGCCCTGCGTGCGTGCGTGCGTGTGTGTGTGTGTGTGTGTGTGTGTGTGTGTGTGTGTGTGTGTGGGTGGGTGTGTAGGTGCATGTGCATAGGTATGGCGGTGTGTGTTTCTGTGAGTGTATGGGTGTCTGAGCATTATGTGTCCCAGTAGATGAAAAGAGCCCTGTATATGGGGCAGATAGAATTCTAGTAATGTGCCGTTTGTGGCTTCCACAAGAAAGACTTTACTGCTCTGCAGTGCAACAGAAAGGTCATAAAGAGCAGCACCCACAACAAAACAAAACAAAACAGTCACAAAACACAGCAGTCATAACTCCTTGTGTGTCCATTGTTGCTGTAGCGACCAGCTACTCATGGAGCCTCGAAATGTCACAGGACATTAATCCTCAATCATTCTCCATCTCATTCCTTGTTCCACTTCTGTTTTGATGACACTGACAAAGGCCGTTGATTGTCTTGCTATCGTGGCATGAAAATTCAGTCCGACTCATGGCAGCAAACTAATGTTTTTATGTGCTTTGTTGTGGATCTGAATCTGCAACATTCTGTGTGTAATGTGTGGGTGGATTACACGTGACGTAGCCAATAGTAACACACATGAGTGCTGCATGGGTTCAAAAGTGTGAATCAGATAGAGTAGAATTCCTGAAATGATTTGCGTATGAAAGATCTTAGCTCCTCTGCATCAGTCAAAAGAGGTGAAAGACCATGAAAGTGATGATGCATACATTATACACAGAAGGAGGTCAAGATTGACCATTGTGTGTTGATCCAACCTGTTAAGATACACAGTAACCACAAGCTGTAATCTCAAGCCAGCAGTAATGTAAATGGAACATACAGACAAAGATAAACCTATTTAGAAGCAGATCTTACAAGATTTACCAATGTCCTGTGTCATATGGTACTGGGGAGATTATATTACCAGTGGTGATGAGTGAAGTGTGACTCTCATTGTGCGTTCCTGTGGTCTCGTAATTATCATAAATACCAGTTGCCGACATTCGAAGCACACATGAACGCCACCGCTTCTGGTATTTACCACTGGTCAACTCATAGAAAATTTTGATAAACGAGTTTACGAGATGATGACGTACAAAACAGCTGGCTCTATTCTTACCATGGTAACCGCTAAGTTGAGACAGTCATGGTAAATACAGTGTCAGAAAATATTCAGCATTTTTACTGAATATTCCTAATTCATTTGCTTGCTGTAGCTGATGAACAACAGTCTATAATCGTTTGAGTAAAAAACTGGCCCGAGTCTCACTCTAGTTCGCCATCTTTAATTTGTAAACAACATCAAAACTGCACATGAATGCAACGCACTTGTAAATACCACTTCGCAACTAGATAATACCTACTTCGGAAGACCACATGAATGCACCATTAACTGAAGTGCACGCCAGAGACAGTGGAAATTGTATTGAGCATCTTGGATGTTTACCCCGAGGGCTACTTTTTGTGTTCTCCAGATTGCATTGCCTTATTTTACACCTTATGTGTTGCAGGGCTACAATACACATCATTATGAGTTAAAAAAAAAATGTCATTGCAGTAGGAATTGGTCAGGGTCGTGTTTCTGTGTGACTGAAGAAATACCCACCAAATGACCCACTGAAGTCCGGGGCAGAAGCGACCAGAGCGAATTTCAATGATTAAAGTCAAGCTAATATTGTGGTGATGAGCTATGAAGCGTTTCGGTGAAAACCAATTGGAATGTTTATATCTCAGAATATCCCAGGCTGTCAAGACAGAGCTGTCAATATGATGTCCAGAACGAATAAAGCGAATTCATGGCGAAACTTCTTTAGCAACCTCAGCTACCTGTGTCGCGTGAGTCACATCTGGTCTACACGCATAAGAGTATCAAAAACTCTAATGTCTTTATGACAGTAGAGTTGATTGGTAGAAAGTCAAGACCTGGACCTCTTATAAATGTGTTGTTACCAACATTGCAATGACCAAGTCATAATGTATTACTTAAGTGTCTGTGTAATGTCGTAAGGGTGTAGTACCACAGTAGTGAAGTATCTTCAAAGACTGTTACAATGTCCTATGGGTAGAAGGGTGCAATTTGTAAGGGGGGATGCGGGGCATTGTCCCCCCTTCTGGTCTTGATATCGCCACTTTTTATACATGATTTCATCACAGTTCAATGTAATTCCATTGATATTGCTTAAAATCTGAAACATATCCCCCCTTCTGATTTTCCAACAAATCGAACCCTGTAGAACGATATGCATTGTGAATCTACAGCACATCACAGTCCTAATCACACCGCACTGTCTGGCCCTCCATTTTTGAAGGACAGAGGAGATGCCAGCGACAGGCAGCCACGCACTGCAACACTGAAGGACTTTAAATACCACAGACCACCGCCACCACAGTGCACTGTCTGCACATGACCCCAGTTTGCTGCATTTGAGCCACCACCCCAGGCCAGCACCCAATCTGCTCCTACACCACTAACCATGGCCGGATTAACACACAGGCTAGATATGGCTGCAGCCTAGGGCCCCCCAACTGCCAGGGGCCCCCTGATTGGCCAAAAGTGAAAAATTGCAGAATTATGACAAGATGCGATTTTGAAAAGCTCATCTGTCGTGTTATGTACAGTTGGTAGGCAGGTTATCTTTAATTCCTAGCTCGTAATTATGACATTGTCTATGTAAATTTGTCTGGTAATTTGCCCTCTGGAGGGGCCCACAGCAACCTGTAGCCTAGGGGCACCAGGCCACCTTAATCCGGCCCTGCCGCCAACCCCCAACTGCCAACAACAACTCCTGCTGAAAAAGTTCAAAAGGGGCCCAGGCCATGATGAGGGTGAACCTGGACGTCCTCAAATGCTAGATGAGCAGAAAGCAAACACAAGCGCGGCGGAGACCAAGAGGTCAGTGAGGGGCTAGGCCAGACAAACAAACACAGCCCCACGTCTGCGCCTGTTGGCCTCCAGGGCTTTGTTCATCCATGGGAGGGGCATGGCCATCAGCGTCCATTAATACTTTGAAAAGAAAAAGATAGATGATAGGCCTGTGCATAAAGTTCCTCCTACACCTCTGTGGCCAGCATATGCACTTAATCAGAAACAATTTCCTCAGATGTAAACGCCATTTTTTTCTACAATTTAATGTTCATGTGGAAAATCATGATGCATGACTGATTTACTTACATACATAAACACTCTGTAGCCTTTCCAACATCACTCTGATGAGATAATTACCCCTTTCACTGTCTGATTGATCTCTCCTCCAGAGCTGACCTCGGGAAACTACACTCTGTGTAAACACAACTTGGTCATTTTGGTTCATTTGTCTTTTTCAGTGGGCATGAAGGCTATTATTGACTCGTGCAAAGTAGTCAGAACGTATATACAGTCCCAGGAAAAAGTTTGTACACCCTTTGAAATTTCTTACATTTCAGTCAAAATTTATCATAAAACGTGGTCTGACCTTCCCGGAAATCTCAATAAGGAACAATCAGAGTCTGCTTTAACTAATTCCACACAAACATTTACATGTTATCATATTTTTATTGGCCATAAGGCTATAACATTCACAGGACAGCAAGGCATAAGTAAGTACACCCCTGCATTCAATAGGTTTTAACCCTCAGTTAGTTGCAATATCCTCAACCAGCAAGGTTTCTGGGATGTCTGGAGTGCATAGCTTTATTGACTTCATGCCATATAATCTCAATTGTTTTTAGTCAGGGCTTTGACTGGACTATTCCAGAATGTGTATTTCATTGTTATGAAGCCATTCTAATGTCAATTTGCTTCTAAAGTATGGGTTGTTGTCACATTTCAGCACCCATCCTCTTATGTGCTTCAACTGTGTGACAGACTTCCTCACGTTTTTTTCTGTAAAATATCACAATAAACTTGAGTTCATTGCTCCACTGATAATAGCAAACTTTCAAAGGCCTGAGGCAGCAAGGTAGCCGCATATAATGATGCTCCCACCACCATACTTACAAGTGGAGATGTAACCAAGAATAACTAAAAATGGGTTTCATTTTGCCAATCTAAAATTAATGGGGTTTCTGTCCAAAAAAATATTGCTGCACCTTTGAGGTTTGCGAAAAAGCTTTTATATGCTTCATAAAATTACTGCTAAATATTCTGCAGACCAACGTTGAAACCAAAGTTGAATTTTTCAGGGGAACACATAGTATCATGTTTGGAGGAGAACTGGAGAACCACACCTTCACCAAAACATCATCTCCACCTTTGAGTATGGTGGCGGGAGCATCATTATATGCGGCTACCTTGGTGCCTCAGGCCCTTGTCAGTTTGCTATTATCAGTGGAACAATGAACTCAGAAGTTTATTGAGATATTTTACAGAAAACATGTGAGGTAGTCTGTCACACAGTTGAGGCACACAAGAGGATGGGTGCTGAAATGGGACAACAACCCATACTTTAGAGGCAATTGACTTTTGAATTGCTTCATAACAATGAAATACACATTCTGGAATAGCCCAGTCAAAGCTCTGACAAAAAACATTTGAGATGATATCGCATGAAGTCAAGAAAGCTATTCACTCCAGATATCCCAGAAACCTTGCTGAAGAAGGGCAGTTTTCTAAAGAAGAGGAGTCAAGATACATCCAGATTGTTTTGTTAATCTGATCTGCAACTACAGGAAACATCTGGTTGAGGTTATTGCGACAAACTTAGGGTTAAAACCTATTGAATGCAAGGGTGTACTTACTTATGCCTTTCTGTCCTGTGAATGTTTACATCTTATGGCCAATGAAAATATGTAAACTTGTAAATGTTTGGGTTGAATTAGTTAAAGCAGACTCTGGTTGTTCCTTCTTGTGATTTCCAGGAAGATCAGACCATGCTTTATGACCAATTTTGACAGAAATGTAAGAAATTTCAAAGGGTGTACAAACTTTTTCCTGGGACTGTACATTGCATCAAGCCATTAACACATGATGATTGTAATACAACATATTTTATACACATTTGAGATTGGTCTGACTTTAATGATTTTTTTTAGTGTAGGGCATATTGTCTGTTATAGAAATGTCATTCTTTGTCCTCTGATATCAGTTCAATTATTCCTTGTGCTTCATATATTCATTTTCATTCTAAATCTAGACATGAACAATTAGCAAAAACATATGCAACACAGCACATCTTCCCTCCCAACTAATGCCGTTTATAATGTAAGAATAGCTTTGTAGATTTATTTTAAATGAATGATCTTCCAAGGATATAGCACGTCCATTTGTTCATCAGGAGACACACAGGCAAAAACAGTGCCAAAGGCATATTAACTCTCTCTCCCTCACGGCTTTGAACACAGTTAGCCCACCTACTCATCCTCCGTAGTTACATAGTACAACTTTCCAATGTTACTCACACATCTTACACCTCTAGCTGAATTTTAAGCCAACATGCGAAGAGTCACAAATGTTGTGCCATGTGTTGACCCATCATCAGACTGTTTCATGTGTCACACACCCATTCCACGCTGTTTCATGACACCATCTGATTCTGATCACGATGAATAGGTTATTGTGCGGTATGTCGATAGAAATATGAAATGGAGGTTGTAAATACCAGTAGCCTATTTCTTCTTTATTTTTGCTTTTCATTTCTTCTCAATTTCACCCCTCTTTCCCTCTTCCTCTCTCTCCCCCACTCTCCTCTCAGTCCCCTTTCTATCCACCTCTCAGTTTGTGCTTTCTTTCTGTTCTCTAGCTATCCCCGGGTTCTTTTCATTTTGCAGATTTGTCTACTGTCTTCATATACCCTACTTCCCAGAGATATTGTAGCTGTTGCAGACATACGTCTATACCCCAGGGCACAATCTCGCTGCTGAGCTGAAGAGAACCTATTGTACCTATTGTATTTGTTGGCAAGGGCAGTAGAGTCCACCTGCAGCAGGCACTTTCGCACGCACATGCACGAACACACGCCTGCCCGCACGCACGCACGCCCGCCTGCCCGCACGCCTGCCCGCACGCCTGCCCGCACGAACACACGCCTGCCCGCACGCCTGCCCGCACGCACGCACGCACGCACGCACGGACGCATGCACGCACGCACGCACGCACGCCCGCACGCCTGCCCGCACGCACGCACGCCCGCCCGCCTGCCCGCACACGGATGCACGGGCGTATGCACACACACACACACATGAGTAAAACTATATCTACTGTTGAATCTTCATTTTGATCTGAGCTGCAGGCTAGCGGTGGTAGACTGATTGCCTCTGCTGCCCCTGTAGTGTGGGCAATGCAGCAGAGGCAACTGGTTAAGTGAACATGTACAGTTTCTGCAGCTCGACAAAAATAGCAAGAACCTGCACAACGACACATCAGCAGAGATGATGGATGCTCTCATTTCCTGTCTTTTTCAAAAAGCCAACCCTGGCCACACGCACACACGCACGCGCGCACACACACACATACACACATACACACATACACACACACAGCCACACACACACACACACACACACACACACACACACACACACACACACACACACACACACACACACACACACACACACACACACACACACACACACACACACACACACACACACACACACACACACTGTAATATAGGATGACCAAAGACCAAAGTCAGCTTCATAGTCATTTCAACAGTAGTCTTCTTGCACCTCAGGTATATTTTTTTGTAATCAACGATTTGGTTTATTGTAAAAACACAACTATTTGAAATGGGTAAGCAGTGAGGTCTGGTGCAACGTCACTGTGAATAAAAACAGACTCCCAATCTATTGTTTCCCAAGACCTGTTATAGTCAATAAACAAGAGTAATACACGTCTGGCTGTAGCGAGACATGAAGGATAATCGCAAGTTTAATTTTCCGGACGCATTAGGCCCTGGCTGGCTCTCAGGAGAGCTGAGAAGGCCAAATTAATCAGCGTGGTTAAACAGCAGCCTGAAGTCCCTTCTGATTCGCAGGGGCCTTCACAATCAGACATTACACCACGTTAATGAGCCCAAGGACAGCAACAAAGAGGACAACGCAGCGCAGGATGCTCATTAACAACCCTGTCACATGCACAGGTTGTCACTGTTGTTGTCGAGTGAAGGTGAGGGTGTGTGCGTGTGTGTGTGTGTGTGTGTGTGTGTGTGTGTGTGTGTGTGTGTGTGTGTGTGTGTGTGTGTGTGTGTGTGTGTGTGTGTGTGTGTGTGTGTGTGTGTGTGTGTGTGTGTGTGTGTGTGTGCATGTATGTGCATGAGGGCATTCGGGAATGCTGAGCTTGGGGTGACATACATACATAGTGGCGTTTGCCATAGTGCCACTTTCGCTTTCACTTTGGAATTGAAGTAAGTTTGCTGGTCATTCTTAGTTTGTCTTTTGACTAATATGCCCACTGGTCATCAAATGCTTTTCCGTGCCTACTAGGCCAACTTTTCAGTCTAAATGATCATATAATTGATCTTACTCTCCCTGAAAGACCAAAATGTAAGCAAATGTAAGAATGAATCCCCTGATGAAATCAATAGTAGTCTTCCAATAAAAATCCCCTTCCCGTTATACTTTTCTTACGCATGCGGATAGTTCAACATATGCTTATGCTTTTGCTCTGAGACGAGGTAGGCTCCCTAAATTAATTCCTTTAAGATGGAATCATGCGTTGCTCACCCACCTTTTCACCTTCACAAGGCCAATATTATTGTTGCCCATTACTTTTTGTGACCACATGATCAGTGATCAGCATATGATCAGTAGGGAAGGTGGGCTGTGATGGTTATGGGTGAACATTTTTTTTCCCCGATCCTGCATAGCCGAAAGTGTTCTTTCCAGAGCAAATACCCCTTTTTGGTCAAAAGCGAATTTTAATCAAGCGCACTGAATTTATGCTTGAAATAGACCTACCATATTTTACCTGGAGCATGCAGGCAAAGAAAACATGTAATTGAAATGAAGTTCAGAGTAGATGAATTTTCTTGAAAGATCCATTATGGACAAAGTAGCACTTGCTCTTTTTAGTGAAGCGTCAAGATGTTATCCTTCAGCAGACATACACGTGGATAAGATGCAGTGACAAACTCCTAGCAATGCATCATGATTTATACACACATAGCAGATCTCTTAAAAATAGAGACATCCAAGATGGGTATTAAAATAGTCCTTTTTCTGCCCTTCAATGTTATTAATCTTTGTAGTGTGAGCTTTAATCATATCTCTGGCTTATGAAATGTGCACCGCGTTTCTGCATGGTTGATAAATTCTCGCATTTTGAGCATTTTATTCAAATCCAGGAGCACTGCCAGGCATGTAAAGAGATTATGCCTTTCCTCAGGAATGCTAGTGGATGTATTTCTAATGTGACATTTTACTGATGATGTTTGAATTGCTTTTTCAAACATTGAGAAAGGTGAGAAAGTTGAAGTTTATTTGGGGTGGTATAGGTATTACTCACGACACACATGAACACATGCGCGTAAACACACACACACGCACGCACGCAGGCACACACACACACGCACGCATGCACACACACACACACCACAGGTGTTGAATATGTGTTTGTGTGTATAATTAAAACTGGGACCAACAGAGTGTGATGAGGCAAACATGTGCCATGCCATCACATTGGTAACAAGCCATGCGCATGTGTGTATGTGAGTATATATGTGTATGTGATATGTGTATGTGTGTATGTGAGTATGTATATGTGTGTATGTGTATGTGTATGTGTATGTGTATGTGTATGTGTATGTGTATGTGTATGTGTATGTGTATGTGTATGTGTATGTGTATGTGTGTGTGTATGTGTGCATGTGTGTATATGTGTATGTGTATGGGTGTGTGTATGTGTGTAGGCCTATGTATATGTGTGTGTATTGTCCATTAAGATGCTGAGGGGAGAATTTTTACAAAATGTCGCACTCCGAATCACTTAAGTGAATAATGATAATCGTATGCAAATGAAACATATTGAGATGTTTACACTGCTTACACACTGGAAAACTATCGTGCCAGTTAATGGATTGCTTCCCCAGCTGACAGAATGATTGACAGAGAAGCAGATAAAGGAGGAAATGTTGCTATTGCTGTGCGGTTCCACACTATCATGTCTGCTGGGCTGAGAACAACATTATGAGTTAGGAGTGAAACAGAAACTCTGAAACTATTCTCCATTGGGGTAGAATAGATTTATTTCGGATTGTTACCCATGGGTCAGGCTCTGTCTAAGGGTGAAATCTATTTCCCTGCAGCTTTGCACCCCGGAGGGTGGGGGGGGTATGCAGCTAATAGCATCTGACCAGCAGCCCAGACCAGCATCCATGGCTACGCTTGCCAAGAGGCTGTCAGCGCTGCGCGGCACTGCTGAGGCCCATGCAGGCAGAAAGAAGAATGGATTATTAGAGAATGCAAGCAAATGTACCCCGCCTCACACATCTGTGTGCATGGGTGTGCATGCAAAAACATGCATGCACGTACACACACACACACACGCACGCACGCACGCACGCACGCACGCACGCACGCACGCACGCACACACACACACACACGCACGCGCACACACACACACACACACACACACACACACACACACACACACACACACACACACACACACACACACACACACACACACACACACACACACACACACACACACATTTACAGGCTTTCAGGCAGAGAACATAGCAGGAAATACAGTAATATGAACAATACAATAAAATACACAATGTACACAGCCAGGCAAAGAAATAATCAATAGGCCTAATCGTTAAAAGAAGCATCAAACTTTACAAGCAACTCCACATATTGCTGGACAAACCGATCTGACACTAATAGTTTGCATCACTACATTAAGTACTCAGGCTTATGGCCCTGCCGGGACCCTACGGTAGGGCACTGGGTTACTGGCAACCCGGGTTCAGTTCCGGCCCGGGTCATTTGTTAATCCACTTGCCCTCTCTCCCCACTCATTTCCTGTCTCTCATCCACTGTCCTATCAAATCAAATACAGGCAAAAAAGCCATAAAAAATATATTTTAAAAAAATAACTCCCCTTGATACTGGATGGATTCGGCCAGTAAATCCAGCCTATCAGAATCGTAAGCCTCAGAGCGTTTGGAAAACAGTCAGGCAAGCCCTGGGTTTAACACTCCTACTTGCCAAAACAAGCCGAATCCCGTTCAAAAAAGCTTGTGCTAAGTCCATTTAGGAAAACAATTAGCCCAACAGTTACGTAACTGTGCAGCCAGAGAAGGGCCAATGACATTCCAACAAAATAAAGGTACCTTTCTGTGCACTAACAATGGCAGTTTCTTCATGTAAGGTGGGTGGCAGCTGCTAAGTTATGTAAGCATTAAGGCGATTTGAGCTCTTCACACTCTCCTTATAGGAAAAATGTCTCTCTCTCTCTCTCTCTCTCTCTCTCTCTCTCTCTCTCTCTCTCTCTCTCTCTCTCTCTCTCTCTCTCTCTCTCTCTCTCTCTCTCTCAGGTTTCACGTTCATGGTCCATTGGCTTTTAGGGGTAATACAGGTGATGTTTACCTGCACAGCTAGGGACTTTAAACAGCTTCCTATGGATCAGCTAAGAGAGGGGCCACAGAAATGTTTGGTAAGACAGACACCAGGCAGGAATGACATTTCACTTTAAACTGCTAACACATCTCACAAAACGGAGGGGCAACGGTTAGACAGAAAATGAACAATAGCCCCTTGTGTTCTGTGCAGGATTACCTCTGACGCATTTTTTTTTATTCAGCTAGAACACGGAGACAATGCGTGTTTCATGGACCTAAAATGCAATGACAAATTTTGGGAAGGCAAGCATGTGCAGACAAGCATGGGCTGAGTTCATCAATCTGAGTGGACTTCAACAGAGACACCCGCCCGTGGGATCCTGTTGGGACAAATGAATGATGACCTACTCACTCTCCCCCTCTAACCCCCCCCCAACCCTGAAGACTTCCTGTCATGGGTGGGGCTTGTCTGTGATTGACGGGTGATGAATGAGTTTCTGGTTGGATTGTTTGCTGAGTCGGCTGATGTGTGGAGGGGTTAAAGAGCTGAAGGGGAAACAGCAGCTTACCACAGGTGTGTGTTTGCTTCCATGTGTTTGCATATGTGTGACTGCATAGCGACTCTGGATCCGAAAATGTTGTATAGTATCTTCTTAAACCTTGTGCACTGGTCTCTTTTCAGTTGATTCTGACATAACAATATCCTCATTCTACAATTGGAGAGGAGGCTGCCATTAGACAATCTTTTTAAACACCAACACTAAATCTTTTATATTCGGATAATCTGGCACATTTTTCAGATCATCACCGATGTAATCGACCCTCAAATGGAGCAGACAATAGGAGGTCCTGGGGTTGGAGGAGGGGAGCATGTGTCCAGTGAAGGTTTAATGAGTCATGCCCTTTCATTTCCGGGTTGAAAAGATTTGTATTGTTGAATTTATTTTTGAATGTGGCAGCAATCTGTCAAAAATCAAAGCATTCTTTAATCCTTGCCATCTTCTCTTGCCCAAAGCCTGTGACGTCGGATGCCACCAACCATCTTTTGAGCGTGGAAAACAAGTTCTCGAGGATGTGTGCATGGCATGCCAGATTAGTGTAAACTGTTTAAGACCCCACTGCTCTTTTGAACCTTTCATCCCGACTGATAAAACCCTGCCGTAATCCTCCAAAGCAATAACTTATCCCTTCAAACAGAAAACTCACTCAGCTTTTGCCCTTCATTGTGATTGGCCTGGAATGCCGAATATGTCATCTTAAATCGTTTTCGTGAACACATGTGGGCACTCATCATCATGCAAAAGAAAAAGATTAAAATACACAAAGCATCACATTATACTGTACACATGAGCATAGAATTCACACATTCAAGCCATTAAATCCTCAACTGAACTTCACCATTTTTGGCCCCAATAAAGAAATCACACCAAGTGTCAATCAGGATGTCTTTGGAGAGGAACCGAGACCACACTGTCCCTCCATGTAGCCCTTGTAACAATAGAGTGTGCCGAAGCTTGGCAGCAGAAATGGTCCACAGCCCGAGGGGAAAATTCATCTTTGACAAATGATTCTGAAATATTAGATCCCTGATGGTGACTTGGGCGTGACTTACAGCCCCGCGCTGTCATTTATCTGCTATCAATCGGTCCATCTATCAATCACCCAGGCTTGGCCCTGCACCAAGTCCTGTTCAGTAGTGTGCTGTGCACCAGAGCCACTCAGCAGCCCACTGCCATTCATCACAATGTCTGACCTAATGGGCTCCACACCCACATCCAATCGTCTCCATGACAAATCCATTCAAGTATTCAGTGTCAAACGATATGCAGACGGACAGTGCCAATTCAGATTTTTTCGCCCGTTCAAAAGGCTGATCTAGCTAAGGAGACAAAAGATGATATTTATTTATGATATTAGCCTATGTATACGGTATTAGTATGGTAGACCCCATCACTTTGTATCGATTGAAGTATTTCTCAACAGGGGCTCTACAGCGCCCCTGGGGGGCGTTAGGGAGCCTTTGGGGGCCATTGAAAAGGACTCTGCTGAGAGGGGTGGTACTTAGGGCAGTCATGGGTAAGCGGTTAGGGCGTTAGACTTGTAGACCGAAGGTTGCCGGTTCGAATCCCTGAGCGTATTGTCCCATTGAGGGCTGCCCCCTTGCATGGGTGAGGCATAAATGCAATATCGTTGTGTGCAGTGTTCACTTGGAGTGCTGTGTCACAATGGCAATGGGAGTTGGAGTTTCCCAATGGGGCTTTCACTTAGTTGTAAACGGGGGACAACAGTGTGTTATTTTGTAATACTAAGGGGGGTGTAGGCAGGCTTATCATCAGGTCAAGGGCCTTTTGTTCAAAGAAGGTTGAGAATCACTGGATTAAAGCCTCCAGATGCTCATAAAGATTTTGAGTCGTGCCATGTTTCATTTAATAAGTTTTAGTTTTGAAACACAGCTTTATCTTACAAGGAAAAAAGGTGTTTGGGTTCACTCATGTGGGCTTAGCTTGTAAAACAGTTATGTCCTCAGAGTCAAGGCTTTTGTATACTTGTTTTTGTTTTCTTAAAAGCGGCAAACAAAAGGGCCTTAATTGCCCCCCCCCCCAACACACACACACACACACACACACACACACACACACACACACACACACACACACACACACACACACACACACACACACACACACACACACACACACACACACACACACACACACACACACACACACGCACACACACGCACACACACGCACACACACACACAAACATTGTTTCTTTACTCTGCTTAGAGGAGGATGAGGATGAGGAGGAGGAGGAGGAGGAGGAGGAGTACTGCAGTGTGATTCAGAACAACTTAATTAGGGGTCATCCAGAGATCCCCTCTACCTCTGGCTGCATTAGCAGGCCACTGTCTCCCGGAACGGAAGACCAAGTACATGACTTGAAAGCGTGTTCACCGGCAGATGGATAACCAATGTGACACAACTCGTGTTTTAAGGGTGGAAATTGCCCAGAATGTGGACATCTCAGTCCATTTCAAAGTCAGACTTCATCAGCTGGACACTTCCTCCGCCTTTATGGTAGCTGTTCAGTGGCATTCATTAGGCAATGAAAGCACATATTTTTCAAGTTCTGTGGCACAGTCACAGCCAGTGCTATGATTAATGTGAGTCAGGGGAGCTAGTAACTGACTGAGACCAACCTAACTCAATAATTGGAACCCTCTTCTCAACCTTCCCATGAAAATCAATGGGTAGCCTTTGATCTGGCCACACTCCTCTGCAATACCCATTCATTCCACTGCCGTTTTTATTTGCCTGCCATATAACAGAGCTCAGGGGACCACGCCGGCCACAGGTAATGTTGAAATGTTTTGCTTGCTCTCTTGTTCTCTAGTGCCTCTTCTCCACTGCTGGTTTTCTGGTATAGAGGCCGACAGCTTGAGACAGTGTGACTCGGCTGCCACTTTTTGCTTCACAATGGAGTTGTGTCGTGCCTATTTGAAAAGCAAAAAGTGGCGTCCGAGTCGCGCTGTGTCGAGCTGTAGGTCTTCCAGAAAACCGGCAGTGGAAAAGAGCCTTAGTTGTGCTGTAGAAACTATTCCACAACCTTAGCCATGGAGCAAAGTGTCTTATACTCTCTGTGCAGTAGCGCAGGGCTTCTATAGCACAGCAGGCCCTGGGTACCTATAGAGGCTTTGGCTGTTATAGAGCTTGTATGCACTTGGCAGAGCAGTTGGTTAGGCTCATCACTGGCACATCGGCACATCAATCATAGCTGATAACCAATACTGCTAACTGACACAACATTTAAACCACACCCAGTTGATAATTGTCACACGATGTAATTGCAAAGCAGCAAACGTGAGAAGAGGTAGCAAAAAATGTTGCTCTCCTTTCCTTTTGCACCAGCAAACAGCAGACAACAAAAAAACCTCTCTTTCACTGTTGATAATGTGTTATATTTCTGTGTCTACACAGTTGGTACATTTTCAATGAGAAAGTAATCTGTAGACTGCAAAGCCAAGACAATTGGCTAGGATCATGGAGAGGAGAGGATATGCACGGCAGCCAATATGGAAAGAAATATATATATATATTTTAAAGTATTTTTTTGGGGGCTTTTCAGCCTTTATTGTTTTTTGTGAGACAGGATAGTGGAGGAGAGACAGGAAGTGAGCTGGGAGAGAGAGATGGGGAAGGACCGGCAAAGGACCCGGACCGGGAATCGAACCCGGGTCGGCTGAGTGGTAAACGTGTGCCCTACCATATCAGCCACGGTAGGGCCAATATGGAAAGAAATATTGAATGTGAAGTTTGAAGAGAAAAAAAAACATTGCTGAAGTAAACATATTACGGTACTGGCTGCATGGAGGACCTCCCATGCCAGTGCACCGATGGGCTAGTTTGTGATGGTGCAGAATGCGGAAATCTGTGCAGCACACATGCGCCCTGCGAAATTTACAATGCTTTCTGGATAGGCATGTCTAACCAGAATGCATTGCAATGGTGAAGTGCACATGTGCCTGTTTTCCGTTTCTCTCACTCAATCATTCAGTCAAATAGGCACTCACAGCAATACACTGAGAACGTAAGAGGCAGTGAGGTACACTGGCTGACTAATAGTGGTATCATAAGACCTAAATACAGCAGCTGGCACCACCTTTGCTGAGGTAAGCCCAGCGCCATACATACACACTGGTCAGGTTTTCACTCGGCGCACTGTTGCCAATTAAGCAGCGGGAAAATAGCTCAGGGAGCCACCCAGGCCGGCTGTGTGTCCAGCAGTACACCAAAGTGGTATAATGAAACAGGATGTTTTCCTTCCCATGCAATTTCACCATTCATAAGCCACACCAGCGTTTGTGTGGGCCACTGTGTGTGTTGGGAGTCTGTCGCCACATCATGGGAATGTTAAATGGATTAAATGGATAATCTAACTAGCCGTCTGTTAAGCAGCTTCTTCTGTGCAGAACTTAATGGGCTGCACAGAGCGGCTGGCTGGCGTCCCTATCAGTTGTGATGAGATGAGAATAATGGGCCTTTAATTCAGGGAGAGAGAGAGAGAGAGAGAGAGAGAGAGAGAGAGAGAGAGAGAGAGAGAGAGAGAGAGAGAGAGAGGTTTCCTAACTCTGTTGTCCTACTCTGCAAAGCCAGTTTTAGAGTCTAGTTAAACTAGCGAATGAGGAAAATCAGCTGATGCTGTCCTGCAATGGCCGCTCTTTCATAACTTTGCCGGTTCAAAGGTTTATGAATATGGGCTGGCAATCGATAAGTCAATAGTAATTTAATTTTATGTCTACGAAGAAAGTGCAAGGTCAGTTTGTCAGAGTGAATAAGACTGAGCGAGATTAATGTCCTCTGTCTCAGCTTTTTATGAACTGTACATCAGTGAACATACTCCGCAGCGTTACCGCCATTATCTTTTAGGCCTATTTTGTTTCTTTTATTATTTGCAGTTGACATTGTTAACAAGAATTCCTAAAGGTTTATTTTTTACATTTGCTTTGTAATGCAACTATGGACTAATAGAACAAATAAATAATCCAACAGACATGCCCTAACCGATATGCATAACACGGTAAAACTCTCCAACGGAATTAGCAGACCAACTTACCAGCCTTTGTCTTGTTACACTAACGCCTCTTTTCCACTGCCGGTTTTCTGGAAGGCCTACAGCTCGACACGGCACGACTCAGCCACCACTTTTTGATTTTCGAATTAACACGACACAGTTCAATCATAAAGCAAAAAGTGGCGTCCGAGTTGCGCTGTGTCGAGCTGTAGGCCTACCAGAAAACCGGCAGTGGAAAAGAGGCATAAATGTCCGAGGGGGTGATATAGCTGCATATCAGTCAACACAGCCAATATGTAAAAATATGTCTGGTGTTGGGCAGTGCAGATTTTCTCATTGATTGTTGACTTTAACACATGACCCAAACCTAAATATCCCTTTAACCTGCTTTATGATGTTGGATGAAGAGAATCCCTCCTCTCTCCAAAACGGATAAAAGGAAATGAATTTAAAGAATATTATTGCCAATAGTAGCCTATTGCAGATACACTGTGAACTTGAAGCTTTATCAACTTATTATTATTCATGGGATTTTTCATATGTTTTGCCCTGATTTAGACTCCCATGGCATGTTGCATTAGCTTTAATCATGATGACAATTACAAGTTTAAAATGACTCAATGTTCGAGTATAGCATGATTTCTCTGGGGAAAGCAGAGCACTTAATAAAGCATCAAAAATGATTTGGATCATTACCATTGGTCTGTTTTCTTATATGTGAAGAATTTCTTTAGTGTAAACCTGATGATATAGCAATCAACAGAAACAATAAAATACCTGGCTTCCACTTGATCTATTATGCAGGACCGTAATATCATTTTGGAAGAAGCAAAGGGCTGGCTGAATCAGAACAGAAAGGCAAACATAGACCACCTTTCTCAGCTAGAGATGATATAAAACCCGGAGGATCCGGTTGGAGAGCCGGGTCAAGACCTCATCCGAACAGACCGGATGGCTGTCGTGCATTGATCCGCCAAAGGCGGGTCAGACGGCATTTCATTAATATGTCAACAAAATGGCAGTTACAGCGCAAGAAATTATGAAACAGGATTATATCCATCTTTAGTTGACTACAACAGCCATGATCTAATCTCTCTAGCATGTTCAGTCACGAACACTCACTGAGTAAAACTGAGTGAAACCACCTCCCGCCTCGTCATTGATCGAGCCCCTTTGATCCGTCCAGCCTGTTGTGGCCAATTGAGTCGCGGGTCCACACTCCCTATGTGTGTGCTTCTGACTCTGTTGAGGTCTACATTTCTAAATGTTAACAATGCTCTGCCAACGCTTTAACATCTCAGTATGTAGGCTACTCTTAGGGAAATTATAGTCTACAGACGTGACTCTACTATCACTCACTGCGTTACAGCGTACCGTCTTTAAAGACACTGCTGTCACTCCCCTCGTCCGAGTCACTCAGCAGCAGCGCCCTCGGCGACTCGGTGAGACGAATCCTGACTGAGTTGTTGGTAGCAGCGAATCCCCTACGGATCGGATCAACGCTTAAGTTTCGTTTTTGCCACGAGTGTGCGAGTCGCAAGGCAACTCGGCAGCGGAAACGAGTGGTCATCTGCTGCTCGCCTCCTGACTGTCCCTGCTCAACTAGACTTCTGCTCCCAAATATTTGACTTTTAGTCGTCTTAAATACAGACACACACACATTATTTATTGCAAAATCAGGAACATGCCGTTTCACTGCTGCCAAACTGTTCGAGTTGTGGTTGCATGTGAGGAGACCCAGGTGGGTCGGATCGCAGCATGAGTTTAGGAACTGTGACATTCATAAAGTGAGTTTTGTTGATCAAACTGTCTTACTCTTTGATTTATCAACGTGAATTGATAAATGGAACAACAAAGGTGAGGCGCATAGCTACTTAACGAAAGAAACGTTTTAAAAAGTACATTATTATTATTTATTTTTATTTATTTTAAATAAGTGATCCGTGTGATCCGAGTGATCCGTCTAATCCGGATACCCTCCTTGGAATGATCCAATCAATCCGGACGCCTCAAAGAGTCGAGTTAAGCACCTCTACTCAGCTCACGTTCTCACTGACTGGTACGGGTCTTTCTTGCCAATTAAGATTTAACCTCACAGTGACAGCAATTTCCCTATCCATTAGAGTCACTCAGCCTTCATATTTCCTAAAATATACATGCCATTAAAATGTACTGTCATTATAATATTTAATTGCCACTAATTTCCCGATTCAACATTAGACAGGGAGCAAGAGACAGAACAGCAGCAAGAGACTAAGGGAAAACGAATGGTAATAAATACCACTAAAGTGTTGTGTTTTCTGTTATGCATAAGCATGGCTGGTATGTCCAAATTGTGCTGCTAAAAATGATGGATGTAACACTACGATTTACGATACGATAACCTATGTATCGCACTGTAAAGCAAGAGATTGGCAATCACTTTAATGCAATCGGGGCATTATTTAACCCCTAAGTGCACAGCCTCTGTAAAAAATCTTGTTGTCGCCAAAACTGACCAAGTCTTAATCTGTTTCTTTACTCTATTAAGTAATAGGTAGCAATGTTGTTATGATGTAGTTGAGTCCTTTCGGCAAAAGAGTCTGCAGAAAGAGGCTACTGGTGAAAAAGAGCGCTGTAGTGGAAAGCCCTATGCATCAGGGGATGTAGAAGAATGTTTCTAAGAATTTCATGTCTGTTGGGGAGGTATAGATGAAAACAGTGGCTGGGGTAGGAATATGTCAGATCAATTTCAATGGTCTATCTGTTTTCTTTTTTTCTTTTTAGCCATTGGGGAGGGCTTAGTGACAATATGACTCTGCTGCTGGAGTATTACGTGCCGGACCGCCAACCCCCTGGCTGGTTCCAACCACAACCTGGAGCTCTGCTTATGATGCAACCCATGGACTATTCATTTCATATCATAGTTTGGTTTGCCCGGCTAGTATTGAGCACAAGGAAATGGAAAAGGTGGATACAAGACGACATCCAAACATTAGATCTAGGCTAGTTATTATCGGTAGATTTTAGCAGACAAATTGTTTTTTTCCCAGACAGAATTTGCATGCTTCTGAAGAACTGCAGACACAAAAACCTCTGAAAGGAAATTGAGGAATGCTCAATTTTTCAAAATTCAATGTCATTTATAACTTTTTTTTTATTTCAGTGCATTTTGTCAAATACAATAGTTTCATCACCTTTCATCCGAAGAACATTCTGTTCTTCTATTTGTTTGTTTTCTGTCGAAGTACTGATGTAGGCCTACCTGCTACATGACTGGGCTGATTCTCTGACCTTTGGTGTGACGTTTGAGCATTGTGAAAAGGTGACCTCGCCACTTTTCACTGATTTTAAACCACTCTTTATTTTGGTTAACTTCATTTGTGAACTTGTGTATTTACTGTGCACCGCGAGGAGCGGGCAGAGCTGGACAGTTGGACACGCACACACGCACACACACACACCGCTCAGAATCGCATTCTCCTCTCCAAGTGCGCACGACACTGCTACACGGGAGCGCGCACCGTTGTGGCAGCATTTCCATCGCGTGATGACAAGCACTGAAAATGGACATGTGTTGAATGCTCGGACTCTAAATGTTTCATGTTTTATAGGCCTATAATGTTTGTGAATTATGTCTGTTTGGTGTGGGGATTCTGTGGGAAACAATGGGCAATGTTTGTCTGTTTGATTTTGTAACTGGCGTTTTGTTTTGGAAAGGTCCTGGAGAAATGGTACGGGCCAATTGTGATTTTGAGTCTGCATTGGTTAATTGAATAATTGCCTGCGTAGGGAAGGGTATGTAAAGCCCAGCTCATTGTTGAGAGTGAGCGAGATAGGCGAAGCAGCTGTTTATCGGTGTAAACTGTCTTCAGAAATGTTGTTAAAAGTAGCTGCTGCTGAGAGCGGTAACAAAGTGTCAGAAGTTTGGCTTTGACTTTGATTTTGTATTGAGTATTGTTGAGTTGCCAGTCCAATTTGGGTTTATGTCTGAAGTTGCCCACGAGCACCTTTTTGTTTTGTCGAAAATAAAAACGCTTCGAAGTTTAATTACGGTTTCCTGACCATCCATCCTCAGACACTCGAAGTTGTAACGTCATCCTGACAGGAGAAGAACGAGCTTTTCCACAAGCATGTTGCAGTCTCTTTATGCCCATTTTTTCAAAATGTCTAGGTTCATTTTCGCTTGGGCCTTGTTTTTCTTTTCTTTGCTTTGACCACCTGTTTCTTTGTGTGTACTAATGTCTCTGCTCACTCGCTTACGATAATTGCCTCTTCTTTCACTCCACTGTGTTGCCTTGGTCTCTGCTGGGACAAAAAGTGAATTGGCACCTGAAGGTTGAAGGATTGATCCGGCAGTGGCTGCTCTGTGTGTGTGTGTGTGTGTGTGTGTGTGTGTGTGTGTGTGTGTGTGTGTGTGTGTGTGTGTGTGTGTGTGTGTGTGTGTGTGTGTGTGTGTGTGTGTGTGTGAGTGTGTGTGTGTGTGTGTGTGTGTGTGTGCGTGTGTCTGTGAACGTGTCATCGTGTGAACGTGTGGTCGAGTATTATTCCCCCAGTATGTCTGTGTATGGGTACAGTATGTGTGCATGGCTTCCCCCCCCCCAACGCCCCCCCAATGCCCCCTCCTCTCTCTCTCTCCACCACCACCCCTCACCCACCCACCCTCTTTCTATGCATGTGCTCTGAGTCTCTGAAATCTGCTGGCAGTGCACTGTGCAGTGTGCACAGCGACACAGAGCTGGCTTTTCGGCAGTGTTCAGTGAGCAGCGATGATTACGAGTGTGCTCAGAGGATGTCCAGAGGCTGCACAGGGCTCAGACCCACGCACGTTCATGCCGTAATGTGCACCCTCTGCCCACCCAGAAGCAGTGTAGAGACCATTGGCCCACAGTCAGGGACAGTTTCATTTTTTGCAGCTGTGGTGAGCTTTATTCCAAGGTAACGGTGGTACAACACATACTCTGTACTGACCACATACCACAAAGAGCAGTGAAGCAATATTTTGAGGCTTTTGTGCAATCAGCATATCAATTAGAAAGGAAAAGAAACTCTTTGTAGAATATATAGTTTCCATTGCAGAGAAGAAAATTAGTTCATTAAGCCAATCTAATGGTTGTTGGAATTTATATGGTCAACAGATGGGCAATAATGCAATAGGCCTAGGATAAAAATACACCAAACTGTTAACATGAGTTGAACCAAACAAGAAAGAATATTTTCGTACAACAAAGTTTCATGTCACACTCATATCTCACACAGTTACTGTCCTTGTTCAAAGAAGTAGGCTAATCCTTCCACAGCTTAGTGTAGGAGAGAAAAATGACAGGACGTGAATTAAAACGCAAACAAATTATGTCAACAAGTTCCATCACTGTAGTATAAACACCAGGACACAATGTAAATAAAGAAGTTATTAGAAGCTGAGTGAAAGGGGTAGGCAGCATCCTCGATTCAGTGGAAAGAAGAGAGAGAGAGAGAGAGAGAGAGAGAGAGAGAGAGAGAGAGAGAGCAGGCAAGCAAGCAAGCTTGGGAAGAGTAGGCAGTCAAAACCTCAAGGGTGAATGATATTATCCCCCACACAGCATATGATACACTTCACGCTGACGCATTCACTGTGAGGAGACAAACAGAATTAAGATGCCGTACAGACAGAAGCAGTGTTTGTGGCACACTGGCAATTGTCAATGGGCCTCCAGAACACCTACATACACGTCAGGTCTGGCAGAGGGCCACTCTGAAAGTGAAGATAACAAACAGAGAGGATTCTTGGTTTTACCACAATGTCCATCTGGCACAGAGTTTTTGGCGGGCTTATCGTAGTATTTACATGCTCTTTATTATAGTTTTCTCTTTTTAAACTTTACACAAAACATAACAAAGGCATAGCTGAAGCAATGTATCGTTTATTGTATGGTATTATCTGTTCTGCACTGTTCCTAATTTCATTTGGTTCTACCACATTCTTATCCGATTGAAAACTCACTAGATTGTTTCCTTCTCCTTCTTATCATCAGCCCATAATCAATAGGCCTGAGCTGTATCTGCCAGCACCTCATGTTTTCCAACCATTCAAGACTGTCTCATATCCAGGGCCGCTGACCGCTTTGGCTGGGCAGGACAAAGTCATCTGAAAGGGCTCCCCCACCCAATGCATTCAATGTAATGAGGGCTCAATTATGGGGTCCCCCATTTCCCTGGGCCCGGGACAGCTGTCCCCTTTGCCCCGTCCCCTGTCGGCTTCCCTGCTCATATCTCCGCAGCCGTCTCCTTCCTTATAACACTGTCTCATATCTCCGCAACCGTCTCCTTATCTCTCTCTGGCTGCTGCAATTGGATTCATTTGGCTGAATAAAGTCCGACATGTGGGCACTCCAGCAGCTGACCGCTGTTCATAAGTGCCCCATAAAGCCATTAACACGTCTATGATGGCGCCATCAGACTAGAATACACAATAGAGCCACTGTTTGAGAGATTAAAAGAACCGTTGCAGCCTATCACTCATCAAGAAGAGTGAAAATTAGACACAAAAACAGTCTCCTTTTAAATGTATCAATTTCAAATTACGCATTTATCTGGAGACAGATCGAATGTATTATTCATGTATTCATTGCACAATAATGGTATATGTATGCACAGTATTACATGACTCATTATTTCCCCCCTTGAAGGAAGCAATGAGTATTACGAATTGATGCCACTAAGTCTGAATTAATTATCAAGTGACTAATCATAATTGGCTATCAGACTTTTAAAGGTTACAAAGTTTAAAAAGTGAAGAATGTGCCACTGAGTAGACGAGCTAGTGTCTCAGTAGAAATAAGTTGCAGTAGGCCTACTCCTTTCATTCATTTGTTTCCTTTTTAATGAGAGTGCATTGACAATCCTGATACCTTTAAATGGGCCTATGTACATGACCATTAGAATCAGAGCTTTATCAGAAAACAGTCAGGTTCATCCAGGCACACAGAGAGCTGCCCTTACAGTATTGCAGGGCAAATTTCATTGACCTTGTTTTTTACTAAATAGGCCTACCTTTCATGCAACATTTCCTTTTCATTTCATTTCACTATTGGAAGATGGAAATGTATTGATGTGTGCTCTCTCTATAAGTTATATACAGTCGGTATAGTTTGATGCATTTTGAGAAGAATGCGTAGGCACATGCATTTTCTACTTCAGACTTATACATGAATATGTGTTTCAATTTTCAGTGCTTTTTTCATTTTTCCCTTGGCCTCTTCATGATGAGTGGATTATGGGGAGACTGAGGGTGGTCCGCCACTGAGAAAGAGGCCTGCTGATTTATTCCTCGGAGAGTCATTTGTAACAGGGATGTGCGCTGTGTGAAGAGGCCCAGAGATGGGTGCTTCACTGGGGGTGAGTCACAGCCTGTGCTGATTGTTTTTATGGAGGCTTCCCAGAGAACTCTTCAGAGAGATGTAGCGCAACCTGGACCCTCCAAACAGGATTACATTTAGTGATGAGTACAAATCACAGCTGCCACATGACATATACACACGTGAGGAGCAGCCATGGAGCAACCAGGATTCTGAAGGCTGCAGATATAATGTGTTGGCCCCAGAGACTCTCCTAGCAGGCCATCAGAGGGGATTCAGCTCAGGACTCTCATCAAGAAAACATCAATGTTCAAGCATCATTACATTTATAGTTACAGAGTGTGTGTAGTAGATACTCTGGATAAGCATGTAGACAGCTAATCTGGGGTGAGTTTCTGGAAAGGGAAGTAGCTAGCCTGCTAGCAACTTTCATGAGAAGATGTTTAATTTCGACGTTGTTTAATTTCGATGCCTAATTTTGAAGATATTGGATTAGAAATGATTGGTTACTTCCGCACAGGCACCACATTAAGTGTTAAGTACTTGAGGAAAAATAAACACTTGTTTCCATTACGATAGCGTAATGAGATAAGCTCTCGTTTGTAATGTGAGCTGTACAATTTTGAATCCATACAGAAGCTTGTTGAACAGAAAACGCAAAATCATGTTTTGTACCCCAAAGCATAACACTCAATTTCCCTTGACTGCACGTGTGTGTTGGTATTGCGCAAAAGAAAGGATTTAGTTCCGCCAGATATTTTCCACATGCATGTCTTATAATTGTATGACTTTCAACAATGTTTAAACAAGGACGGGTATTGGAGCTAATGAGTCATGAGGTCAGCGAAAACATATGACTGTCATCCAATCAAAGAAAGTACTCAAAGAGAAGTAGTGGCGGTGTCGACTTCAGAAAGTAACCACACTAGTTTTGGATTACTACGAGAAGGTTTCGAGAAACACTCGTTTTTTGCCTTGAGGAGAGTATACTGAAGCTACTGATGCTACTAAAGAAAATTTGTAGAAAAATGCTAACACATGAAGTAGTTCCTGAAACGCACCCTTGATCTGCAGGAAAACAAGTCCATAGCTGCCTGCAACAGTAAGAAGTACTCAGAAGTACTCTTCAGAGTAAAGAGACCTATTGTGCAGGTTACAGCAGTGGCTGCTGACAGTTTCAGATGTTACGCAACAGGAGAAAACAATACACAGTATGTGAGCAGAGCCGGTAATTAAGGCACAGGAGAGCTCTTGCTCATGTCATCTTTACTTCCTTTATGAGCTGCATGACCTTCCAGTGGATAGTGGCTCCCTAAGCACACTGTGTCCAAGTGCTTGTTTTGTGGGCTTGACTTTTCTGAGCTCCATGCTACTATAAACACACATGAAAGAGCTGCCTATCTCAAGGCCATTGCAGCCGGTGAACCTGGTTAGAGCAAGTCATTCAACAGTGTTTGGGGTTTAGCCGGTAACTTTGATGGTGAGATGTGGGCTTGTTTTGACCTGTCAGTGGAAGAAATGTTCTTTTGGACTCTTTCATCTTTCACTCTCCTTTCATTTTTTGGGCCCCTTTTCAGGGAATGGATTGCGTTGACCTATTCATTAAATTGACTTAATATTGTCTTGAAAACCTGTTGAGACACCAACTTTTTTATTAGCTTCATCCATCATCATTCAAAGGATTTACGTAATAAATGAAAGGATAGAAATGCAGACAGAGCTCTGATGAGGCTTGCCTATACTAGTATGCCAGGATAGGTAGGCCTACAGTTACAGCCAAAGAGGAATACTCGTTATTAGAGTCAAAATCCTCATATTTTAAAATGCAAACATTTCATTCAGCCTAATCCCACAGATATGCGTCATAATGACATTGTAATGTCACGGTTAACTCCACAACACCAGCTTTAACACTGTCAAAATATAGTCAGTCTTAAAATTTCTTCTCAGCTCTGCTGCAAGTCTCCTGTGACTGCAGTGGAGCACCTGTGGTGTTGATGTGCTGCATTAGCTTCAGATGTGGATGAGCCTGGCTCTCTACTGTCTCAGCGAGGCAGTGGGGCGTTTCCACGGTGTTCTCTTGCTGTGTTTGTGTGATGCAGTACAGCTCCAGATGGCTTTGTCACAATGACCTCAATGGGTCACAGAGTGCTCAGCAATGCTGCCACTGCCAGGGATCAGTGATCTACAAAATGTACCCTGTCTCTTGTGAGCCTGTGCATGATGTTAAAATGCAGGCAGGATATTCTCTCTGTATCTGTGCCCAAACTGGAGTATGACATATGCTAATATTTGTAGCATAAACAACAGAATGTGATGTCATTATCATTTGGGCCTTATTCAACTTCTTTAAGCATTTATGTAACTGTATGGTACAATATTGAAATATATGTTACATATTATTGTTAGATTTTTTACGAAATAAAGTTGGACCAAAATAAACTTGGTTTCCATTATTTTGTATTTATTGTCTTCGATACAGCTGCACATATTTTCTTGACCCAATATGATGAATAGGGCAATGTGTTCACGTTGACAGTGTGAAGGGGAGCTCTTTAATAGCTGTGAGATTGAGTTTAGATTGCCATCGCAGAAAATTATGATGAGCAAACACCAGACCTACCATTCATACCACACTCAGCTCACAGAAATGTAAAAATAAGCTGCCTTGGTGAGCCGAAAGTCATTACACAGATATTAAGAAAGCAGGTATACCAATAAAATGTGAAAGTGAGTAAGAGAAGTGAGTAAGAGGCAAGATCTCTGCATTTCTCCATGCTTCCATTTTCCAGCTTGATCTGAGCAAACACGCATGCACACACACACATACACACACACACACGCATGCAGGCACACACATACATGCACGCATGCACGCACACACACATACGTACAACGTTTATGTCTATTGTTAATGTCCACCTTCCATCTCTTTTCTCAGAGATGCCCTTATGTAGCCTCTTAGTGCAGATGGGCCCACCGGCGAGCCCGTTCACTCGTCGCTGAAAAGTCTCAACATCATAACAACATTGCTATAACATTACCAGGAGTCTTCAGTAACAGATTAATTCACAGACAGATGAATTTTGGTGACAGTAAGGATAACACAGGCTCTGTGTAACGCCGCATTATGTAATAACGGTGCAATATGTAATAATGTAACAAATTATTACATAATGTGGTGACAATCGCCGCATTGTGTAATAATTTACGCATTTCGTAATACATTTCTTGAACGCATTTCGTAATAACTTTTTTCTCATCTTGTAATAAATTATTACAAAATGCGAAATTTATTACGGAATGCGGCCGCAACTTTTTTTTTTGATGGAAATGTAATAAGATGGTGCATTATGTAATAATCTATATGGATATGTTTTTTCTGCACTTGGATTCAGTAGGCGCAGCACACACACATAGTCTCAGTGACATGGTATAGTCACTGCCCTCTCTCTCTCTCTCATTCTTCTCAGTTCTCAAACTGCTCGAGAGTCGCGAATGATGCGGTTAAAACCGTTAAGAAATAATTTCAAACTTGTTGCGTGCAACGAGTCCAACGAATGTCTCGCACTTTCTGCTACATTACACCAATTTACAGCGACATTAAATAGGAGCCAGGTCTAAACACTTCACGAGGTGGTGAAAAAACTAAATTAAATATCTAAATTAAATATCTTGGATAGCCTATATAGACCTAGGCCTAACTAGATTTGTTGCAATACAGATTCATTTTCTAGAGCCAGAAGTGTTCCGCTGGACTGACGAAACCGAACACGATCAAGTTTGCAACTTCTTTCCCTCGTGCGCTGTCCGTCAGCACCACCTGTCATTAGACGTCCGATTAGCATTCATTACGTGCTGAGGAAAAAACTCCCGCCATTAGCGCCTATGTGCTGTTGCACTGCTGTGAGGGATATCACCAAATAATTAAGATAAAAGTCAGAACATTATTTTGGCAGTGAAAGGCACACAGGTGGTTGGTAGCTCAAGCCAGTCTTCAGTCTGTTCATTTAAGCTTTTGGGTGCTCTTGGATATCGGGGATCAGTTCATGTAGAGAGAAGAGTTCATCCAGGCACTCCAAAATAAGGTGCCCAAACGATAAGTTACATTAAAAAGCCTTTAATGGTACTGGGCTGGGGTTACATTAAAAAGCCGACATGTTTCGACCTCACCAGGTCTTCATCATTGAAAAGAAAGGCCTCCCTTAAATAGTGACATCACCACATGTGACCCATTACGCACTACACACATTTGCGCACACCATAGGAAAACAAAGATTAAAAATAGCCTGGGGTAATAAGTGATGCCACAGAAAAAATGACCAGAAGTACAAATAAAAATCACAAAAAACAAGTAAAATCAATATCCTCATTTAGACCAGTATAGCGCATGGCATCCAGTTGGTGTACCCAAAAAGTCTGCCTCTGATTAGGCCTAAGTCTTTTTAGCCTGTCCCCACCCCTCGGAAGAGGTTTGATATGCTCGACGCCCTGTATGCGCAGCAGAGAATCATTTTTACCATGGTATTCATATGTTTCGCCATGGGATAGTCAAAATTGCCCACTCTGATACCATATTTATGTTCTGCTAGCCTATCTCGCATGCGCCTTTTTGTGCGCCGATATAAAAGAACCCTTCAGCGCGAGGACAAGTTAGGCGGTATATGACAAATGTAGAATTGCAATTAATGAAATCTCTGTCCATATTTATTCGTGGTTTTAGTATCCACAAAAGATTTGGCTGTGTAACATTTGGACAGTGGGGGCAGTTCATACATCTATGAACTGTCGTAACAAAAAAAGGACGCTGCTGGCGATGATGTTTGTTTTTGGTCAATAACGTGTTGCGTTGTAGGGAGCGCGCTTCACTGTATGCGTTTTGGGTGGCTTCCTTGGAATATTCATTAACTAATATTCACTTTCTGGATTTGACGATATATAAAGACGGGGAGGGACAGCTGCACACCACCTTATTCAGAAAGGCGACCTCTCGGAACACCATTCTGAGAGCGGATTCATTCCATCCCCCGCATCTCATTAGAAATATTCCACACGGCCAATTCCAGAGATTAGGCGTATCTGTGATTTCGAAAATGATTTTCACGAGCAGGCCGAGCTGATGGAGAAAAGATTCAGTGATAGAGCCTATCACCCTAAAGCCATCCAAAACGCATACAGTGAAGCGCGCTCCCTTCAACGCAACACGTTATTGACCAAAAAGAAACATCATCGCCACCAGCAGTCTCGTCCTTTTTTTGTTACGACATATAGAACACAAGCGACGCGGATCAGGCAAATTATTAAGAACAATTGGTCCATTATTGAAAGTGATGCGCAACTACGTGAGGTGTTCCCAGAACCACCCATGGTGTCTTTAAAGAGTGCACCCCAGCCTAGGAGATAAATTAATGCGCTCTCACCTACAGGTGAAAAAGAGAGAAACCTGGCTGCGTAAACCTATTGGCACCTATAGATGTATGAACTGCCCTCACTGCCCAAATGTTACACAAGCCAAATCTTTTGTGGATACTAAAACCACGAGAGAATACGGACAGAGAGATTTCATTAATTGCAATTCTTCATTTGTCATATACCGCCTAACTTGTCCTTGCGCTGAAGGGTTGTTTTATATCGGACGCACAAAAAGGCGCATGCGAGATAGGCTAGCAGAACATAAATACCTGTATGCTATCAGAGTGGGCAATTTTGACTATCCCATGGCGAAACATTTCAATGATAATACATGGTTAAAAAATGATTTCTCTGCTGCGCATACAGGGCGTCGAGCATATCAAACCTCTTCCGAGGGGTGGGGACAGGCTAAAAAGACTTAATCAGAGGCAGACTTTACACCAACTGGATGCCATGCGCTATCCTGGTCTAAATGAGGATATTGATTTTACTTGTTTTTTGTGATGCTTATTTGTACTTCTGGTCATTTTTTCTGTGGCATCACTTATTACCCCAGGCTATTTTTTAATCTTTGTTTTCTCTGGTGTGCGCAAATGTGTTTAGTGCGTAATGGGTCACATGTGGTGATGTCACTATTTAAGGGAGGCCTTTCTTTTCAATGGTGAACGTAGCCCTGATGAAGACCTGGTGAGGTCGAAACATGTCGGCTTTTTAATGTAACCCCAGCCCAGTACTATTAAAGGCTTTTTAATGTAACTTCCCGTTTGGACACCTTATTTTGGAGTGCCTGGATGAACTCTTCATCTACATGAACTGATCCCCGATATCCAAGAGCACCCAAAAACTTAAATGAACAGACTGAACAGATTGCCAAAATAATGTTCTGACTTTTATCTAAATTATTTGGTGATATCCCTCACAACAGTGCACAGCACATGGTCCTAATGGCGAGAGTTTTCCCTCAGCACGTAATGAAAGCTAATCGGACGTCTGATGACAGGTGGTGCTGACGGACAGCGCATGAGGGAAAGAAGTTGCAAACTTGATCGTGTTCGGTTTCGTCAGTCCAACGGAACACTTCTGGCTATAGAAAATGAATCTGTATTGCAACAAATCTAGTTAGGCCTAGGTCTATATAGGCTATTCAAGATATTTAATTTAGACAGAATCCTTTCAAGCCGTGCAGCATCAACGTGGTCATATAGCCTACTGTCTGCACTTGTTCCGTTGCCTGCTTCATAGCAGAGAAGGAATGGCTTGCTGTTGTTGAGGATTTGTAACGTGGATTATCGAAACTGAAGACTTGATTTCTTTTATTGATACCTTTTTGTTTGGTATAATTACGGACAATGCAAATAACTGATTTTTGTGACGTTCGGACATTTTTGGAAGGAATATAATCGGATTAGTCCCGCCGCTTGGGTTATTGTTTTTCGCGTGCATGTGGATGAGCATAGGCTATTGAATTTGATTGCAGCCTAATAGGCCTACTGAACAGTGGACTGAAATTGAAAATATGACAAAGAGTGGCATTTTTCTCGGGTGCTATGACTTCTTGCTTTGCAAGAAGACAGTCTCCTCACTCCACGGGCAAAAAGCACCATGGTCAGACCCTGGCGCGCATGTAGGCAGACATGAAAGACTCACTACTCCACGGGCAAATATCGGGAAAAATTAAGCACCACCAGCATGGACAGCTCCCCACGAGTCACTTATAATGGTTGGTCTTTTCCTAGGATTTGATTCATGTTGTTTGGGGGAAAATATTAAAATAGCCTTTGTAATGTTAAGAATATTTCCAAAGAGCCAAGATGGGGCTTAAGATCAATATGGGCCAGGTTTGTCTCCGTGCGTGTACACACACACACACACACACACACACACACACACACACACACACACACACACACACACACACACACACACACACACACACACACACACACACCACCACACACTCTCTCGCTCTCTCTCTCTCTCTCTCTCTCTCTCTCTCTCTCTCTCTCTTCTCTCTCTCTCTTCTCTCGCTCTCTCTCTCTCTCTCTCTCTCTCTCTCTCTCTCTCTCTCTCTCTCTCTCTCTCTCTCTCTCTCGCCACAGACCCACGCAAGTGCAAGACAAGTTTTCACCTCCTCGTGAAGTGTTTAGACCTGGCCTATTTAATGTCGCTGTAAATTGGTGTAATGTAGCAGAAAGTGCGAGACATTCGTTGGACTCGTTGCACGCAACAAGTTGTGAAATTATTTCTTAACGGTTTTAACCGCATCATTCGCGACTCTCGAGCAGTTTGAGAACTGAGAAGAATGAGAGAGAGAGAGGGCAGTGACTATACCATGTCACTGAGACTATGTATGTGTGCTGCGCCTACTGAATCCAAGTGCAGAAAAAACATATCCATATAGATTATTACATAATGCACCATGTTATTACATTTCCATCAAAAAAAAAAGTTGCGGCCGCATTCCATAATAAATTTCGCATTTTGTAATAATTTATTACAAGATGAGAAAAAAGTTATTACGAAATGCGTTCAAGAAATGTATTACGAAATGCGTAAATTATTACACAATGCGGCGATTGTCACCACATTATGTAATAATTTGTTACATTATTAGCCTACATATTGCACCGTTATTACATAATGCGGCGTTACACTCTGCCCAAAGGGGTTAAATATTGGTAGTATAAGCACACCAGCTAGGTCTTCTAATTGTAATGAACATTTCAACAAAGTAGCCTCTCTGTGGATGACTGTTTTCCACTGCTTCTTTCCTCCCTCGGCCCCACCTTCCCTACCCTTCTCAGCATCCCTTCACTGTCTCCCTCACCTGTTTTTGTATTTATCGTCTCAATGGTTCTCATTTGCATCATAATGATTAAAGAGCGGGCGGAGGAGAACATCAGCTTTTTTGCCAAAATCACTTTAACGGCTTTACATTTATTCATGAGGCTCCCCGGAGCGCCTGGGTCGGGACCTGTCAGAGCAAGCGTACCTGACAGTGTGAAGAAAGCTGAAATAACCGAGTCAACCAGGGCTTCTGTTCTGAATGCATCAAACCCTGATGTGAAAATTTCTGGGATTAAAAAAAAAAAAACTTTGTGGCTAACAGAATCAGATTTGCTCTTTGCATTCCAAGTAGGTCTGACCGCCATGTTATTCCCCACTTGCCAGTTCTTTGTGTCAGACACGTCTGAATTCTCCTGAATGTTGGAGGTAGTGGTGCCTGACCCTTCAGTCAATGGGCCCTGTATGTCACATTAGCTGCTGTGCCCAAATTGTCTGTCAGGCACAACTGGTGGAGTCTTGGGTGCAAAACTCGAATTGGTGAGACCCTGTGACAGTGGACAAATGTCAGATGTCTGCTATTCCAATCAGCTTCACAGCTCCATCTGCAAGTGAGGCATTTTTGCATATACTGTATATCACAAACGTATCTTCCACATACAGCGCTCTTCTGCCTTGTTGGTGGAAATCATCAAGTAAAAAAGGGAATAGATCGCATCGCTCTCAGTTTTTTCTTCTTTCTTTTTCTTTTTCTTTTTCTCCACACATTGCAGGGTCAGACAGATGTTTGGGCTGCTAGAGCTGCTGATGAAGGCTCTGGCAGCTGGAACGTCTGTCTGACCCCGCAATGTGCTTAATATATATCACCAATCGAAGTGAAGGTTATTTGTACAGGAGTTGATGTCTGGAACATTTCGAAGACATCCACAATGGGCTGCCTTTGTTGTGTCTGCAGTATGAAAGGTGCTGTTTATAAAGGGTTTCCAGCAGTGAACCAAGCCAATGAAGTAGCGCATGCTTTTTTCACTGTTTATTACTATTTCTGTGCCAGAGGATAGTGAAACTGAGTTGATGACAGATGGAAATTGTGCCTGTTACAACAGAATGCCCCTTGCATAAATTCTGCTTTACACTACACTTCAGGAAATAAACAGAAAAAAATACCTCATGCTCAGCTGCACACATCTGTTACATACTGGGAACAGTCAAGCCAATGCTGATGTGTCTTCACTTATACATTTTGATATTTGTCTTTTCTTTCTTTCTTTCTTTCTTTCTTTCTTTCTTTCTTTCTTTCTTTCTTTCTTTCTTTCTTTCTTTCTTTCTTTCTTTCTTTCTTGTGAACCATTTCATAATTCCCACAGCCCCGTTTTGCCGTAAGTCACAATCATGGAGCAATGGCTACTATTTGTTTGAATCTGCTTCAAAGCAGATGAATGGCCATAGCTGGAAGGTACAGACTGGGTGTCATCAATTATAGGCCTACCATTTGTGTGTGCGTGTGTGTGTGTGCGTGTGGTGTGCGTGGTGTGTGTGCGTGTGCGTGCCAAGGTACAATGATGCCACAATGTCTGTGACCACTTTCCCAGGAGCAGCTCTTTAATTAGCCATAACCTGCCACACTAGTGACAGTATGACATGCTGGTTTTTTTTTCTACACACACCTGCTGTCGCCATTTCTTGCACCTCCTTTGACACCTGAAGCCTTACCCAGAGGTATGGCTCACTGCTGGGATGTGCCTCTCTGCATGGGAGTCTCGTAGACTGAGTGTGCTGTACCTCGGTATAGATGGCCACCAGCCCATTCCCTGCATTGGAGTTGTTTCATGCCGACTGTTTTGCATCGGGACATATTAAGACAAGAAGAAATGTGTATTTGGCGTGTGTCTTTTTTGTGTAGCAGAGGAAATCAACCTACACTTGGTATGCTGTGTTCTACCCATCACTTTGGTCATTGGATTCTGCATCCCCCCACCTGCTCGTCAAGAGAGTAATTATGGAGTTTTACAGTAATGAGGGGTCCTTAAAGGAGTGGTATCCTTCTTATTGAGATAATGGATGATATTGTGGGGGTAGTATATGGCCGGATTTAATTTCTACTGTGTATATTATGAATAAGTGCCGGATGGACATTTATATCCATGTGAGGGGTCTTACTGACCTTAATGTGTCAGTAACCCTTGAAGCCTTTAATGGTTTTTGAGTCTCTCTGTGAACACAAAACCATTGAAACAGCTATTTCTGTTTCTTTTCAGAGGGCTGTACAGCCAGCATGGAAAATGGACATGTTCACATTCTCAAGAGTTATTTTCAGTGAATGTTTTTCAATGACTTCTGACGCAAATTACTGCAAATTGCCTTGTTTACTGAACAGCCAGTGCAGTAGCTCAGCATGAAAAAAATGCCCGGGCAATCTTCCTCTCAAAATTTAGGAGCCTCTTCAGAAAGACACTTTGGTGTACCATGCCTAATCAAAGTTTGAAGAGATACAAGGTCAGTGGTGATTTTGGGTTTCGTGGGATCTTATCTTGGACTTATCTTGGACTCATGTATAGCTACATGTATATTTTTTTCAGTGCACTCATGTTTGTCAACATTGCGTGTGATGGTGTATAGATAGTTCGTTGGGATCATTCTAATTTGACAAATGTAATTGATCAGGACAAAACCCAAAATCTGACTGAGAAGGCTATTGATTTGTAAAAATCAAATGGCCCATATCTGAGAAGCCATTAGGCGTTCACTGAAGTGAGTCCATGTGCGGTGTTAAGAGAGGGGGAAGCATGCTGAAAATAGCAGGCGTTTACGGTGAATAAAGCTTTGATAATGCCATCCTCCTCCAGCGTCGCCAAGGTGACGTCCCCTTACATCATGAGGGCCATAAAGCTTTCAGGACCGAGAGGGAAATGACAAAGGATGCTCCCCAACTTCAAGGTCAGCCTCAAGCTCCTGCAGATAGCCTGCCTGATTTATGAAGATGGCTCTCAGAACCTGAGTAGTTAGTTTTCCCTTTTTTTTCTCCTCACGTCCTACATTGACACAGAGACACTTCAATTTCTGGCATTTTACACTATACCGACTGACTGGTCTCATGATGACTTTTGGCAGTATTTGGCATCTAATGTTTTATGCTACACAGGCAATAACCCAAGGTGTTGTACAAGATAAAAACACATCTTACCACAAATTATATGATAAATGAAGAACTAATTTAAATGATCAAATGTAATAGTCTATCATTATAGTCAAACAGTTATTTTTAGGAATTCTGATGCTTTGGATTATTGTTTAAAACACATTAGGGAAATCTATTACGTAATTCATACTGGTTGTGTCTTGATTGTTCAAATCAGTTAGGCTTCAATCATTACAACCAGTGAGGTGAGTGTGAAGTAGTCTATCACCATATCTTGGAACACAAGTATGGGTACGGCCAGTTGTTTGATGACGAAACCCACAGATAGTTTTTGAGTAAGAAAATAAAACTGTTCTCTGTAATTTCTTTCTTTCATGGAGGTGTGATTTAATTCCTACACCAACATACATGTAACGGACATTGTGTCACACGTAAAAAAAAAACCAGGCTATTTTTATGAGACACAGCCACATGAGTTCATGGCTAAAATCCTTCATATGCATTTGACGCCCTGGAGCATGTGTGCATGTCAACATCTCCTGAGAAGTTTTTTTTTGTTTTCAAGGATTCTGTTACATAATGTCCCACCTGAACACCTCAAGGGTCCTTCACTTCTGTCACAATATCAATGACATTGTGTGTACTTCTTGCATTGTGTAGAGAACATTCTTCACTTTATGAAACAACTAATGGAGTACTGAATGTACAACAAGGAAACAATATGTAAACAAATATGCACCTTAGTACCTTGGTATCTCTTCTGAGGCGGTCCTGGGCTGTGTCTTGTAGGCACAGAAGATGGATTTTCTTTGCTGTTTGGCTGTGAAAATGAGATATGGCACACCGAGTTCTTTGGTTGATTCATTCGTGTTGTTGTATTTCAGTCATTACAGAAGAGAAGACGAGCTCTAGTTGCCTACTAGCCAGCCCATAGAGCCCCATTGCACACCTGGAAATGTTGAGTGCAATTAAGTTTTATTATAGAAATGTGTATAGCATAATATGGGTCCCAAGTATAAGAAACTGCCAGATGCTAACTTGCATATGTTGAGCATGTTTTTTAATGACATCATAAGCCACGCCCAGAGAAAAGGAAACAAGTTACATTGCCTGAGGCTACATGTAAACAAATCATGTTTGATATCCAATCAAAGCCATTTTACACAAATCATTCAGATTAATACCAGATAATAGAATTAATTTCAGTGGTGAGGAAAACAGTTCACCATCATGCATCCTTGATATTTTTCTTAATTATTATTTTTAAATATCATAAGCCATGCCCCCTTCAATCCCTTATGTGGCATAACATGTTTGGTGTCATGGTTGGTATTGATATATACCAGAGATATTGGACAAGGAACCAAGAAAATCTTTGTTGATAACATAGAGGATTCACATATTTTCACGTCATTATTTTTATAAGTTTAGCGGTACAGTAATAAAAGTCTTAAATTCTAAGGGGGAAAGCACATTATAGCCTACACATATAGTAAATGTCAATATCTTTTCTTAAAGACAAGTGGCTCCGTGCAAATACAAAATAATAGCCTTTGTAGATTTTGATAGTGAAACAGTATACTGTAGATGTAAAATACATGTAGGCCTATCTCATATGCTAGGTTTGAATGCCAAGTTATTTACCTATTTTCACAAAAGGCATTATTATAAACGGGTGTGTATTTTGTTTTTTTTAAAGAAAAAAGCTCGAGGGTGCATCAGAGTCACATATTTTATTTTAATTTATTTTTTATTATATTTTAGGCCTATTGCCATTAAAATTTTATGAGCAACATTTGGTGCATTTTGATACCAAATATTATGTGGTTTTGCATAAGGAAATGTAACAGGTTTTCTATGAAGATGGCCTATGATGATTTTTCTAAAAGAAAATGCTCAACATATAGGCTTACAAGTTAAGTTACTTCAGAACAGTACTAGGCTACACATTACTGTCATAAAGCTTTGGTGTACTCGATATTTCTGGTTCCATCCTCATGGCAACCAGAGTATTGTCTAATGAACCCTTTTACTTACATTGTCTGCCTGCTGTCACTTTCTCTGTCACTGTCGATTTTTTGATTTTTTTGTCCATCTGCAGACTAGTCATCTCTCTGGAGGAGTTCCCCATGAACCTGTCGGCCTGCATGTCAGAAGAGGAGATGCAACAATAGAGACGGCTGTGTGAGGAGCCCATGCCTCATCCAAGTAAGCAAAACCAGTGTAGAAAGCTCACATGTGCTGACAGAGGTGTTGCATGAATCTACTGTACTTTACCACTGAACAATTTGCTGTTTTATTTCATTTGATTTCTGTGCACACACCCCTACCCCTGGCTGTTTGTTTAGCTCCCATATTCACTCTAATTCCTTGACACATTTCACTGTTTCAGTAGGGGAAGTATACAGTAGATAGGGCCGTGTCCGTGTGTGTGTATGTATGCAGGCACGCATGACTTGGCATACTCTGTAGGATCAGAGAAGCTGGCGAGCGCAAATATTTGGATTGAAGTGCTAATCCTCCTTTCATTTGCAGAAGGAGGCCAGACATGCAGTATGGCCATATATACAGCTGAGCTGTGCACTCTCATTCCCATGTTCACCAAATGTGACATGATGGCATGCTACGGTACTTGCTCAGTTCTTGATCAGAAGGACACCATGCTTTTGAATAAGCCTCTTTGATCTTTTAATATATTGAGTCAGTTCTCCCAGTTGGGAGATTCCAGTCAGGTAATTGTGTAATATAGTACGTATGAAAATATTAAACTTTAAAAGTCTCAAATGAGGACAGTACAGTAATGGTAAACCGTTTCATAATGCCATTGTGCTAAGATTTGATTTCCTCCCTCACATTCTAAGTGTTTGGTATTCATACCCAAGTTCAGTTAAAGCTAACAGGTGCTGGTAATAGCAAGGATGTTTCTAGAACTAGAGCTCGATCAATAAATTTCACATATACCAGTGGAACTGAGTCTCTGACATCCAGCTGTTATGTGTTTGACATGTGTCAATCATTTTTTCATGCCTAAACATGCTGGAGAGGTGGTGTTCCTGTGCCTTGGCTGTGGGTAATAGCAGAGCGTGTCTACTTTTTTTATGGTGGGTATACTGTATATTTGGGCAGCTATTGGTGCATAAGTTCCCAAACCGGGGGACGGGGCCCCTCGGGGGGTGCGGAGGGAAGGGAGTGTTTCAGAGGCAGAGGGAGGCATCTGAAAGAATTTTGATTGTGATCTTCTCGCTGTTAAATTCCAAGGCCTCCATGACGAGTCCCCATTGATTAAACGTGGCTGTGCTGTTCTAAATATTGAACAATCAATTTTAGGTGGGGATACTGAAATCCCTGACCTTTGCTGGTGGGTATACTGCGTGTATCTATGTTCAACGCAGACTACACCACTGAGTAATAGCAGAGCGTGTGGTGCAGCTGGTCAGGAGAACTGTGAAGTGCACAGTGTGATGTACAGTGGGCAAACGGGCGAGAGCAGAGAGGAATGTGTGCAAACATGTAGGCCTGTATGGCTGCAAACATGTTGGTGTTGGACAGCGTCCCACCAAAGCCCAGACAGCAGGGTGGAGTTTTGGCAGTGAGAAATGTGAAGGCATGGCATGGGTTCTGGGGCAACAATGTGTGTTCAAGTCAAAGTAGAATTAGCAGAGAGAGAGAGAGAGAGAGAGAGAGAGAGAGAGAGAGAGAGAGAGAGAGAGAGAGAGAGAGAGAGAGAGAGAGAGAGAGAGAGAGAGAGAGAGAGAGAGAGAGAGAGAGAGAGAGAGAGAGAGAAATGGTAAATGATACTCGCTTCTGATATTCACAAATGACTTGGAAGGATGCATTTATATGTCTTGAACATTCTCCAAAATGAGGGGAGCTTCGTCTTACTCTGAATAAGAAGTGAACGTGGCCATTGTACATTGTAGTTGCATGATGAAAACAGGATTTTTTTTTCCAAGTCATGGCAGGTCTGGAGGTTGTTACCACATCAGCACAAAGCACCCTAATAGGAGATGAGTGCTTTCAATTTAGGCCAGAGTGCTTCTACCAGCGGACACTGTTTAGCCTCTCTCATGACTTAGATTAACCCGACTCTAATGCTGTTTAACGGGTCATGTAAATTCTACATACTTTGAATATCTGTTATGTTGTTTGTACTATATTTTGTTGACTGTTTAATCTTTTTGCTTAATTTTCTTTGTCGACAGGAAATAGCATGGTGAGTGCAAGGGGGAGAGAAGGAGAATCTCTTCCCTTTAGCGAGGCTGACGGCTGATGGATGGGCACGGGGGGACTGAATACATTGTTGTGATCGTTCATCTTGCTAAATGTGACACACTGCTGCCACAATGGGGAATAACTCACACAGTCCACCTTTTCAGCTGCCCTCAGTCAAACACGCATGCACGCACACGCACACACGCACGCATGCGCACAACCACACACACACACACACACACACACACACACACACACACACACACACACACACACACACACACACACACACACACACACACACACACACACACACACACACACACACACACACACACACACACACACACACACACACAAAAACAGAGGCGACACACCCTCACCATGTCAAACACCTGAGAAATGTTATTTCCATGACTGATAGACAAAACAATAGGGAGGAGTAGAAAAGAAATGTGAAATTCTATTTCGAAAGAAGTGGATAGGAGACAGAGGAGGAGGGAGAGCCGCTTGAGTGACAGGACAGTGACAACAAACAGAAGAGCAACACCACACAGTGCTACAGGAGGAAAACTAATAAGAGAGAGAGAGAGAGAGGCGGCTAGAAAACAAAGACAGTTCATCCATTTGATTGAATGTGACACAGAGACGGAGATTTGACAGGAAGAGAAGGAGACAAGATGATGGCCAGCAAGAACACGAGACATAGAGACAGGAGAGAAATAGCCAGTGAGAGAAAGACTGAGGGCAAACTGGCAAGCTGAAAATGACACAATCTGACAAGGTTTGAAGGTAAAGCTGGAGAGATACAGAGAAAGAAAGAGGTATGGCATGCAAGATGGAAGCACAGGAGTCCAGAGAGTGGCGAGACTCTGCTGGAGTTATTTCCTGTTTGCAGTCCCAGCTGGATAGCAGTGGATGTGGTGAGCACAAACCAAGGCTTCCAGCCGGGCACCACGTCTCTGTTTGGACTAGGCCAGTGGTTCCCAAACTGGGGGTCCGGACCCCTGGGGGGGGGGTCGCAGAGGTACTGAAGGGGGGGTCGCGGACAAAAGGGACATTGCATAAAAATGTGAAATACACAAGTTAACAGCTAATAGATTTGCTGTCCTACGGATTTCTAGCAATATTAGCGGACAAATTAATGGAAAATCTAGCAATATTAATGGACCAAAAAATGCCTAGTATTTGCTAAATCCATGGCGAGGGTAAGACTATAGTGGGTGGTGGCGGGGTTATGAAAATACCTAAGTCCAAAAGGGGGTCCCTGTTGAAAAAGTTTGGGAACCACTGGACTAGGCATCATGCCCCTGAACTGGCCACACAGCAACAGAGCTGAGCACCTTCCCCCAGCTGCCCACTGCTGTCCACTAGTGTCCGGTGGTAACGAGCCCAGCACAGCCCTCCTTCCTCCGCCCAGCGGGAACCACAAATGGGCACTCGCTGCATACCAGGAATGTTTTATGTGCAGCGCTACCCGACCATGGTAACATTCAAATGCCTCGTAAATTAAAATTGCAGAACCATATTTTCTTTAGTGACAACTCTTGTCTCGTTTTCTTATTGCCCTTTCATCCATCTTCTCAACATTATGTTCAGAACTTATATTTTAGGCCTTTACGTTTACGTATATTACAGAGATTATTAGCCTATGTATTGTATTAATGAATAAGTTGTGAAATCCTGAGTAAACGACAATCTGTAACACACAAAATGTACCTTTTTAAATATAAAATGGTTGTGTGCTCTGTTTACCTTTAGGCTACTTATATGAGCAATATGGAATGTGTGAAAATTGTCAGTGAATGACACATTGGCAAAACACATGATCAGGGAGTTGGGAAAATTCTGTTTATCAGATGCATATCTGTTCAGGATCAAAACAAGAAAATATAATTTCCCTCACAGCTGACAGCTTCAAAAACACTGCTAAGGAAGAAAATGAACAGAAAGCATGATAAAATGGCCTCATCTAAACTAATTGTCAACTGAAGACTAAATAATAATGACAAAATGTGTGGGATTTCAACTTCGCCAAATTAACCATATGCTGAACCTGTCTCATCCTTCATGATGCAGAGCAGAACCAGAGTTCTCCTTTAAAATGTACGGCAGTTTCCTCCTACCAAATGCAGCTCCATAACTTAGAGCACTCAGGGAGACAGCAGACAGCACGGAGACAACAGTGGAAATTACGCTGCGCTTAAACATATCATTTCCACGCTATTCTGAATTGTTTTCCACATTTCATGCACCACAGTCTTTTCTCCTATACGGTATGTCTATTGCCTGATGGGTCTGGTGAGTGAAACACATTTGAGAA
>NC_085872.1:32108375-32123375 GCF_034702125.1 Engraulis encrasicolus
CGCGCACTTGTTTATGTGAGCGCGCGTGTGTGTGTGTGCGCATGAGTGTGTGCGAGCGCAATGAAGGGAGGGCGACATAGATATAGATGTTTCTGGAGAATAGCAGTGCTTAATCCTAGTGATGGATATGCTCTCTCGTGGCGTAAGTGTTGCTGCTGCACGCTGGGCAAATCGGTCACTGTGGTATCGGGAAGATGCCGGACAACACTGTGCCCTTGGAGCATCCGCTGTTGCAGCTTTAATAACTTCCAATGGCTATATTCCTCATTTGTTCTGGTCAGCCTTCCTTAGGGACTTGTGACCCATTCCAGTCACATTGCCCAGTGTGTGAATATTTTGTTTCAATGTCACTGTGTTTGAAATCAATTGTAGTTTAAGTGACTCATCCTCACGCTTTGACAAGAGTGATCATCATGTCATCTCATTCTTTTGATCAAATATTTGTAAATGCTTATTTGAAGAGGTGGGTACACAGAGACACAAGATTGGCATTAGGCCTAGTCTGGATGCAAAATGTGATCCACACTGTTGCACCCATTGCAAATTCTTTTATCTTGTTTTTCATAAATATTCTCAATTTCCACAGTTTTCAAATAAATAAATAAATAAATCAAATAGTTTATTCCACCCACAATATTGGCATAACAAATGAGGGAGGATAGAAGAGGAAGATTCATGTATAAACAAATGAGTAGCTGAAGATAAAGTGGGCTGTTGTCTGTGAGCATTTCCATCTTCCACAGCAGTTTATTTTTGCATGATGCCATTGTTCAGGAAGGGAAAAGAATGTTTTATGTACAGTCATTTGTAATTGTAATCTTGTAATTTTAAAGAACCCTCCCCTCCATCATCAATTCTCTCTCTCTCTCTCTCTCTCTCTCTCTCTCTCTCTCTCTCTCTCTCTCTCTCTCTCTCTCTCTCTCTCTCTCTCTCTCTCTCTCTCTCTCTCTTTTTCTCTCTTTCTCTCTCTCTCCTCACCACACTCTAGATTTGACAGTTCCTGCTCTAATTAATACTGATCAACTCAAAATGACCATCAGCATTTCCACAAGAATCACCTTCCGTAGCACACTAATATTTCCTGACAGAGGAATTATCTCTCTCCATTTCCTCTAGCCATATCAATCATGCTTTTCTTTCTCATCTGATGTCTCCAGCCTTCTTTATGTTCCTGGGATAAAGTTTAATATTGCTTTTTGTAAGGAGCCGTAAATGAGCAGGTAAGCACAATTAGGGTGATTTTCCACGTCAGCCCAGAATTCCCAAGTAGTGCAGGACTTCTGATCTTACGTACATTCATTGTGTGTGTATTTGTCACATCACCCGAATGACTATTAACGACTGTGTGTAACTGTCTCTACTATACAGCCTACATAATGTGGATGAACTGAATTTGACAATAAAAACTGGTTTGTCAGTAGTGCAAATACATTCAGGAAGAGGAGGCTTGATCCTAGTTCAACTAATGTGTTGTGGTGAAATTTCCTGTATATTTTACTGAAGGGCTCAAGATTTTCTAAGGGACCAATTCCCAGATTGCTTTTTTTATTAACATCAACCGGGCCACTTGGTAATATTACTAATTCAACATTGCAACTAGAAGCTGACAGACAGCCACCAATATATAGCCTATGTTTTTGCAGTACTCCTTCTGTTACACTTTCACTCTCCCCAGAACCCCTCATGTAGTCGTTAGCGCTTCCATCTGAGTCGATTAAGGATGCGAATGCCACTCCTATTGTGTTCTTCACAGCCCATGAGACGCTGGACCATGCACAGTAAGGAGATCTCGACAAGATTAGTCACGCAATCTGCCCTCTCCCAAAAGATTAGCCCCAGCTTGATCTGCATCCTCAGTGAAGTTGAATCCTCTTTGGTGGATGCTCCGTGTTTGTGGTGAGCACATGAGCCGGCCTGAAATGAACGGCTGAGACGGGCTTCAGCAAGGCTTACAGCTAGTAATCGGGGCTCAGCCAAACGGTGATCCTGCACCCACCTGTTCAGCTGATTTCACACCTGCCATGGCCGCCGGAGCACACCTGAATGATGGTGAACATGGTCACTTCATCCACCCTTCCACACTCTCCTTATTTAGTCCATTATGCGTTTCAGCAAGTCGGAAATATGGTCTTGCAGCCTTAAAGTATTTAGCAGGCATTGCCTGTGCATGTCAAACGTCCCCTTTTGAGGGGACTACAAAGTGAAATGGATGCATACATCCATACTGATGGAGCCACTCCATGATCCCTAGCGCATAGAATCTCAATGAGGAAAGGAATGAGTCATACAGACATGGTGAAATTCCCTGTCAAAGACATGAAACATACATGGAGGCTTAGAGTTTGTATTGATTTTGTTTTACTTCTGCTATTCCTTCCTATTTACTTTATTTTGTCAATGTAAAATTATATTCTTTGTTCCAAATAGGCACGACCTCTTTGAATGAAACATTTTTATGTTGTTTGTAAATTATTTATAGATGCTTTCTGCCATCTGTGAAAGTTCAAGTAAAGGACATTCAATTTTAAATAGCATGCGTCTTCTTCAGACTTATTCGCACCAATTTTTGCACCAAGGAGGTGCTATAGAATTACACAGACTACTTGCCCCTAAACACAGGTATATGCGATTTCTGTGCCGAAGGTCACATACAGGCTGAATGCCAGTAACCTACATTTAAATCTTATCCTCATCCTAATCCGTAAATTTAGTAAGTGCCCATATGAGCAGGAAAGAAAACAGTACAACTGCTTTAATGGCATGAAAGCACAAAAATACTGCAGCAAACAATGCATTTATAAGGATGCACTGAATTCAGCAATATGATTTGACCTTATCTCTCCAACTTTAGTCAAAACAGGACACGCTAAAAGCAGAAATGGAGAAAATGTCAACAAATCCTCCTCCATCTTTTGGAGGATAATCCAGTGACAGGGTTTCCAGATGATCCTGAGGGAGATCAAAGGGTGACGTCGTGACAGCCATGTTTTATTCAGGGATTTGGGTGGGAAGCTGAGGTACCACCCCCATGGCCTGCCTTTGCCGCGCTACTTGCTGTTCACAGCGGCAGCAGCCAGGTGAACACTGTGATCTCAATGCAAGGCAAACACCACATGTAGGGAAGGAGCATCGAGTGAAATATAAGCTGTGTTTATGTACAAATCTGTATGCAGCAGAAATTATAGTATAGGCCTGCTGTGGGCTTAGCAGAGCAATGCGTTATACAAACACAACTAAATAAACACTGGGCACATGATAAGAAAGGAAATATGCCAGGTAGCGGAATGTGTCTGTTTGTAAAGCGTCTTTGCGTACACCTGATTGGAGAAAAGTATAAGGTGAAAGACATGTCTATAATCCCTTTGTTTTGTCTTTCAAATGTAGTGTTGAGAGTAGCCATGTAAAATAAAAAGCATGCAACTCAACATTGACTGTTGTGGAACTTTTTTTTGCCAAACTTCTACCAATGTCTAATGCCTCTTGCCGGTTTTCTGGTAGGCCGACTGTACAGCTCGACACAGGGAGACTCGCCCGCCACTTTTTTGCTTTATGATTGAGCTGTGTCGTGCCTAAAAGTGGCGGCCAAGCTGTGCTGTGTCGAGCTGTAGGCCTACCCGAAACACAGCAGTGGAAAAGAGGCATTAGACAGTGCCCCAGTGCAGTGACAAGCTGTCATGAAGATAAACAAATGCAGTAATTGCCAGCTTGTTCCAGCCTGCAGAGTGGCTTCAGCTCTTGAACACCATTTAGACAAGCAGTTTGACTCATCCAGAAACAGGGTGTCAGCTATGTCCTTTCCTCCTGCTGCAACATGGGAAAAGCCCAGCCTTGTAGAGGCAATTTTCATCAACATTCAAGACGGACAATACGAAAGAAGAACATGCATTGTTTCAAAGTTTTTTCGTGAAGAAATACTGTATATTGTTGACATAAGACTGCTATAATTATAATTATTCTGTGATCATTGCAGCTGAATTTAATTGTGGTCTATCTCACTCTGATGAATCAATCAATGAGCACTTGGTTTAAAAAGATGTAATTAAATGTTTTCATTCGCTATGCTTTGGATTAACTGGAAATTAAATTACATGGACAGTTATACAATATTCCAGCATTGGTACGCTGAGGCATACATACTGTAGAACTGAGAGAGCGAGCGAGAGAGAGTGAGAGAGAGAAAGAGAGAGAGAGAGAGAGAGAGAGAGAGAGAGAGAGAGAGAGAGAGAGAGAGAGAGAGACAGAGAGACAGAGAGACAGAGAGACAGAGAGACAGAGAGACAGAGATAGAGACATGTGCATCATTACTGAAGCATTTCAGTTACCTTGATGCTTCTCTGCTGTAACAGAAGTGCCATTGAAGCCCACACATGCTCACCTAAGATGAATCACCTTGGCAGTGGTGGAGCTGGTGGTTGGTCTGTGGGGAAGAACACTGTAATGGCAGTGTGGGAAGTTCACAACCTGTAAAGCTGGAAGGGAGTGAGTGAAACATAAGGAAGGAGAGAGAGGGAGAGAGAGAGAGAGAGAGAGAGAGAGAGAGAGAGAGAGAGAGAGAGAGAGAGAGAGAGAGAGCAACGGAGGGAGCGAGTGGAACACAAGAAAGGGGGAGAGAGAGAGAGAGAGAGAGAGAGAGAGAGAGAGAGAGAGAAAGAGAGAGAGAGAGAGAGCGACAGCAACAGAGGGAGCAAGTCGAACAGAAGAAAGGGAGAGAGAGAGAGAGAGAGAGAGAGAGAGAGAGAGAGAGAGAGAGAGAGAGAGAAAGAGAAAGAGAGAAAGAGAGAGAGCGACAGCAACAGAGGGAGCAAGTCGAACAGAAGAAAGGGAGAGAGAGAGAGAGAGAGAGAGAGAGAGAGAGAGAGAGAGATGGGGGTGTATTGGAAGACACAGTTTGATCTACAGCAGGAGTAGGCAGGTTGAAAGGTTGGAGGAAGCCAGGTTTCTAAAAAGCTGATTATTCAACATGATTGCCTACTGTGATCAATCAGCGTGCATTATTTGTTCAGCTTAGACTGGTGCTGAGTGCAGGCTACTGTCGGTTCCAAGTCGCTGAGTTTGAGCTCTCCACCTCAATGAGACAAGCCAAAGACAAGCGTGTCAGGACATGGCAGAAGACATGACAGCGGACATCATCAGCAAGCTACAAGCCACCCTCACTCACCAGCAGGCCCTGCTGCTGCTGCTGCTCCTTCGTCAGAGACAACACCCGGCAGCAATCACCCACCAGATGTGGAAATGAAGAGTTCAGATGCAAAACCCCCCAACTCCATTTCTGAAGACCTGCACTTAGACAACTCCGTTGTTGGTTTGGTTTACATTCATGTACTTCATAATACATATAAATAGTTATATTACGTATATAAAATAAAAAATATGCAATTTTGATAGATTTGTATTAAATAAAAATGAATTAAGATTATTTTCTGAAAAGGCACTTAGGGGGTTTTGCATCTGAACTCTTCAAATGCTGTCTCGTACTTGTACAATACAAACGGGTTGCCACTGGTTACATGCTTTCTATATTGCCCTGCTTGCATGCTTTCTATACCACACTGGTTGCATGCTTTCTATATTGAAATAATAATAATTTATATGCCATCCTCCAGTGCTTTGGAGGATGACTTTCATCCCCAAGTGAAGAAACCAACCACCACAACAGTGATCCCTGACCTTCCCTCCTGGTGAGAGTGTGGGGTAAATGGTGTTGTGCTGGAATTAAACAGATCTGCGGGAAGCTTTTTACCAGTAGCGTATAGGATTAGACGGCTTTGGCCTCTCCCATTTGACCCTAAAATCCTCTGGAGGGCAGCGGCTAAGAGTTGCTCAGCCCCTCCTTTGCCACCTGCCACCATGTCCCTGCAGTACCAGGAGGAAGGACTCAGGCCCAACAATCTCACCCACAAGCCACTTGGGCGACACGCTCCTACAGATTAGCTGTGTAATCAGCGGCTAATAAAGCGGCAATTTGAGTCATTATTGCGCCACACGCAGAGCACTGATGAGAGCTGGAGCAGGCCCAGCATGCAGCTGCATTGGGGCTCACTGAGTGGGTAATTGCTAGCATTTACATCAGGGTTTAAAACATGATAGGCAAGGTGGATTCGTCTGCATTGTTGGGAGTCTGAAAACACCCCTGTGGGAACGGTTGTTGTGGCTGTTGTGTAGTGTGCAGCGTGCAGAAACATTTTTTTAATTTGTAGACTTACACAATGAATATTTATTTCTTCTGTACTTCTAATGCCTTAGGGGCATCGTAGATAATTGCGTTCTACTTATTGAGTCAGACTTTGGGAAGAAGGAGTGGAATCATCTTGAGACAGAAATAGGGGGTTAACGACCCCAAAGAGAGATGCTCGGGCATGGTTAGAGGTCCTTTACTGTGCAATTGGATTAACAATGGGTGGCTTCTTACATCACTTTCAGGGAACTTCAAATGAATGAATCAACAGTCAGAATGTACACCCAGAACTCACCCAACATTTCAATGTAGTGATATTCCTAATAGAATATGAAGCGATTGCATGATAAATGCTCTTTGCTCCATGTGTTTCAATGGTCAATATTTACTCAGTGCCCAGATCTGTATGCTTTGACTGTTTTGCGTCCAAGGGTAAACTGGCAGATCTGATTTGCAGTACTGATTTGCAGAGGTGTTTGAGAAATATGCCATCCGACCCAGAGATAAATTGTGCTGATTACACCAGCCATTTCATTACGGTCTGATAGTCTAATAGTAGTACAGGGAAAAAAAACATTTGTGTGTGTCAGCTCTACCTTCACACTCTCCCCATTCCTTCAAAACCAGGTTGAACTTCGACATCCATTACAGGAATTACATGTTTATAGATGCTGATCTGTAACACATTAATACACACTCAGTGAAAATAACCACAACAAGACACCAAGAGACAATGCCCTGCACACAAACACATTCAGGTGATGTGCCAAATGTACGGCCTCCAGCCATTTTCTACATGCTAGAGAAGCCACCACAACTTTGTTGACCTGCACATGATCTCTCGGCTATCTCTCTGTTCTCGTGACGGGGAGGATGCCACAGGCATTTGCCAGAGACAGGTCTGCTGTTTGTGGCAAATCAACACATCAGACATTAATTAACTCCTGGAGGTTTAGGGGTGATAGAGGCCATCTGGCTCCTGGCAGCCAGCAGCCATTTGGGCTGGGAGTATGTCGCTGATATTAAATGCATCACAGTTTTAATGAGTGACTGTGGGTCTTCCGGATTTTTTTTTTTTTTTTACTGAGTCTGCCAACTCAGTTATGTAATAATTGCTCAGACACGTCTTTTCCAAGCTGAAAAAAATATGCCCTGTAGCTGTGACAGACCTATGACCTTTTTTATTTGCAGCAGTTCAGGAAATGTAAAGAGACTTGCATTAGTGCAGCAGTGATGGCTAGCCATGACGTACTAGAACTGGTGAGAAAAAAATAGTGTCAGCTATTGGACAGTATAGGCTATTTCTAGAGGTGTGTCATCAACATTCCCAAATGAGGTGAAGATATAAACACAAAACAAACCACTTACATGTAACTTCCTTAGTCTCCACTGTCTCTTACTCACAGTGTTGATACAGAATTCTTCCAAAAAAAATTAGTACTGATGTTGCATACCTGTAAATTCTCTTCTCTGTGTATGGGTAGATGACGGATAGGCAGCAAAAAACATTTATTTCACAAAACATTGTTTATGAGGGAAAAAAGTATATGTCTACGTAGTGCAGCAATTCATCTTTCAAAAAATCCAAGTGGTCACAATGTTGGTCTATTCATTGATTATTTATTTACGTTGAAAAAGCAATTTGCTGAAAATATGTCCTTTAGTGTGACGTTAAGAAATAAATATATTAAGTAATGTAGAAATGGCTTGATGGAGTTTTATGAACATTGTTACACTCTTCATATTTATTGCAATTTTTTAAAGTCTTAATTTAATGAGAAATTACCATTTAAGTATTTTTTTCCCATTAGATGTGAGATTATTAGAAACCTTCGAGGAAAAACAGGGATATCTTTCTTTTAAATGTTCAAAATTGTCCGAATTTATACTAACTTTTCAGGGACGATAATTTGTTCTTCCCTAATGCAATATTCAGTGATTATCAAACATATTGTTTAGCTCAAACAAATATTTGAGCGTTTAAAACATGTCACACCGTAGGACATTCATGTCACGCTAAAGGACAGAAATGCAAAACTGAGCCAGAAACAAATATTTCAACATGATTATTTTGTCTTTTGATCATAATATAATGTTGTAGTCAATATGGACCTTTACACTTATAAGTCTTTGAATCGTCGATTATCAGCCTATCGTAACTCTTAATGACAGCCATGCGGTCATTGAATGTAACCTGCAGAGCTCATAAGACTCATACTGAAGTGTGACCTTGGCATGACCATCACACTTTTGTAGGTATGCTATGACTGTCACACCATTGAACCTGTAGTGTGTAGTGGCCAGTGCCTGTTTGGTATCTCAACCTGGACAGCACATTTATGCTGTATATTGAGCTCTCCACAGCATACTTTATTCATCTATACTCCTCTATATACTCTCTCACTGATCTTTCCTTCACTGTTACCTTTATATTTTATGGTTTCAAAGCACCATTAATGACATTTTATATCATTTGACAGTATCTAAAACCAACAGCAAATATTCATCAACAATGCATCAAAGTATAAATTCCAAAGGCCAATAAAGGAATAAGTAATTTGAATACACAATATTTATCTAGTCAAACAACAAAACAAAACAAAATATGTACTACCAGTTGTTTTAAAAGCTATTTCTCAAATATCTAGTCCATTGGTGTGACCTGTTTGTCCTTTGGTGTGATACTCCAAAGTGTCACACCATAGGACTTTTACCATCACACCATAGGACTTTTGAGCTTTTGAGTTAATTTAAAGCCATGTTGTTGCCAACTGAAATACAATTTCACCTTTAGTAAGATGCATTTTCATACATCTACATAAGAAAAAAATATGAAAAATAAACACTATTGTCAAAATGTATTTTTTGGCTGTCACACCAAAGGACTACAAAACTAATACATCTTGTGGTAGCAAAACATAATTGATTGACTGAAGAACTCTGAGAGAAAAATCTAAAATCCACCCTTGCCATTGGCTTCTTAAGGGTGTAAAGTCACAATTTATGTACCGCTGGAGCTTCAACAATAGATAATTATCCACAGAATTAACCAAAAATATGATGTCACACCACAGGACATTGTTTTCTGCGACAAAGTTTCATAAGTCCATACGGTCTCAGAAAAACAGGAAAAAAATTAAGCATTGCCACTTGCTAAAATAGACACCTTGAAAAACATGCCAGGGTTGTTTAGACAAATGACTGAGCTTTGATTATTTATTTAAAAATGTTTTAATATGGAGAACCAGGCTTGCCTCAGTCACACCATAGGACAAATGTGACATTTGACTCAAAATAAAGTATACTTATTTAAGCTCTGGATTTATTACACATTACTTTTTCACAACAACAACATTAGTTTAATCATTTAAAGCATTGACAATTTTGAAAGCATGAATTTACTTAATTTTAAGAGCCTGCGACAGCAAAAGTGACACGTCACGTAATCTACCCGTATAAGGATCATGCACTGAGTGAGTGGAGTGCGCTGTTTACATGTACGTAGCCTATGTTATCTGAACAGGCCTGAGGTATAGTGTGTGGTGTGAGAAAGCAGTCAGTTGTATGAGTGTGTGAGAGTAGGAATGCTGTGGGACTGAGGGACAGGGGTTATGTGTGTGTGGGAGAGCATCGGGTGTGTATAAGTGTACCTGTGTGTGTGTACCTGTGTGTGTGTGTGTGTGTGTGTGTGTGTGTGTGTGTGTGTGTGTGTGTGTGTGTGTGTGTGTGTGTGTGTGTGTGTGTGTGTGTGTGTGTGTGTGTGTGTGTGTGTGTGTGTGTGTGTGTGTGTGTGAGTGTGTGTGTGTGTATTGAAACTTAAAAAACATGATAAAAAAAACCCATTTTAACAACTTGCTATGTGCAAAAACTGCTGTTTTTCCCTAAAGTATCTCCGTTTGTAATTGTAATGACCATAGTCTGCCTCAAAGGTCTGTGGTGGTTCCCGTGGTTTCAGCAAAAGCCCCAAGCATAGCTGTGACAAAATTTACAAAAACTGACAGAGGAAGTGAACGGGTTATGGTCAATTAAACATGCTCAAGGTGTAGAGTATATACAGGTAATTATTACTTTTTTATTATTAAACATGACATTGATCTTGATGCTAATTTATGACTGAAATATCTTCAAATCATGTTGCATGTTCAAAATGTTTCTTCCCTATTGTCCCTACAGTCCCGCAAAATTTACAAAAACTGACAGAGGAAGTGAACGGGTTATGGTCAATTAAACATGCTCAAGGTGTAGAGTATATAATTATTACTTTTTTTATTATTAAACATGACATTGATCTTGATGCTAATTTATGACTGAAATATCTTCAAATCATGTTGCATGTTCAAAATGTAGTACACCAAACCAAAGGGAAAATAGAAATAATAATGCATAGGCTTTTCCATCATGCATTTATTCAAAGATACTTGCAGAAGTTTGGGGCAAAGCTCTGGATCAGGGATGAGGAGCTTATTGAAGAACATTCCTCCAGAGTATTCTACTTTGCATTCTCAACTAACCTTGAAAATAGTGGTAAAGACCTATACACCTGATAGTTCCTAATAGTCACCTCAACAAATGAAATGTAAAACGAATATAGGCCTAGTATTTCAGCTTTTTCTTTCTTTCTTTCTTTCTTTCTTTCTTTCTTCTTTCTTTCTTTCTTTCTTCTTGACGTTATTTCCCTCCTACGTCTCAGTCAAAATTCATCAAAGAAACACAAAGTTTTATTGTTGGGAAACTGTAGCAATGCAGGTAGATAGTGGTTCGTGGATAGATAGTTGATCAATTTAGTAAGGTGGCACAGGTCAACCCTGTTCCTTTGCAGGTAGATAGTGGTTCGTGGATAGATAGTTGATAACTTTAGTAAGGTGGCACAGGACAACCCTGTTCCTTTGCCACGGGCGGATTTTACCACCTCTTTCAATTGTGCTGAGAGTGTGGGCCTCCCCCACTGCCTCTACTGTTCACATTGGTTTAAAGGTATAGCCATCAGTCACCTCTGGCTATTGATTGAATCAGCAGCCCTGTGTAGATTCTATATACTGCCTTCATGTTCATGTACAGTTGTCATCATGCCATGTTCTTGCATCATGCCCTGTTCTTATTTGTTGAGTCACACAGATCAGTATTTGTGTGAATAGAGGCGGACTTTCCATTCGGTAAACTTAGGCAATTGCCTAGGGCCCCCAACCCAACCTGTCCTCCATAGGGGCCTCAACTGTCACCCCAGACATGGTAAACGTGCAAAAAACAGCCTTGATGTTAATGTGTCACTTACGTGAAGTAATCAAACATCTACTGTATATGAGACAAAACACTTGAACAACACTAGTAAAAAACTGAATTTTATGTCTGTAAAATGGCTTTTGAGGTCCCCATGTTTATGTTTTGCCTTGGGCCCCAAAATGGCCAAAATCCACCCCTGATACCCAGCATTTCGAGCTGGAGAGTGGATCCAATTTTGTCAGGATTCTCTGTTTTCCATTATTTCGAAAGCCATTATTTTCTATTGCGGATTGATGTTTTACAGAAAACATTAGGGCAATGTCTGGTCTATTTGCTAAATTGTGGCTTATTATTTGTTCATCTCCGCTCTGCTGCTGCTACTATTTGCCCCCTCTGTTTTTGTTATTTTCAGTATCTGCTAGTGCCTGTAGCTTAGTGCCCATTTGCCATAACTGTTCATGAACCTTCTACTCTTCAGATACTTTTCAGATCTTCATTAAGTATTAGCTTGTGATTACTGGGAAACCTCCAACTTGATCTTTAGACAGATATTTCATATCAGCCGAAATGCAATGCCTGAAAGATGCTAAATGCACAATACTATTAATAATGTTAATAATTAAGTCTTTCGCTTTTCTGTTCGGTCAGTTAAGAATACAGTCTATTGTTATTGCTACTATGGAGCCACAAGTTTTTTTATTTTTATTTTGAAAAAACAGATATGGCACTCTAAGGTACAATTCAATAAATGTAGCCACATGCAACAACATGGACGTTGATGGGCAATGAGAGCAAAGAGGTGATCTTACAGTATATTCTATCATAACATACATTTTTAGGCTATGTGTAATTTCACTCAGTCATTTGTGAGTGTGTATTCATGTATGCGTATCCAGTTGGATTCCAGCACACTAATGTCGGACATCTGGCCCCAAAATCAGCTCCATTTCCTGCACCTGTTCCCACTGCGTTCATGGGAGCGCTAATGCAACTCACTACTGTATATCTAATGACTGCACCATATGCTGCCTGTGGCCGTCTATTAGTCTACTGGTCCGTATCGACAACCATCCAGTAAACCATTTATGTGACAGTAGGTGGTTGGACATCATTGTTTTTGTAGTACAATAACGGAGGCTAGGGAATAGTGTGTGTGCGTGTGTTTTCTAAAGACACCATTATAACTGTCTTTTGAGGCCACACACAACTTGATTTCCCCAGCTCCCTATATCCCTATAGCTGCTATATCATTTTTAGTGCACCATGCAAAAAAATCCAATTTCCCTCCTTTCAGAGTTGGCTCTGTCACCTAAGGGAATGATACTCCCTGCTCATCATTTGCACTCATCAGATTGGTACGCACACCTGCGCAGAGCGTATTATTGTGTATGGGGACCTTCTAGAGGATCTAGTGATCTCCTGGCTCTCAAATCTGCTTAGAGCCAATTTAATCTCACATGGTGGCAGAGAGGAATGCTTGGGGGCTCGTTTATTTGGATCACCAAATGCTCTTTTAAGCCAGGCTCAAACTACACGACTCCCGATTGTGTGTCCGATTTTGACGTCGGGGTGCGCCGCACAATAGAAGAGAACTGCAACTGTCAATCCCTACTCACAACCACAAGACAATGCCCGACGTTCTATTTCGCAAATATCAAACAGTTTCATTTCTACAATTTGCGATCGATGACTCTTTGAGCTGCTGAAGTTCTATCTTAGAACGTCACACAACGAGGAAATCTTTGCCGAAAATCGCTTGCGATGGTCCTAGGGGGTAACGTTCCACCGATTGTCGTCAGGGGGGTTTCAGCCGAGAATCGGGCCGATAGTCGTGTAGAATGCACACACAAGTGAAGATCAACCTCACTAACATTCCACTTTGTAAAACCTTGTAGGCACAGGCACCAAGGTCAGACACCGGCCTACGGCAGAGATTCTAGGAGTCTTATCCAGGCTCCTTGCCTACGGTATATAATGAAGCAAGAAAGCAGTTTTCACACCCCCATCTGCGCAGCTCTGGCAGTGGTTCCCCTCCACTGCATTTTCACCTGCACACTTCGCCGGCCTCTGCAGCACAGGAGGGCAGCCGGCCCACAGGCTCTGCAGGAGGCCTCAGTGAAGAGCGAGGACAGCACTGGACACCCCCACTCTCACCATTTCAATGTCAGCACAGTGACTCATAGATCCACCAGATTGTACATGTCTTGCATAAGTATGTCACTACTGCACGTGTGTGTCGTGTGTGTGTGCGTGTGCGTGTGCGTGTGTGTGTGTGTGTGTGTGTGTGTGTGTGTGTGTGTGTGTGTGTGTGTGTGTGTGTGTGTGTGTGTGTGTGTGTGTGTGTGTGTGTGTGTGTGTGTGAGAGAGAGAGAGAGAGAGATAGAGAGAGATTTTTATCAATGTCTTATATGTACGTATGTTAGTTTAACCGCACATTGGAGACAATTCACATTGGAGGTCAAACGCAATTTCAAACTTCTGTGGTAACCCTTACATAGATTTTTGACAATAAAATTGACTTGACTTGACTTGACGTGACACTACAAGGTGGGAGTTACTGTATTTGTTCTTAGTGAAGACATAACAATGAATATGGAAGTATGACAGAACAATCACAGCCCATTTATTCATTCGATCATCTCGGGTAAACCTGTATCTTTTTAAGTGTGCTCAACCATCCTATGGGTTCATTTTCCCTAAACGTCTCCTTGCATTAAAGGAGGCAAGAGTAACATCTGTAACCATCATGGGCCCAAGGAGCTACTATGTTTTGACTATAGGGCAGGCTGAACTATAGGCCTGCAGGTGTGTGCGGGTGCCAATGCTGATGCAGTGTTCATGAAGGACTGGTGTCTGTGACTGGGGCTCCATCAGAGACATATGGCAGGGAGGCAGCGCTGCCGAGCCGTCTGCTGAATTATTCACGGCAGAGCGGAGACCAGCATAGCAATCGACCAAACAGCGCCTAAGGACTGCAGAAAAGCCCCTTTTCCACCTCCCCAGTTTTACACTCTGCCTCACAATAAGGATAATTAGTGAGGCTAATTTATGCAGCCGCAACAGATCCTGGGTGTGTAAATAAGGGCAACCAACAGATTTATTTGCCCTTGGATCTATATTTTAACAGCCCTGTTGTCCTCACCTTCTGCCGAGGTGTTAGGAAAAAGGGGTAGAGCATAAACAGTGCAGCCTGCTGCTTTCTCATATCCAAACTGCATCTGAAACCAACCGTCTTTACTGCCAATTTCAGACATTATTCTCATTTTTTACTCAAGAAAAGGAACAACTACACACTGTAGAGGAAAAACAATGTAATAATTTTCAAACATTCCAAAGGTTATTTCCTTGGCTGTAAGTTACGTATGTCAAATAAAGACATGTGACTAACATGATATTTACGGGGGTTAAGTACAGTGGAAGTGGGAGATGCCAGAGGTGGTATAGCCACTTCTAGTCATTTATCTGGTCTCTACTCAACATCAGTATGCTGAGAGAGTGCGGTAATGAACCTAACAAACTGAAACTAACCAATGAAATCATCAAGCTTTGTATTGGGTGGGTAAACACGTGGCAATAATCTCCATCTTGCATCTCTGACTAATTCA
>NC_085872.1:32125875-32160875 GCF_034702125.1 Engraulis encrasicolus
AAGAAATGTACATAGTTATTTTGTATGTAAAGATATGCCATCAGTTATACCATCAGGTGTTAAATAGCCTACCATTAGAATGGTTGCCTCTGCTCACAACCATAAACATAAACATAAACATACACATACACATACACATACACATACACATACACACACACACACACACACACACACACACACACACACACACACACACACACACACACACACACACACACACACACACACACATACATACACATACACACACACACACACACATACACATACACATACACATACACATACACATACACACACACACATACACACACACACGTACACATACACGTACACGTACACACACACACATACACACATACATAAAGGCCTACACATAGCCTACACATACACACAAGTCTGTAACTGAGACAACTTGCAGAAACTGTCTTTGAAATTCTAGCAACAGATAGAAAAGGTACAGAAAGATTTGAAAAAGTTGACTTGGAAAAATACGTTTATTGATAACACTTTTCTTTTCACTCCTTTTTGTAGCTTGAGCCGGGCAGCTTCCACTTCAGAGGGTGGTTGAAATCACCTGAAGCACCACTAGAACGTCACCGCCATCGAGGACTTCCAGAAGAAGAAGTGAGACACATGGTGGGCTGGCAGCATTCTGAAATGCCTCTCCTTTCCTATAGCCAAAGAGACTCTTTCAACTACTTCCCTCCAAAAAGGGCTACAGGGGGCCTTTGGAACAATATCAGCAGGATCAGGAATAGCTCCTTCAGCTGCTCAACTCAATTCCATATCCCCTGCTGAACACCACCCTCCACTGATCTTCATCCCCCGCTGAAGTGCATATCCACTACCCAGCTCTCTTTCCTTCTCCACCTGCAGTGCCTCTTCATTTCTCCCAAAGTCATCACAGGCACTCTTTCCAAGCCCACCTGCACTTCACCAAAACCACCTTGCATATAATATCATTATTGTATATTTTCTATATTCAGAATCCTACTGTAGTTCATTGTATACTTATTGAAGTACGTATGCTCATGTTTTTTGGTCTGTCTCTCGCTTACAGTACCCCTCTCTATCCAAATAATACACAGCTACTGTAGATGATTAATGCAGTATAGTGGTGACAGTAGTTTAAGGTGCTGTTTCCACGTAGTAGGATATTTTTTTAGCAGTGTATTTTTTTCTCCTGTTGAGGTGTAAACGCAACATGTGGATAAAAATAAATCCTCCATTGTAACAAATGCGTTTCAGCTCCCTAAACAGGATATTTTTTTTCTCCTGCTTTTTATACCTGCATTTTAAATATCTGCTACGTGGAAACGGAAGGCCAAAACCAATGCAAAACCAATGCAACCAGGAGAAAAAAATATCCACACATAAAAATATCCAGCTACGTGGAAACAGCACCTGAGTTCTATTTGAGATTTATATTACTTTCTCAGTAAAATGCAGTGTGAAGAAAAAGGAGTCGCACACAGGAGCTTGATGCTGTTCAGTGAAACTGTTTTAAAAGCTGAAAATAAAGAGAAGCCAAAACAAAAAGTGAGATGCAAACGTAGCCCATCATCTGTGTTCCCAAAATCAATACAGTTTCACTGAACAGCATCAAGCTCCTGTGTGCGACTGCTTTTTCTTCACACTGCATTTTTGGTTTGGAATTACGCACCGAGCGAAAATTCTCAACTAAGACTAAGACGCCATCTCTACCTTCACTTTCTCAGTTAAACCTGACGTCTCTCTCTCTCTCTCTCTCTCTCTCTCTCTCTCTCTCTCTCTCTCTCTCTCTCTCTCTCTCTCTCTCTCTCTCTCTCTCTCTCCAGTTCTGTGAGGACAAGTGTGCATTCAACAGCATGCGCATAATATATATATATATATTTTTTTTTAAGACAAAAGTAAGGATTTAAACCTGAGGCAGAAAATCTTTTGCACTTGAAAACCACAGATTACAAAACAATTAACTGGATTGTGAAAGCTTCATACCATTTTTTTTCTGGTTTTCCTCTTTGTCATGTTCCTTGCGTGACCTCCAGACTGTTAAGTGTTTGTCCAAATAGGTCTGACTCTATTTTGGCGAAAATTAATCTGTCACTCGCTGGGACCAAGTGCTCTGTCAGGGCTTTCAGACACACTGCACATATCAAGCGGCTAGTTCTCTGACAGCTCAGCCATGGCATGTATCAAATCCAACCTCTTTGTTGGATGAAGAAATAAAAAAAGAAACAAAGCACATGTGTCCCTCTGAGTATACCCTCGAAGACCCCACCTCACACCACCACCACCGACACACCTAGAAAAACACAAACAGACACACATGGTCTGACAGGTACCGGTACACACACTCGAGACCACTGACAGCTTTTTATCAGGGCTCAGGACAAAGTCATCTGAAACTTCGGGCCCCCCATCCAATAGATACAGTACAATGAAATAACCCAATTTTGTCCCCCTCTCACACTGGGCCCGGGACCAATGGCCCCTTAGCTCTCCCCATGTTGGTTTCCCTGCACGCAAGAGCGCACACACACACACACACACACACACACACACACACACACACACACACACACACACACACACACACACACACACACACACACACACACACACACACACACACACTAACAAACAGACGCCAGTACACATAGTATGACCAAATACTGATAGAGTTCAACACCCAAGATACACAGCCATGCAATCGCTACATGTACCACACACACGCACGCACACACGCACACGCGCGCACACACACACACACACACACACATAAATACACACACAAAAGCAAAGCTCTGTCAAGCTTGAGGAAAATCAATAGCCAACTGGCAGTATTTCCCCAACAGGCCCATGTGATTCCACAGCTAACGGCTCATTACAAAACCAAGTTGACAGCCAAACGGTAGCGCAAGAGAGACCAGAGGCCTGACCCTGAAGCCCCTGCCCCCCTCACCAGGACCCCAAAGGGAAAAGCTTTCATCCCTGGCCTGCAGCAATAGAAATGTGACACAGCTCGTCCAATTATGATCCATCCATTATGAATGCTTCCTCCTGATCAGCCTGACACATGCACACGCACACACACACATGCGTGCACACACATGCGCGTACACACACATGCACGTGCACACACACACCCTTGCACGCCCACGCGCACATGCACATGCACACGCATACACCACACACACACACACACACACACACACACACACACAAACACACACACACACACACACACACACACTCACACACACACACAGACGTGATCGTGATGTCTTGAATCCTGTATGAAGGAAATGCAGTAAGCAAGCAGACTGGAGCAGGGGCAGATGATACAAAACTCATACTCGTCACAGACAGGTGTTTATGCTGCAAGAGTGCCGTCATTGTCACCAAAACCAACAGCGTGACGCGTGACTAGTCAAAGGGTTGGGCTGTGCACCATTCACAGGCGTGAATGCATGGTAAACCTATTCAGCATGTTCCGTACACCACGCCAGGAGGCAGTAATAAATATGACCCCTGGAAATGGATCTGTGGTGTTTGTGTTGAGTCGCGTGGCCCTGTTAGCCTCTGCGGGAATGGAGGCAGCGGCCAGCGGGGGTATAAATCATGTTCAGATCAAACAGGGGAGGGGCGGCAGCGGTGGCTATTATTTTATTAATCATCGTAGCCAGAAGGGCCGTTCATCCTCTTGTCGGAAAGGGGGGGGGGGGTTTGCACATCCACACAGGTGCATTAGCATTCACAACACATTCTCCATTTGCCTCCCCGAAAGTCTTAGCGAGAATCACCCTCCTCTCCATTCCCTCTCTGTCTATCGCACACAGTTCATCTAGAGGTGGAGGATTCTTTCTCTATCTCTCCCTCTTTCTCTGACTATTTGCTAACCTCAAACTGATTAAGGATGTATTGTAGATGAGCATTGCTCTATAATTGCAACTGGCACCAACCTGCTCGCCTGATCATTTTAACTGGACTGATGAATATTAAAAATGGTCAATTATGGTCTATTGTGTTTCAGCAGAAGTTCTGGTCCGTTGCGTGTTTAATACTTAGCTTATCGGTGAAAAGGGCGTTAACAAGCAGAACATTGATACCGCATGTCCCAGGCTTATTGATGACTAATTGAATCCTGGATAACAAATCAGTGAAAATGTATGTGTGTGTGTGCGTGCGACCGTGCGAGTGTGCGTGCGTGTTTGTGTGCACAACTGTCAAGAAACTCAAGGGTGAGCTTTATAAGAACTAAGAGCTAAACCAAATCATAGCAATATAAAGCTAATTATTGCAGTATTACAATATAACATTATTCATAATCACAAAAAAAAACAATTTGCTGCAATGATTAGACGGTGTGGCTCAGGATGTGGGAGATCTATGGATATCTTAATATTTTCTCTTTTCTAAAATGCAGTTATAAGGTTTTTGTGTTGTATATCACTAGCATGGACTATGCTGTGGCATTGTTAACGGGTGATTCACTGAGATGTGTGCTCCTGAAGTTGTTAAGATTAGTACTCCATGCTGTCTCTGAAGGTGACATTAAAGCTGTGATTGTGAAGATGTAACATAAAAGGGAGACACTAGTGTTAAAACAAAAGTATCAAACACACAACAGATACACTATTTCGTGCGCAGGCGAGTGTACATCTGAGAGAGATTGTCTTTATGTCCGCATTTGATGAAGGTGTATGCATTTGAGAAGAGAGTGGTGTAGAAAGATCTGAACAGCTTCTTAAATGCTCTGCAGACATTGGTGTTGTCAACAATAATCAATTCGGCAATGCAATACAATGTAATGCGGAGCATGGACAATTAAATTCAATGCGGCAAGTTTCAGAATTGATGCAGTAATTTTTTAAAGTTTTAATTACTTCCGTGGATATTTCAGGAGAAAATGAATGTTAAACTAAATAAAAGCATTTCAAAGCATTGAAAACTGCAAGACTGATACAGAAAAGAGCCAATAAAATGTTGCTCAGTATCTACTTGTATTGCCTCATCATGCCTGATGAAACATTTGCTTTGCTTTCAGTAGTTAAATGTAATGCACTGCAATGCATCGTAGAAATGAATCAAATTGAATCGAATCGCTACCTCCCGAATCGTAATCGAATCGAATCATGAGGGCAGTGCCAATGCACACCACTAGCAGACATACAGTATGCAGGTGCGCTCAATTATCTCGGCGTCGTGCTTCTATCACCGCCTTCATGGGAGTACTGAGGGCACGGGGAGTAATTCCAGAGGTCAATACACGCCAATCTTAGTAGTTGCAGTGCTGGATCCTATACAAAGAGACAATTTCACAGATGGTGGGTGTGAGGCATGCTATTACACAAATTTAGATTTTTGAAGCATTCAGGAAGCCGTTTGCTTAGAAGAGAATAAAAAAAGAAGACTGGAGGAAGAATGTGAAAGGCTTCTATAGGGTCACATGGCAAATGGCTCCAGAAGGTTGCTGGATGATTTGCTCAATTCTGCAAGCATTCTTCCGTACATTCTCAAAATTCAGGATGAGAGTAGGAGAGGTAAGCTACTAGCCTCTTACCTGACAGTCTCACAATAATTTTAAGAGCCACTTAAGTCTTATTTGCCACATATACTTTCTCCTGCTTTGCTGTAGATATACTGTGCAGGCCAAAGCGGAAAAGGAGGGACCACATCCAACTCATATCTGTTTGGTCTCGGGGCTAAAAAATAAAATGACTGAGCGATAAATAACCTATTTAGAAACATCTGTTGGAATTATGTATGTAATTGTACATATTATGGTACTGCTTATGCATTAACCTAGACCTATTCATTCAAAATGAGACGTGAATTCAGAAGTCAAAGAGGGAACTTATTGTACAACTTTTAAGACTGGGTCAAATTGTATAAGGGTGAACCAACTGAACCAACATTGACATACTGACCTCAAACATGAAAACAAAGGTACAAGTAGTCCTCTTCCCCTGCTTCACTTTCTTTATCATGTCAACAGAAGGGGTCATACATATAGACGTAGAGGTATGGTGACCCTTCTATTTCAAATTCGACAAGTTGGTTTTAATCATAACTGGATACATTACACACAGACAGAAGCACAGATCACAGATTGACAAGCAGAAAGACACTAGGATCGTATGCAACCAAGCAGTAAAATGCTTGATCAAAACGAGATCTGCTTAGTCCAATAAAGGTGGGGTTGAATGCTTGGCAAACAAGTTGGACGGTTTTTCCTAACGTGATTTCCCAACACATAAAAAAAACGTTGCTTCCTACTTGGAGCAGCGAGTGAACTGCCTCACAAGCATGTGGGCTACACCTGCAATTCACGTCAGATAGATGAATGCCAATCAGGGTAGATTACCGACGGCATGGAGGAGGTCCGATGCCCAGCAGTTGCCCTCACCTTACTGTGTGAAGGCTTGGCAAAAAATTTGTTCCGGCGATGGTTTAACACCATGAGACATGACTGCAGCGCTCCATATGCTGCGTCACTCCCATACGCTGCGTCGCGGACGGAAATTAACCGGGATGCTTCACGCGGACACAGTGGGCATGCTCGCTGCCTAGCAAACTGGCTGCCTGCGTGGTTGCGTCCGAGCCTATTGATGAACACACAGTAGGCCTATGCTCTGTCGCTCATATGATCCGTAGCCTACATATTCTCTATAAATTCCTCACAAATTCCCGACATGGTAAATGGACTGCATTTACATGGCACCTTCAAGCACACATACAGTGCCTTCAAAAAGTCTACACACCCCTCCCCAAATATCAGGTTTTTGTGATGTAAAAAATGACAGAAAGACAAATAAATTCACAGCTTTTTCCACCTTCAATCTAAACTATTAACCTGTACAATGCAATTGAGAAACAAGCATAAAGCTTTAAAGGGAAACAATAGAAAATAAAAAAACTTCAATTAACATGGTTGCATAAATATACACACCCTTAAATTAATACTTAGTTGCAGCACCTTTGGGCTTGTCTGGGCTATTCCAAAACCTCAATCTTATTCTAGTGAAGCCATTCTTTTGTAGACTTAGGCGTGTGCTTGGAGAAATTGTCTTCTGAAAGATTAGTTCCTCTGCATCTCCACCTTTCTACCAGGGGGGCGACGGTTTTGTGCCACTACCACGGCCCCTGTGGAAATTTTCATAATTCCCTCCTCCCTAATGAAGGCCCCAGTTACAGCTGAAGAAAAACAGCACAAAAGAACAATGCTGCCACCACCATACTTCATGTTAGGTATGGTGTTATTGCGGTGATGTTTTGCGCCAAACATACCCTTTTGAATTATGACCAAAAAGGTCAATCTTGGTGAGGTAATTTTGCAAAAAATACTTCTGTAATCTCCCAAATGCATGTGGGAAGATGTGTTATGGTCAGGTGAAACTGAGGTTGAACATTTTGGACATAATTCCAAAAGGTATTTTTGGCACAAAACATCACCGCAATAACACCATACCTAACGTGAAGTATGGTGGTGGCAGCATTGTTCTTTTGTGCTGTTTTTCTTCAGCTCTAACTGGGGCCTTCATTAGGGAGGAGGGAATTATGAACATTTCCACAGGGGCAGTGGTAGTGGCACAAAATCTTCGGCCCACTGGTAGAAAGGTGAAGATGCAGAGGAACTAATCTTTCAGAATGACAATTTCTCCAAGCACACGCCTAAATCTACAAAAGAATGGCTTCACCAGAATAATATTGAGGTTTCGGAATGGCCCAGACAAGCCAAAGGTGCTGCAACTAAGTATTAATTTAAGGGTGTGTATATTTATGCAACCATGTTAATTGAAGTTTTTTATTTTCTATTGTTTCCATTTAAAGCTTTATGCTTGTTTCTCAATTGCATTGTACAGGTTAATAGTTTAGATTGAAGGTGGAAAAAGCTGTGAATTTATTTGTCTTTCTGACATTTTTTTACATCACAAAAACCTGACATTTGAAGAGGGGTGTGTAGACTTTTTGAAGGCACTGTAGGCTACCAGTGTAGCCGTGGCTGTCACGCAGGGTACCACCCTGCCACCAGGAGCAACTTGGGGTTACGTATCTTGCTCAAGGACACAAGTATGGGAATCAGGCAGAGCAGGGCGCGACCCTGCAACCTTTGGGTTGCCGAGCGGCTCCTCTATATCACCTGAGCCACCACCACCCACATGGCATGATGAACATATACCTGCACTTTTGGGTGTGTGAGTAAAAACCTGTGTGTTTCATAAATAGCTTAAGGTGTTGTTTATACCCATCATTTCCAAATTAAATTGAAATTAAAGTTTTGTTGAGTAATGCAAACCAGTTTTGAATCTGTAACCTCACATACATTTTGTTATGGGAGGGAGATGCGAGACCAAGTGAAATACAGTAAAGGCCATGCAGTAATGTATCTTGAGGTTTGAACCATTTATTATCCTTCCACACTGCGCTCTGTCAGTCATCCATGTCAGTATAGTTCCTGAGCCAAGAGGATCTTGTGTTTAGAGCCCATTATGTTAAATGGGTGTTTCTGATTCAAAAACGCAAGTCTTACAAACTCAAAGGGAGACACAAATTCACAATATTAATCTGAAGTCGGGCACCTGCTCATGTCCATATTCACCTATCTAATTGCAAGCTGCATTTTCCTAAATCAAACCTAGGCAAATGGTACTTAATTTTGTGATGCTGTGTTTTATTTTGTCCTAAAACAGTGTTCTGACCATTTTTCATATTGTGAATTTGGGTGTACCTTTGGGTTTGTAAGACTTGCAAGTTTCAATTCCTCGTTATTTTCTGAATCAGAAACACCCATTGAATGTCATCTACTGTATACCGAAACATCGCCTGTTGCGGCTATGTGCATATTCCCTGGCACAATGTGTGTCTAACAAATACCTAGAAGTCAGAGGGTCAAATGAGAGGGGGTGTGACATAAAGCAGTGTTTCTTAGAGGACCCAAAAGTGGGTCGTGGAGGGGTCCTGGGTGGGTCGCGGAACTGTGGTGTAAAAATGTGAATTAACCCTTTTATTGCCAGTCCCAAAATTGAGATACCGGTAAGATGCAGTATTGAATAAATAAATAAAACCTGAGTAAATGAACATATGTGTGGTGACGTGGTCATACAAACACTTCAAACAGCAAAGCGGTATCAATGTGACCCATGGACCAACAGCGGTGCGCCAAAAATTGGGTCATAATTGAATGTTCATTGAAAATTTGTGGGTCCCAAACCATTGCAGTTCAGAACATAAAGGATGTAACAATCACAGCAGTGAGACTAAACCTGCCAGTTTCTCTGATCTGAAGAGGTGTTTTCGACTTATGTGATATGTTACTGTACTTGGTGTACGTGGTTGCTTCCTCCTCTGCTGCTGTTCTTGTCTACGCGGTCCATCTGGTATGTGTGTCAGTCTCTTAACGGACAAACACACACACACACACACTCACACAGGCACGCATACGTACACGCACACAGACATGCACACGCACACTATTTACACAGCATGTCATCACTCGGAGTATCCCTGCAGTGTGGTAGGAAGTGGGTGGCATTTATTTTTAAATGCTGCGCTATGCTGTTAAATATGACTTTCTCTAAATAACACAGGAGAAACTTCCGCAGATTGGACATAGCGTAGCAGGAATGACATGAACGTGTAGATGATAAATGATCTGATAAATTATGCAGAGGAGCATAGGGAAACATCAGAGTGGTATCTAGAGACGGATGAGATATAGCACCTAAAATATTAATGAATGGTTGATCTGATCTGTTTATCACTATTTCTTTATGGTGACAGATTTTTCCTCGTGACTCATAGCTGGTGCATATGGATGATGACATCTCATATCCTGACAAAAATGTGTAAATTTGGGATTTCTGTCTAGAGATGTATATATACATGTAGCCTACGGTATTTGTTTTGTATGCTGTGATGTAAACATATTTTCCTAATACGGTAACCCAGCCAGTGTGGTTCCTCGTGTGCATACAGATTGGATTGTAAAAAAGGTCTGACCTGCTGCCACCAATTTCCCATCATGCCTTTGTGAGACTCACTGCCCCGACACAATCCCTAACCAAAAGGCACAGATTAGATAGAATGACATATGGGTCTCTTTTTGCCAAAGGGACATGAACGAATGTAATTTCACTGCAAAAGGGGAACAACAGATTTATTTCAGGGTTACACATAGAGCAAGCCAGAGAAAGAAAGTGAGGAAGAGCAGAGGGAGAGCAAGAAAGAGCAAGGCAAGAAAGGAATAACACTTATGTGTGCAGCATCAGATGTTGAAGGAAATGCCAGGGGTTTTTTTGTGGCAATATATATATATTTTTTTGTTCCGGTCAAATAAATGACTCAGAGAAGCCCCTGTTTATGTCACCTGCAATAAAAAGCGCTTAGGGTGCAGATCCATCTGGTCAATCAAGAGGAAGTCAATGTGACTTTGTAGTCTGACCATGTGGAATAATAAACAGTTGGGCATGAGACTCAGTCAGCCGGTGTGAGTGGGAGAGTATCCATGAAATGATATTAAATGAGGAAATGTCACAGCCAACGTAAATATTGGCACCATGGATGAAGGTGAAGAGCTGACCTTTGAATCGAAATGATGTTAAAATGACACAAGCAAGACACAATTTACAGTATATATAAAAAACAATGCCCATGATAACATGCTCATTGCTCACAATGTTTCACGCTAAAGAGCAGAGGACCTCTTTATAATAGAGTCAAAATGAGTCTTCCTATCACTTAAGGGGACATGGAAGTATTCACAGACTGTTTGCCATTCAGTGGAGATGCCTAATTACATTTCAGAGGTGTGACTCACTATCAGGCAGACTGCTTGTTCAGCGAAACCCAGGAGAGAGGTGACTTTTAAACAACCTCTGCATTATAAAGCTGAAGGCCAATCCCCTTTGTTGTACTACAAAAATGGCCAGCCGTGTTTGTCTTAGCACCTGAGAGAATTCCCTACAGAGAATTAAAGCGTGTTTGCCCATGCAAAACGTTAAATTATAACACCCCTCCCCAAAACCCGATGCTACAGAGACTCAGGGGGGGATTGACTGCTCTGCATTTCTGAGCAGAAATGAACATCCTTTGCATGAGTCATCCGTACGGCCCGGGCTTCTGCTTAGATAAATCACCTCAGACGCTCATCACTCTGAGATCAAAGTCAACCAAAGACACCCAGACGACAGACATGCAGAAACACTGGAGAGCATGTACTCTGGCGAAAAAGACCACAGTGGACCAGAAAGAAGCCGTAAAGCAAAGTTTGTTATAATCAATATGATAAAAGTATGTAGTACACAGAAAGAAAGAAAGAAAGAAAGAAAGAAAGAAAGAAAGAAAGAAAGAAAGAAAGAAAGAAAGAAAGAAAGAAAGAAAGAAAGACTATGAGAACAATAAACAGTTTTAAATACTGACATGTTTATCTTAACATCTAATGCTGCTAGAGAATTATAGGCTAACGTTTATCAAAGTATCTAAAGTTAATCTCTCCCAAGCAGAATTGGCACTCCAGTGCGGTCATCCACACCTGCACTCATATGTGTCACTATGCTGCCATAAGGCCAAGGACTAGTAAGGGCCGACAAAGTTCAAAGGGCTCCGACAAAGTGCAGAGCACTGCTCCGCAAAAGTTCGATTGCATTGTTTTCAATAGAATCCCCGCACACTGGCCCCGATGTCCGTGGCTAGCAATTAGAGACGAGTTCTATTTTGTCGGAGCCGCCCATAGACTACCCATGCTCTGTTGCGGTGAAATTGTCTACGGGGCTCGGAATTGTGTCGGAAGCGAAAGTGCTCCGCAGTGCTGTCGGAACCGATGTGCAGAGGGCCAAACATTGTCTTTCAGTTGTGTCATTACAATTACAATTACATTACAAAGGAACACCATTTTTCTTTTGATAAATATGTTTTTTGGAGCAATAACTTGATGTGAATTTTAGTCTGCATTTATATCATGCACACATCAGCATTGGAGAGCTATCAAGATATTTCATGTCTGAGGAGATAAGAATTTCCTGCTTCAATCTTTCAAAGACACCGACAAAGAATGGAATGGCTTGGGGTAATCTGGCAAGAGCACTAATTATTGTAGGCAGATCACAAGATGCTGGGAATTTCGAGAATGTGTGTTACTGGCTCAGTATAAAAAAGACCACATGAAATGCTTTATTTATGTCCATGTAATTGCATCATTTACTCTTACAGAAAGACCACTGCATTGCTTATAGGCTTAAGCCTGCCGCTGGTAAATACACAACAAAAAGTCCCCACCCTCAGTCCTTTGGAGCAAGAAATGGCTTTTGATGATAGTTTTGTCACCCACGTTTCTGTAACACATGGACGACGACATCGGCGAACGCCATCAAAGGAGGCGGCGGAGAGTGAGCAGCTGGCAGAGTTAAAGGGTCCCGCAGGGAGACGAACCTCCTGCAGAGCGCTGGCCTTAATTATTAACACACCTTCCACCCCCACTCCCAGCCCCAACCCCACCCCACTTACCCCAGCGTGCCTCAGCACACACACTCCGGACCCAGTGCAGTGAGAGCAGTGGATCAAAGCAGACCCAGGTTCTTTCACAGAGACACCGACTGAATTAGTTTTCCTTTCCAGTAAAAAAACTGCTTGACACATGTCATCAATTAGAGTATGGAAATGACTATGCCGCGGAAGAAAAAGAAGGATGGCGAAGGGAATAAAACACTGCAGCATTGATGAAACTCAGATGATTGAAGCTGTTGGGTATCACATGAAATTGAAATTGTGTTAGGATTTTTTTTGCCCTTAGGCAACCGTGACATGTGAATCGAACTCACTGTGATTACAAGCAAGCGAAACATCATGATAGTGTCATTTAGAGTTTGACGCAGTGCTGAAAATATGTCTTATCTCCAGTGCTGTGACAATACAAAATTACAGCATTTTGTAATGAAGCAGAATGGGATGAACTGCCTGCAGTGCCAGGCAGCTTGTGAGTGACAGCAGCAACATCAAGGACCACAAAACACCAGACAGACAGCAATGTGGAAGTGAATTGTCAGGCCTCATGAAAGCAGTGTGCACACGAGGCAGTTAAGTGGATATTAGTATGTGGCGGTATGAATGAGTGCATGTGTGTGTGTGTGTGTGTGTGTGTGTGTGTGTGTGTGTGTGTGTGTGAGTGAGTGAGTGAGTGAGTGAGTGAGTGAGTGAGTGAGTGAGTGAGTGAGTGAGTGAGAGAGAGAGAGAGAGAGAGAGAGAGAGAGAGAGAGAGAGAGAGAGAGAGAGAGAGAGAGAGAGAGAGAGAGAGAGAGAGAGAGAGAGAGAGAGAGAGAGAGTTAGTAACTAACTAAGTGTGCATAATGTGAGTTTAGCGTGTGGGAATAAGTGTAAATTATTTCTAAGTGAATTATGCTGACCGAATTTCTAATAGTCACCAATGTGGCGGACTTAGCAATTTGGGGGCCTAAGGCGAAGTTAGCTAGGGGGCCCATCGGCCCACCGGCCCACCCAAGTGTGTACCCCCCCTTGAAAAATAATAATAATAGCCTAATAGGCTTGCTTAGAGATGCTTAGCTCACAGCATCTTCTGTATCACAGATATACATTTCAAAAACTAAGCTCTCTACAACAGTCAGAAGACCTCCTGAACATAATGTGCTTGGGCCAAGTTTTGCTTTAGACATTTAGACAGCATTCAATGTTGACATATTCAACATTGCAATCTTCACATGCACATCAATCAATTACACATGGGCATCAAAGGCCTCTCTCTCTCTCTCTCTCTCTCTCTCTCTCTCTCTCTCTCTCTACCCAGACCATTGCAGTGGCAAACACACGGTGGTAGATGGACACTCCCAACTGAGATCGCTCCCGGACGTGTAGTCCCAGGTGTTTCTATCACTCCCGGACGTGTAGTCCCACCCGATTATATTTCACGTATTATCATACACTGCCACATACAAGCAATTTAGGGTTAGGTTTAGGGTTAGGGTTAGGTTTAGGGTTAAGGTTAGGGTTAGGTTTAGAGTTAGAAACAAAAAACTAACATCAAAAAGATAACTAGCTCCGTTATATGGCGGTGGGGCCGATAGTCTGGCTAGTGGGAGCGAGCCGACAGGGGAGCGTCCTGCGTTGGGAGCGTCAATCAGGGAATCCAAACACAGATCAAAGTTCAACGACACAAATAAAAATAGACAGTAAGATTGCAGTGTATCATTTTGCCCAAATGCCACCACCGCCACACCACCAACTGCGTGTGCACATGAGGTATTGGACGGCGAGCAGCAAGCATCTCAAACTGAATTGGCTACAAAACAAAACACCACGGCGGGTGAATTCCAAACCAACCAACTGAGGCATAGTAGTAGCAATAGTTCCCATTACACACACAAGCGCGCGCGCACACACACACACACACACACAGTCAATGTGACTTACTATGAGTAGAGTGCGCTGTCTTTTGTCAATCACGTCGGCGTTTCTCCAGGCTGAACTTCCACATCACCTCCTGTTAGCATCCAGAACTAGCCAGCAATATCGCCACGTAACGCAGTTCATTATTAAAAAACTCCAGCATATCTACTGGAGCTATGGCTGACATGTCAGCTAATTCTGCGATGTTCTAAATCTCGCCACATCGCACCAAGTTACAGAATGTTCCTTGAAAGCTGCATGCTTGTTTAAGCCTTTCAAAATTTCGACAGCATGTTTCTGAAATCATTTCAGAGAGATTGAGAAGGTTGTCTGATGATACAGTAACCGATGCATCGTCTGCAAGCGCTTAAAGGCTGTGTCCTTTTCAATGGAATAACTTACTCGAGCCAATTCCAGTTCACATCTAGAGGAAAAGTAACGCCTTTTTGAAACAAAATATCTCACGAGGTATTCATTCAACAAAACTTGGGGTTATCAGTGCCGCGGCCATTCACAGATCCATCAGTGGGGATAGCCACAGTAGGGCCTAGTTGACCTGCTAGTGCTACAGTGTAGGGCACCGTTTCCTTGTCGCTGTCCGATCCACGGAGATAGTCCAGGCTTCTAACATGTCATGTCGTGGGTTATCCAAAGTTACCGATGTTGGAGTTTTAAAACATTTACACACAGTGTTATCCATATTCAGGAAAGCACAAAACTTGCATGTCTGTTCACCACCTAGAAATGTCAGTCACCTCGCTTGAGTCGCTTCCCTCTTCAGCGCGTTCGCGGAGGGACCCGCTGCGCATATATGGGCAGCAATGCGCACTCACAGTGCGTTCCGAATGCGCCGTAATTACGCATTGTGCGCATTTGAGCGGTGCAGATATGCGCAGGCATGTTGTGTGGGAACGTAGCGAATGTTTTGGAACTCGTCTCGCGCACATGGCATGCATGGATGGAATATTCCATTTTAACATGAAAGAGAGGGGTGTGCACGGGATCTGTATTTGTTTGTAATGTATTGTGTTGCTCTTATTTCCAATTTAAACATACAAAATGCATTATTTATGAAAATTACCATTTATTTGTGAATTACTGTCCAAATGGGCCCCAATTACTATGTGAAATTTTCCGCTCCCAGTCAGAGGGGGCCCCTAAATTTGGGGGGCTAAGGCGGGGCCTAAGGCGGTTGCCTAGCAACGCCTCTATGCCAGAACCGCGCCTGAATACTATGTACAGACATACTCTTTGCTGTGATCTGGTCAAACTGAGAGTTTACAAGCTTTTGCTCCCAAACACTCAGTAAATGTTTGGATCCGTGTAACCTCTACTGGCTCTGGCTGATGCTAATGCAACACTGAGCCAAATCAGCGCTGACAAATTTGCCCGAACTTAAAAGGTAGCAGCTGCTTCAGTAGGCCAAAACTAAGAGGACGTTTTGGAAGCCCCTCCCAAACGGTGATTGGTTATGACAGGTTGTGGTCCCAAACAGACAGACACGATCTATGGACCATCTGCCACCAAATGTACAACAGCCATCCGGCACTTAAACAGCCAACAGTCTACCTAACAAGACTGCAGACTTGGACACTTCACATCTCCGAATATATTCCAAGATTTACTTACTGGGATCATATATGCCCTTACACTTTCATATTTGTGGAATACCAAGACAAAAACTGAAACACATAAAAATGTGTCCAATGTTATTATACCAAAAAGGAAGTGATAAGTTTCCCCTCATCTATCACCAGTTGAACAGAAATAGAATAGCCTGGTTAATTAAGCAGTTAATTAACCAATTAATAATACTGAGCACTGGGTTTCTCTCCCTCCTCCCCCACTTCCTGCTAGAGGGTGAGAGTCGTGGTCTGCCAGAAAATGGGGAGAGAAGAACAGAAACAGAAGATGCCTGAGCATTGGTTAATGATGGAGGAGAAAGACTAAGGCTTATCTAGATTTCCTGCACCCTCCACATGCTTACATTACCTCTGCATTAGACAGGTGGTTTCATCCAAAGAGTGCAGTTGTAAGTATCTGGTAGGTAGCCTGATTATCATCAACTTTCAAATCTCTTCGAGACTTGGTCTGACAAAAGAGCTAAACAATTAACATTTCCCAAACGGCATTTCCCAAATGTCCTCCCTTAGTTTGCTAATGATTGTTTGCTTCCCAACAAAGTGGGAGGAGTTCCTGATTTTTCGGGAGCTCAGAAAGTCATTGCTCTTGACCTGACTGGTATATGCTGAAGCTGTTGCGTCACCAGGAAGTCACGGCCTGGCTAAGTATCTGGTGTTTTTCCCTCACTTTCATCAGTTTCTGGTCAATGTGATGTAAAACTAGAAGTCAAATATTAGAAAAGTGAAGGCGGATGTGTACTGTCTACCACACTTCCTCATGACAGAAGAGCCACATGTGAAGGTGGGAAGTAAAATCACAAGTGGTTGTGGTCACGTTTCCAGGCAGTGAGGGAATGTGCAATCAATCAATCAATCAATCAATCAATCAATCAATCAATCAATCAATCAATCAATCAATCAATCAATCAATCAAACAAACAAACAACTACATGACTATGCACTTTGGTCCTATTATGCTTCCTGTCCATTATGGTGCTCAGCGGAAGAGGTCAGACGCTGTGAAACTAGAGTGAATAGAAGATTTTAACCATTGGGCTTAAGAGGCTCACACCATATGTTTTTTATCAAATTGATTCCAACATTTCTTTACAGTGGAAATTGTTTAATTCCTTAATATTTAAAAGTGACTAAGATATACTATAGTGCAGTACTGCTGCGCCTTTTCAAGAAGTGGTATGTATAAAAAAGTGAAACTGGCCATGTACAGTAGTCGTTTTCATGCTACACTCCAGCCCTAAGTGAACACACTTCAGCGCAGCATGAAGAGCAAAGGGCATGTGATGCACATAAAAAAGAGAGAAAACAGCAGAGAAAACAGCAACACAAACAAGATAATTGTGGCACTCACACTGCACTTCAATGTTTTGAATGTTGTGAATTAGTACTTTGCTGTTGGCTGTGCTGATTTTTCTCTGTTTGCTGTATTGTTTTCTACCAAGAAAAGTTAAACAATGTGTTGTTCAGATAGATGATGGGGAATGCAGATGATATGAGAATTCGATAGATTTTACCATATTCTGGAGCACAACATTTCAACTCAATAATAAAGGAAATAATGTGAACAGATGTTTTGTGTTCAGTAGCAAATTTGAAATAATAAAGTTGTGTAATTACATTTGCAGCAAGCAATGGATAAATCATTAGGAAAATGGCTACGTTATTAATGTTCAGTCAAACATAAGTATTGCTGGCATAATTAGGATGATGGTTACAGATGCTTTTCCGCAACCCCTCAAAAGATGGCCTTCATTTCAAACCACAAAAGTATAATGACCTCTGACCTCCCCATAAGCAACAGGTTAACAATAGAAAGGGATTTTCTCATCACTCAACTCTCACGGTGAATACTCTTCTATTGATTTTTTTTTAGAAAGCACAAACAGGATGAAAGCGACTGAATACTGAATGCTTCTCATACATTTCCTCTGTCCCCCTGGCTGTGTTCACAAACACATTCTAAAAAGGACAAGCCTATTTTTTTAGCACAAATCCAAAGGAAAGTGCTTGTGGAAATTTTAGCAGTTTATACAAGGAAAGAAAGGAAAATGGACAAGCATTTCTGGAGTTGTTCCTTACACACAAAGAAAAAATTGCTGAGCGGCTTTGATGCTTTGCTTACCCCTGCTCGGTAGCCGGAGATGGTATAGGATCAATGGCTAACACCACACGGAAAACAGATTAGCTGGTAAGCTAGTACTTGTAGAGATGGATCTAGCCGGTGGGTCAAGATAACTAACTTAGCCTAGCACACTAGCAGGGTTAGCTATTGATGTTTTTGATGCTTTCTTTGACAATAACAGAACGAACAAAGAAAGAGATAAAACACTGCTAACTCCTGCCTGGAAAGCACAGGTCAGGGGTGATGAACTCGGAAACTGTTCGATCAGGGAGCATGACCGACCAACCGAAGTTTGTGTTTAGAAAGATGCAAACATTCCATTGGCTGACGCCTACCGGCGCCGAGTTCATTACATATATTTTTAGCTGAAGTTCAACCTCTATTTTAATGCTTTTGATGCCCTCTGTACTGGAAGCTTTTGACGTGTCTCCCACTTGGTCTTCCATACTCCAAGTCAATTACTTCCGTCGCTTTGCACGCTTTCAACGCTTTCAACGCCGGCGGTCTGTTCGCACGGTAAAGCTGCTTCTCTGAACTTTGACCCTTGTATTTCTAAAAAAATGTTTTCCCAAAGATTTATCTTTAAAAATCCTGTAAAAACCTGTAAAAATACACTTGTCTTTAGCCTGGTAGTTTCAGGTTTATATAGACTTTATTATGCAGTGTGCCGTTACACTGGTGAAATGGTTTATTATGGCTCCCACATTCTTGTTGCAGTAGGCCTACAGGAATTTATTCAGCAGCCCGTGGAATCTCAACAGTGAAGGTCCTTTGCTGGATGTTTAGAATTCTGTGACTGTGCCACATGTAAATGTATTGATCTGTGTTCTGACACTCACACAAGTGACTGAAGAGCTTGATAAATATGTTTGTCAACTGCCTGTCAATATTCCATAATGGGAAAGGTCAAGTTGCTGCTAGTCTCCTCTCCACAGAATGCTGATCAGACGAAGGCAGAGAGTCTGCACCACTGTTTACATTCCAATGAGACACAATGGCAACCCACCAGGTTCTTGACCTGCATGATCTTACTGCAGTCTGTAGAGGGATTCACCACCAACCTCAATGTCATAATTCTATTTAAAAATAGAATTAAGGTTGGCCCTCTCAAAATGAATACAGATTGAAAAATGAACTGCACCATTAAATGTATACTGTAGTGCAAAATTATTATATTGTATTACAATATATTATACAGTATGCTGCATCTCAGTGAGCTAGAAAAAACAAGTTATGTACTTATGGTCATTAACCTTATGTCAATGCCGTTTGCCGATTACTGTAGGCCTACTTCAGACACAGAAGACACTCTCTCATTCCCTGTTCAATCTCAACTCTATATTTTAGATGCGGGTTAGTGATGGAGAACCTGCCTGCTACAATATTGCTTTTATATTCCTCTACCCAGAAGAGTGGCTCATCAATCAGCTAATTTCCTGGACCTGTCAGGATGATGATAGTCATGGAGGAATCAGTTTAAAGTGTACAGAGCACCTGCTGGTGGGGGGACTTGGCCAATATTGAGTGCAGACAGCCAGGCTTCGTGTGCACACTGAGACACCACAAAAAAGATGGTTTTAAATGTCTAGTTTTCCTTAGGAAGAGTAAATCATATGGGTCACATTTAGACATTATTTAAACATCCTGTATAAACCAGTGTATAGTTTTAAAGTGGTCATAAAGAAACATTTAGGACACACAGGCTGGATCTCAAATGGTGCACTTGTGCACTTCGGGCACTATGTTTCAGTGCGTAACTAATAGGTCATACGCACTGAAACATGAACACTGAAGTGCACAAGTGCACCATTTGAGATTCAGCCACACATCCACACACACACACACACCGACACACACACACACACGCACGTGCGCGCACACACATGCACGCACACGCACGCACGCACACACACACACGCACACACACACACACACACACACACACACACACACACACACACACACACACACACACACACACACACCGAGGTATGTTAGAGAGACACAAACAGAGAAGACATAGACTATTTTCAAAGACAAGTGCTCTCATGATTATATGTATTTTCTGAAGTCTATGGCACAAGATGCTTTGGGGAAATGCTTTGGATCTTGGGTTTAAAAGGGATATTGTGAAAGGCCCTCATGTATTTAGAAGCATAAATATACGACACATACCAACCGTGTGTGAAGACATACTCCTACCAACATGTCCGGACCAAAGTGCATATTATTACAGAGTCGTTGTTCTATAAAATCCTACTACATGTAATATAATCCCCATTGGGCATGCGCAGACCATGAAACGTCACGAAACGTCGACACCAGCTCCTAAGACTGTGCAGTATTAGCGGAGGAGAGTACTTTGATTTACAATTTACACTACAGGTGTGTGTTTATTATCGTTATTTGTGTATGTGTGTCTTAGAAATTGAAGTGTGACCCTGGCAACTTAGCTAACTTACTCGTTATGCTAGCGGTTTTGCTAATGTTTAATAAAAAAGCCAGGTTTTTGGTAGTAGTTGTATTCATGACCATGCGACCATGCGATCTTTCATCTCGTAAATATAACACCCTTTTTGGTGTTACTGTTTTGTATTTTACTGTACGCAATATTACGTAGGAAAATATTACAATGTAGGAAAATCTCTCAGAACACCGTCCTTCACAATGCTAACCAATGAGCTTTGTTTCTTCTCATTTATAGCCTATTCCTGTCTCTTTTTTTGATGAAATGAACACCCAACTGGGGGACTCCAACTCCCATTGTGACACAGCACACAACGCAATTGCATTACAGTAGTGCCTCATCCGTGCAAGGGGGCAGCCCCCAATGGCACCCGAAAGGGAACAGTACCATGCTCAGGGTACCTCAGTCATGGAGGAGGATGGGGGAGAACACTGTTTAATTACTCCCCCACCAACCTGACTGGTAGGGAGTCAAACCGACAACCGTTGGGCTACAAGTGTGATGCCCTAACCATTTACCCATGACGAGATGCTGATGGAGTGGCATATCAACTGAATCACGTCTATGGTTTTAAACATTGACTGCTGGTGCAGCATACATTTCCTCACAACCACAAAATGTTTTTTTTTTGTTTTTTTTTCAAGTTGGAGTGCAAAACTGAGGAAATAATCATATACAACTTAACACTTTTAAATGCCTTATTGACACAGAAAGCAATCTTGTTACACTTACAACTACCAATGATACTGATGCCAATGTCAGTCTTGTAAGGACAACATCTTGGCAACATCTTTTACTACCCGCTGATCACTTTAGTAAATGCTATGTGACCGAGACAGCTTTTCAGCAATGTGTGACTGACTGCCAGGTTTGTCACCATCCTTGGTGCTGCTTTTTTTCTAGGTCCTTATCGCTTCACTGACACACCCATGAGAGAGCAGGCTGATTTACTATTCCAAATGTGAATATCTACCGGAAAAACGAACTGTAGGCTCACACAGAATAGTAATGATTGCAAGCGCATGTTGTGAATTCAAAGTGTACCACAGTCTGATTGGATCCCAACTTTTACCTTTTCTCTTTCATCCACAGACACAGACACAGACACACACACACACACACACACACACACACACACACACACACACACACACACACACACACACACACACACACACACACACACACACACACACACACAGGGCTGGGCTGGGGAAGAATTAGGGACCGGGCACTTTTGGCCCGGGCACTTTTCGGAAATGTTTTAAAAATGTATTTTTTTAAATTAACATTTCTGAAAATAGGGGCCCACAAGGGTGTGGGGCCCACCAGGAAATGCCCGCTATGCCAGGTGGCCGGTCTAGCACTGCACACATACGCGCACACACACACACACACACACACACACACACACACACACACACACACACACACACACACACACACACACACACACACACACACACACACACACACACACACACACACGCAAACAAACACACACACAGAATGTGTAGGCTATATAGTATAGGCACACATAACACATGCATGATCTTGCAAATGCAAAAATGTGCGCACAGGTGATATAACATGACAAACGTAGCAGCTTGAAGTCTGAGTTATAATCCCCCCCACACATTACTGACTGATTAATATGGCCAATAGCATTTCAGTCAGTCAGCATAGGGATGCTAATTACCATGTGTGTGGCTGGGAGAAGGGGCTGCGCTGGACATATCTCAGAAATGCCAGAGTGTAGGGGTCTCATGGGTGAGCAACGATTTCAAATGGCAACATTTATCCCACTCAACACAAATGAAAGGCACTTTACCATTTACTCTGACCACAGCTAAATATTTGCTCTTGGAGTTGAGAGGGTTGCCTTTTTAACTCAGACTGATGGAGTTTAAGCCTATATGATGATTGCTAGACTGACCCTGAAGTGCTGACATGTGAAAATGCATATCTTACCCTTACATGAGAGGGTGTATATTAAATAATCATCAGCCATAATAAAGTCCTTGGAGGTGATGGTGGCTTAGGTGATAGAGGAGACTGTTTGGCAACCAGAAGGTTGCAGGTTCCAGCCCGCTCTGTCTGACCACATCAATGTGTCCTTGAGCAAGAGCCGTAACCCCAATTTCTCCTGGTGGCAGGGTGGTACCCTGAATGGAAGTCACTGCCACCGGTGTGTGAATGTGAGTGTGAATGGGTGAATGTGAGGCATGCAATGTTAAGCACTTAGTGCTCGAAGGAGTGGAAAGGCGCTATATTGCAGTACATTTACCATTTAAAGTGCTTCCACTGATCCACCTGTTGTATCCATTGGCTTTGTGTGTTCTATCTTTTTTAGCCTACTATTCGTACCCACAGTCATTTCTTCTAGGCCATTTAAATCCATCCCATCATTTTCTCAAAGACCCATGGCCACATCGTGGGTGACTTAGAGCATTTAGACCTTGTGCTCATTAATTATCCAATTAATGGCCTACTTAACAAGGAGATCTGGCTTTGTGCAGGAAATAGAGTAAGTGCCCTGTAGGGCTTCCAGTAGTGACCTCCTGCGTATTCCCATTAAGCACCATAACTCACTCCCACAGCCATGGGTGGCAGGGCAGTTGAAACATTTTGCCTTAGGCACAACACTTATAAAGCATACTGTATAAATCAAATGTTGTTTACATTTTTTTCAATTCTCAGCTAATTCGGAAAAACAAACGAATGAATGACACACAGAGTTGTTTACTAGTTACTTCTGAGTGGGGAAAAAAATAATTTGCAGGGAAAACAAATAATACATAAATCAATGATCTGTTTTGGAGAAGGATTGATGGAGGCTGATGTTTGGAAACATCACATTGTATGAGTGGAGATGTTGATTTATGCTAATTCCATCCTGTTGCTGGGAATGACCCATTATAGGGTTGATCTCTTGACTACTGGTCTCAGAGTTCAGCAGAAACATACACATTGTGATCGAGATTGAGGTAGAGTTTGTCTGTTACTCTACCAGCCCTGTTATCTCCGTTGTGAGTCTTGAATTACTCCTATAAAACGTTTAATATTGATTGGCTCTCTCCAAGGGAGGACCAGCTTATCTATCCACATATTTTCTGATTGGCATTTTAATCACATTTTCTCTCTCCACCTCTCCACTCCCCTTTTCTGCCCTCTCCCCCTGTCCCCAAACATCCTTCAGTTGTCCTCTGACTCTATCTGGGGGGCTGCTGGCTCCTCTATGGATCTGGGTCACCGCATCTTATAAATGACTCCCATTTAAGTTAATGTGATGGCTTCGAAACATGTGTTGAGGAGGAAATCGAAATGCGTGTCTCCTCCAATGTTGTTTACGCACCATGAGCGGTGTTGTGCATGGAATGATGATGATGACAGAGAGAGAGAGAGAGAGAGAGAGAGAGAGAGAGAGAGAGAGAGAGAGAGAGAGAGAGAGAGAGAGAGAGAGAGAGAGAGAGAGAGCGAGAGAGAGGCCAATGCCGCAGCTGCTGTCGAACACATGGAGGCCTCACACCACCAATCTTTTCCCCCCAGTCTCTCTCCCATTTCCTCCTGCCCCATCCCTCTCCTCCCCTGCTGGAAAGCGGGCCGGTGGCAGTCCCCGAGGAGCAGTCTATAATGCGGGCCGGGCCGTCCTAATGAGCCCGCAGCGCCGCCCCTCCAGCAGCAGGAGCTGGGTCGGAGTTTCCTTACAGAGAGAGAGCAGCAAAAAAAATTATGACAGGAATTCACTCGGGGCTATTTGGGTTTTAAGAGTCTTTCCTTGTCGGGGTTTTTTTTTAATTTCCCTCCCCCTACCTCCTTTTTTTCCTGGAGCGAAAATTGTGTTTGAATGATTTAATGAACGGAACTCCCTACCAAGTGTTATGTTAGTGGTGAATCGACAAAAGTGCAAAAAAGATGGCATGGGAAAAAAAAGAAAAACAAGTAGAAACGGTGTGTTCCGTTTTGCTCTGCTCAGATCATCCACAGCAGGAGGTAGCTTGTTACATATATTTAAGCATTTTAGGGAAGAGTTATGCCTGCAGCTGCATTTGAATACTCTATTAGGCCTACATGATATTGTGTGAAAACAAAAGAAAAGGGGGCAGCACAAAATTTCTGCATCAACATCTACCATTTTTTTTTTCAATTAGACCTACAATGATGTTGAATGTGTAGTGACCTTGTTTTTCCACTAAGTTGCACAACATGGGGAATATACTACTAGGTGCTTATATGATGCTGCAGAAATACTCCCAGGGTTGATGTAAGCAAATGGCAATGTACCCGTTACAATGGAAAATATGTTGCCTAAAGGCGGATTCATACTTGGCGTGACTGGCGCTACCCTCCTTCATACCTCACTCGCGACGATGGCGCGCGCCGTCACGTGACCCAACATTTCGACACGCCCCCCGTCGTAAGCTCAAAATTCTGCGCGTGTCGCAACGTCGTGCACAAGAGGATTTTTCTAACTTGGCGCGCGCCAAAGCGGAAACAGCTGACAGAAACAACAGGAAGAATGAGCAGGATCAGCGAGGAAGAGAGAGAGGTGACCGAGCACAGACAGGTCTGTGTGACCGAGTGGGTCAGGCTGCCAGTGTGCTCTTTTTTGTACTTTGTATATAGCCTAGCCTATATTTGTTTTTCTTATTCGTATTTCACACTTGAAACATGTGCGTCAATTTGCGTCAAATTGGCAATAAACCTCCTCAGAACTACAACCTGTGTTTGGTTATCTATTCCTTTGTGACACAGACGGCAAACCAACCCGTCAAAATGTTAAATGTGAAATGAGATATGGCGAAAATAAGCCGATATTAATTTCTCGTGGGGTTGTTGTGAGACATTGTTTATGAGCTCACTTGTTAAATGTTATGGCAAGACAATGGCTGCGTCCCTGAGGAAAAAAAGCCAACATGAATTTCTCGTGGGGTTGTTGTGAGACACTGTGAGCTCGCTTATAGGCCTATGTAAAATAGCCTACATTGGCTACGTGCCAGGCGAAAATAAGCCGACATCAATTTCTCGTGGGGTTGTTTTGAGATACTGTACGACAGTTTCAATAGCCCATAGGCTTCTGCCATCGCGCCATTTTTTTGTTTGTTCTAGACTTCATGTGTAGGCCTATGTTTTAATATGAATACTGGGCAGGTAGGATGTGTGAACGAGGGGGTGTGACGACAAGACCGACATGCATATTTTTCCAGTTGCCAGGATCCTGAGTGTACAAGCAAGTCTCTCTTCCAAACTGACAGGGCTGCGGTGTGTGCGACTGTGTTTAATGAAGGGTTTTATGCGACGAGCCAACTCGTCGAAACGGTGAACTGTCATTCTGAAGTAGCCAAAGTGCTTCTCCTCATCAATCTGTCTCATTGGCAGAACAAGGACAAAGAACTCGCCAGTCTCCTCTCTGTTCTGGTGCAAAGGACGAACATTCCACCGTCTCTTCTGTTTTTGCCTCCTCCTTGCTCTGCGACGCATATACCGTTCTATCGGTATCAATACCGTTCTAACAATATCGGTATTGTTCTATCTAGAGCTGCGTTCTATATTCAATACGATTTCATTTCATAGCTGGCACACTTCCACTAGCAACTCACGTGACAGCACTGCTGGCATTGTGTATGCTTTCTTCATTCCTCGCGCGGTTCTTGCCGGCCTTCAGTTCTTCTCCTTTTCTCAACAGTGACGCCCGCTGGTCTGGAGAGAATTGCATTTGTGGCGCAACTGGCGTTTATAAGTATGAATAGTCTGGCGCAAGTGATGACGTCATTAATGGTTTTCGCGCCAAACGCGCCAAAGTGCGCACGTGAAGTATGCAGAGCCCTTAAGGAGTAAGATTCAACCAGGCGTGCATTAAACAGTTTGAAGTTGATGAGGTGGAGCATAAAAGAACACCTAGTTGACTTCAACCCTTTAAATGCATGCCTCAGATGACGTCACTCAACTTACTATCGTCTTCATTCTGTAGAATGCACCGTTCACTTGAATGGGGTTCCCAAACGTTTGCATGTCTGAATAACAGACTTGTGACTTGTTATTTCAGAATAACAGACTTGTGAATTCAGTATCAGATCACTGCCAATGGCAACAGACTTTTGGCCTCTATTTTTTGTGTTTCATATCACTCTGCATAAGCTGAGCAACATAATTTTGTGCAGTGTTCTAGAATGGCAAACCAAGTGTGGAAGTTAATGAACAATTTTGTGTCATTTTCCCCAGTGATTTCACTTTTCCCTAAATCAATAAATAAGTCTAAAAACTGCATTATAATGATGCTCACAAGTGCCAGATATAGCTCTCTCCGTTACCAATCATATATGTGGAAACATTGGTATGGCTGCCTTTTAAGACAGTCATGACATAGTTTGTATATGCTTTGGCATCATTGCTGTTTTTTTTTATTTTTTTAATTATTATTATTTCTTCTTTTTCCTGCACATTTTATTTCTATGTATATGTTGTGTGTCTGCCTATTGGGCCCTGAGCCTGTAATAAAGTTTATATATAATATGGCATCGTGAGAATTATGATGAACAAATATTCTAAGGGTAGCCATGTAATAATCGGGATAACATTTGGCAAGGCAGTCCCTGTTGTGGAATCAAGAGATGCAGGACCATGGTTACTATGTCAGTTTCGCTACAATGTAATGTTTGCATCATTAAGTAGAGAGTGCTACAGCCCACGCAGCTGTCAACTAATCAGTAAGCTTAATTGTTAGTTAGATTAATTATTATACATTATTTCAGGTATTGTTATGAAACAGTCTTACAATTTTAAATGTTTTTGACAGAACTACTTCGGAACAGTTCATGCATTTTATTGCAGGCACAACAACCAATCAGAAAACAGCATTAAATTCCAGAGTATCACAATAAATATGAACGTTTCATAATAGTGCATGAGTGAGTTGCTAAATTTGTTCTTCTGTTACTAGCATTATGACCGAATGGAGTTGTATGCTTTTTCTGTTTTGCTGCGAGGCATGCATCAAAATAAGTTATTAACTACGACTAGAATGTAGTTTTGTCAAAAAAAATTACATTTTAGCACCTGTCCATACAGTGGCGGAACAATTGCAAATAGGGCCCCAGGGCAAGACACTTGTAGGGCCCTCCATACGGCCTGCCCGGGTCACAATAGGGCCCCCACTACCAACACAGGAGGGCCCTGGGCCCAGGGGCAAATGCCCTGCTTGCCCTCCCTATATCTCCGCCCCTGTGTCCATATCAATACCCAGTAGAATCTATAGCATCCGTTAGCTACTTGATGAATGATTGACAAGTGTGGCTGAGTGCTTTACTCAACGTTAGAAACATTACAACAATTTTAAGTAAACTTGTTTTGCACCTCATCGCTTTAAAACCATGGCGTGACTTGTCGGACATGACCCCTAAAATAACCTATGGGGTTTCTGGGTAAGAGCGCAATAATACACACACGTATTACATGGGCAACAATGCCCATCGGGACCCAGGTTTGAGTACAAGCAGCATCATATCCCAACCCTTTCCTATCTTCCTATCCCACTACTTTCCTGTCCTATCTGAATAAAGGCAAAATGATACATATATTGGAATAGCAATAACCTTTTGGAAAAGAACTAGAGTAGATCTTCATCCTGTCATTTTCAGAACATGGCTGAGTAATACAGGCACTATGGCCTTGGTTGATGGCTATGATGATTCAATCAAATGGATTATTTCAAGAGTTTCTTTAGGGGTCTTCAAGTTGAAACAGGAGAGTGACACAATGTGTTGGGCAGTGTGCTGAGGCTGATAGCGTGACCCAACTGAGGTCCCCACAGGCGGGGAACAAGGACCGTGTGACCCTTCTGGACCACTGCCCTGTCATCCGCATTAGGACTGTAACCAGCAGCGCCATCAAATATGGACGGTGACTGTGACTGACAAGGTGACACTAAATTTATTTATTATTTCCTTAGTTTGTTAGTAACCTTCATCCAGTACTTTTGGGCTGATAGTGCAAGACTTTCAACACTGAAAAATGCTTATAGAAACTTAAGAATGCTTTGCTGTCCCACTGTGATTTTTTAGGCATTTTTGCCTTTTACGCTTCTGGCCATTCCAGAGGTTTCTTTCACATTTGTACGCATCCCAGGGGCAACTTAAGAGCATGGAGGGCAGCGTAAGACCCACAGCGGAGGTGTTGGCTGCGGGGGAATGGCAACATGTTTACTTTTTAACGGTTGCCTGAGTAGGCTATCACAGTCTTTTATCCTACTCCAGTGAGGTATACGGGAGGTGCTTATTATTCTGAGCAGAGAACGACGGTGCGTTGGCTATTCATGAGTGCACAGCGATAAGGCCTCTATTCCGTTGTAAATGTGCACAGAGGGAAAGAGATGTGAAATGAATGACATTTTGAAGAACCTAAAACAAATAAATTCATTTTTGTGGAGACTGGGGAGTGTTGATTCAAGTGTGTCGACTCCAGGTCTATATATCTGTGGATTTTTAAAACTGTATGTCTTGAAGTTCAACAGTGCTATATGCAAAAGATCATTCTACAACAAAAGTATACTGAACTTGAATTGAATGTTGTTTCAAACAGCGAAGGGAATCATTCAGGTTGTGAAACAGTGAGTTCCATTAGCCGTGAAAATAACAGAATGTGAGAGGTTTCCAAGGGAAACACTTTATTGTTCAAAAGGTACATTTGTAAAGCCTATATGACAAAAGAAACCCTATAAGAAAGCTTGTAAATGCTGAAAGTAATGGGTATTTTCACTGAGGCAAAAATGATTCTAGACATTATATGCTGGTGTCTGGTGTGGTATTGTCACACACAAGCACACAGACACGCATACAAGCACACAGCACGCACGCACGCACGCACGCACGCACGCACGCATGAACGCATGCACGCACAGACGCGTGTGCACACACACACTTTCTGATTCTCCAACACACTTTTTATAATGCTTGTGGCTGATGTTATGATCTGATCTGTGTCTGTATCTAATCTTATATTAATAAATGGGCAGGAAATGGCTGTTGTGGTAGTATTAGCGATTAAACGAATATCAATCTATTTTTTCACTGTACTGTACTACGGTACAACTTTCAACAGCGAAGGACAAGACAGCAGGAAACAGAAAGCTGACATGTTGTTTGCCTATTTCCTAGCCAGAATGTATCTCCTATACACTATGTCATCACAGCTGTGATGGGGAGACGGTGGCTAGAAACCACTAGATAACACTATTATCTCACTTCTGCATAATCATCCCTGGCAGATCATCACTGCAGAAAAATATGTTGTGATAAACTCATGTATGCGCAGAGATCACAATAATGCTTTATCTTATTGCTGCGATAATGGCTGTTCATGTCCGCCTACCTTTTGCCTTCTTGAATTATGGGACATTGGGTATTCTGTTTGCACGGCGTGTGGGTGAGCAATCAGTTTAAGTTATCATGTCTGCATTGAATGACCTCATTTTGCTGCCCGACTGAGGATATAATGACAGGTCCATATCTTGGCTTCTGTTCTATCCCCAACTGTGTTTATATTTAATTAACAAATGGATAGACGCTATTCAGAGAGCCGAGGAAGAACCAGATAACAGGAATGCCCATGTGTGGACATGTTTGCACATTGTCTGGCCAGCTTACAGATTCTGCCTGGCTGTTGTGATACATCAGGGCTTCAACCACTGCATTGCAAATCTTCCCACGTATCACATCCACTTAGATAAGACCGAGGCTGCAGCCACAGGTGGATCTCCCATGGTCCCCCATGCTCATTCCAGGTCTGTTTACTCTGGTGTGGACACAGTGAATTATCTATGAGAGTACACTCACCTGCCAAGCAAGTGCAAGGCTTGGTTGTCCAGCGTGTATATTTTCTGCCCTTGGCACCCATTGGCAGGAAATACTGAAACAGGGAGATATAAATAATGGAGCCTATGTGCTGCAGATATAGCTGTAAACCACATTTGCTTTGTATCTGGAATAGCTTATTCGCATTCTTACTCAATTAAGTTTCTGTACTACAGCCCAGTCTACAGAGCTATTTTTAATGGCGGCTGGTTGCACTGCATGGTCTAAATGAAGTTTCTTCCTCTGCCGAGAAGAGCCGAGTGCCCCGTAATTATCTGTTTCTCTGCTGCTGGGACAGGAAACTGGCACAGCCCCAGCTGAACTCCGTCTGGCAACAGGGCTACACCCATGCCATGCCTCCCACTTCCAACCCCGTCAGGCTGCAGGCTAAATAGGGAGACACCCGAAGATTTCAATTCCTATAAAAATGGAATCCATTAATATGACATTCCGTGGTGTAGGACTGTGTATAGCCTAACAGTACAAACAGAAGTTTTTTATTTCAAATGCCCTGCGTCATGTTTATTTTCACACTGTTGTCAATCTGTGAACGTGCACTAAACCACAACTAGAACTTCTTGTTCCTCAACTTCCCTGCTTATACACAGAGACCACAAGGACTACTGTAGTCCTTAACAAACAAACATGGATAACACACACACACACACACACACACACACACACACACACACACACACACACACACACACACACACACACACACACACACAGACACACACACACACACACACACACACAGACGCACGCACGCACACACACACACACACACACACACACACACACACACACACACACACACACACACACACACACACACACACACACACACACACACACACACACACACACACAAATATATATATATGGAGATCTGTTGATGTCTGAATAACCTGACACACAGAGATGGGATTTAGATGGAGATGATCTAACTCTGAGAAAAGGTACTTCAGGCATTTAGAGGGATCCTCCACCAGACTATGGAGTGTGTGCTTTAGTACATCACACATGTGGGCAGAATGATTTCTGGGATGTCCCATTTTATATCAATCAATGAATCAATCAATTGTCGAACGTAGCCTAACTGTCATTCAATGTGCTAAAGAGTAGATCAAGAGAAGAGAGAAGGAAACTAGGCTGTATTGTATTATAGATAGTAGATGACAAACTGACTATCGTCAAAGGCAGATGAAAATAAAGCTGTTTTTAATTTCTTCTTAAAACAAGATACTGTTGAGTCAGTTCAAATTTGGACAGGAAGCTGCTTCCAGCATTTGGCAGAATGACTAAATGAAGGGTATTCCAGTCAACTCTGCAGGTAATAAAAGCATGGATATATTTCTCCAAATCCTCTTTACATACAAAATCCTTAAATTTTAGTTATGTTCCCAAGGTGCCAAAAAGCTGATTTTATGTTTTTGATGTGAGCATTGAAGGTGATATTGCTGTCAAACATCCCACCATGGTTTTTGAGAATAGACTTAATTTTAAGTGATTTGGATTCTAAGTAAGCACAGAGTTTCTGTCTTCCATCCTCGAAACCCAAAAGGGTTTTGATGTCAATGACAGTGAATTCAGAAAAGGAAGATGAATTATGCATGAGTGAAACAGTAAATGTGTTCATGTGGTATTGCAAGATAAGGTCAAACTTGTTTATTCTAATGTTTTCAATTTTCTGATTGAACAAAGACGCAAACTTATTACATTTTCCAGTTGACAAAAACTCTGCTGGTAGTGTGGAAGAGTTTGTTAATTTGTGTATAGTGGTAAAGAGAGTGCGGGTGTTATTAATATCTCTATTAACCCGTTAAGACTGTTATACCATAATGACAATGACCAAGTCATAGTGCATTAGCCTACTAAAGGCCCTGTGTTATGTCATAGTAGTGTAGTACTATGGTAGTTAAATTTTCAACAACTATTACAGCGTGCCACTGGAGGTACGGCGTGCATTAAGGGGATTTGTATTAAAAAAACAAGTTCTCCTAGCATTACCTAGAACTGAGTTTCTCCTTCAAGATTTTCATAGTGAACCATGAGTTTTCCTCCATTTTCATTCTGCTTTCCTACTCTCTCTCTTATGATGAGGTTACACATTCATGAATGTAAACATACATAAGTAAGTTATCTGACTTTACATAGACAATTACAAGATAGTTGTACTTTTGTTTTTCAGGACGTTTCAGATCTTTTGCAACAACAGGAATTCAAATTTAGAAAAATAAATCAACATGTTGGTGTGCCTGAATTGGCTGTGAGCATGCTTGTGTGTGCATACCTCTTCTGGGTGTAAGTTGCCTGGTTTACCAGCTCACATGCATAGATATTATTGAAAGGAGCCGTATATCTACAAAAGATCTGCTGTACTGTACGTTGGGCAAAAAAAACAGGAGCATTTGCAAGAAATTTGGTCATGGAGGTAATAAACAGTAGGCCTAGCTTAATTGCCAAAATGATAGCATGCCATCTAGCATGCCATCACTTTTCAAAGCTGCTACCATCATACCTGTGCCGAAGAAATCATCACCATCATGCTTCAATGACTACCGTCCTGTAGCACTGACGCCCATAATCATGAAGTGCTTCGAACGGCTAGTCCTGTCACACATCAAAGCCACCCTACCCCCCACCCTAGACCCCTACCAGTTCGCATACCGAGCCAAGCGATCCACGGAGGATGCAATTTGCTCTGCCCTCCATCCAGCCCTCACCCACTTGGACAATAAAGACTCATATGTGAGAATGCTGTTCATTGACTTCAGTTCAGCATTCAATACCATAATACCACAACAACTCATCAGAAAACTGGACAAACTAGGTTTCAGCACCTCCCTCTGCAACTGGCTGCTGGACTTCCTGATGCAAAGACCACAAGCAGTACGGGTAGGGAACAACACCTCAAGCACCCTGACCCTGAGCACGGGGGCTCCGCAAGGTTGTGTTCTCAGCCCCCTGCTGTTCACGCTGCTGACACACGACTGCACAACGACCCACAGCACTAACCATCTAGTGAAGTTTGCGGATGATACAACACTGGTGGGCCTCATCACCAAGGGCGATGAGACTCACTACAGAGAAGAAGTAGACCTGCTGGCCAGATGGTGCAAAGACAACAACCTCCTGCTGAATGTCAACAAGACCAAGGAGATTGTTGTCAACTTCCAAAGGGTCCAAAAACAACTGCCACCACTGACCATCGACGGCGATGCTGTGGAGAGAGTGAGCAGCACCAAGTTCCTTGGAGTGCACATCAGCGACGACCTCTCTTGGACCACCAACACTACATCACTGGCGAAGAAGGCCCATCAGCGTCTCTACTTCCTGCGCAAACTAAAGAAGGCAAGTGCTACACCCTCCATCATGACAACATTCTACAGAGGAACCATAGAGAGCGTCGTGTCCAACTGCATCACAGTGTGGGGAGGAAGCTGCACGGAGAAAAACAGGAAGACACTCCAGCGTGTTGTGAACACAGCGAAGAAGATCATTGGAGTACCACTCCCCTCCCTGCAGGACATTTACACCACACGCCTCACCCGGAAAGCACTGATGATCATCAAAGACACAAGCCACCCTGCACACAAACTGTTCAGCCTCCTGCCCTCTGGAAAGAGGTACAGGCGCCTCCGTTCCCGTACCACCAGGCTGGCGAGCAGCACAATGCACCAAGCGATCAAGATGCTGAACACTCAACCCACTCTCCCTCCACTGTCAGCCTCTAGCCAGCAAGGCCACTGACAAACCCCCCCCCCCCCCATCCCCCACCACCATATCTGCGACTGAACATTCCACCTGCACTACTATACTTGTGACTGAACTTTCAACCTGCACTAACTCAAAACATACATGCACACACACACACACACACACACACACAAACACACACACACACCACACACACACACACACACAACATGAACACACACACACACCACAACACAACACAACACACACACACACACACACACACACACACACACACACACACACACAAGCACACTGCACTTTCTGCACTAAACCCAAACATAAACACACTGACACACACTGACACACACACACACACAGACACACGAACACACACATTCAGACCAGAGGTAAGAACGGGTAAAAAAATCCAAGCCCGAACCGACATGGGCCCATGGGAATTGGGCCGGGCCCGGCCCGAGGCCGACTAATTATTGGATGTGTAGGCCCGAGCCCGAGGGAAGCCCGAAATTTCAAATTTTATTTATAAGGAGGGGTGATCTATGATAACAAATCAAAGCCCTTAAATTAAAGCCATTAAAGTATTTTGTTACGAAATCTAAGTTAAATAGACTGTATAAACATGCAGGCCATCTTTTATATTTCTGTGTATGCTGCACTGCAGTGCACAGAGGTTACATTAAGCGATAATCCATCATTGACGCTTTTTTTAAGAGTTGGCGGAAAATTTTAAGGGCGTCCGTCATTTTGACCGGCTGATCATTGGGCCATAAGCCACAGCAGCAGTACGACCTTAAAAATCTAGCGCGGCACTT
>NC_085872.1:32163375-32193375 GCF_034702125.1 Engraulis encrasicolus
TTAACCATTTATTTACAGGTCACCACTCTGCCTCATTGATACATTAGCATGACATGGTCAGACAGCAAGGACTCATTCATATCAGGGCTTGACACTGGCACCTGCCAACCGGCCAAATGCTGGTAAAACTTGGCTGTGACTGGTAACAATTTCAGTGTCAATAGCCAATTTGGCAGGTACCTTGTTCTATGGTATGACATATCAGAATAGCCTGCACTTTGCCTGTATATCAATTTTGTATCAATTGTTTGTAGAAGTTTGAGAAAAAGCTCAGTTACTCAGTTTGTATTTGTATGATTTATTTCCATGTAGAAAGCTGTGCACTCATCTTCTTGCTTTAGCACCTCATCTTCTGAAGTTAGAAAGCGTCATGATAAATAAAAAAGTACAATATCAAATGTGTGGCTAGTAGAATAGCTGAATGGCTAGTGACTTGGGAAAACCACTAGCCACAATGGCCAGCAAGCGAAAAAAGTTAATGTCAAGCCCTGATTCATATGTGTGCTGGGGAAAATGTTCTTCTAAAGAATGCACCACAATGAATTGAGGTATGGTATGTAAATATTACAGTATACATATTTGAAGGGTTCAGATGCAAAAGCCCCTAACTCCATTTCTAAAGACCTGCACTTCTATATTTTTAGAGAACCCTGTTGTTGGTTTGGTTTACATTCATGTACTTGATAATAAATATGAATAGTTATATTACATAAATAAAATTAAAAAATGTGCAATTTTGATAGCTTTGTAGTTAATAAAAATCAATTAAGATTATTTTCTGAAATGGCACTTAGGGGGTTTTGCATCTGAACTCTTCATTTATAGCCTACAATTTATCAGGTAATTAATAAACTTGGATTTTCAACATCACAATCGATTACACAAAAGATTAAGGGCGTTTCATGTTCAGAATGTTTATCATTTTCCTTAAGTTCCTTAATGGGAGATGTCGTCTAGATATTAACAATGAAACTATACTGCTCTCTGAATCTTTTTTGTTACTTTTAAAAGCTGGTGACTTTATCTGTATGCAAAGACCAGACACTTTTTGTGGATATTGTGCTAATCCTAGTTGAAATATTTTACATTGAGAAATGACATTTATTAACAACTAGGTAGGCCTGAATTCAGTGATTAATATGAGTGTTTAGTTATTACATTCTTATGCATATTGATAAAGCCGAAGAGTGAATCTACGTACAAGTAAAAGTTAGCCAGCAATATAAAGTAAAAGGCCAACACATTACACACCAAATCAGAGAGAGAGAGAGAGAGAGAGAGAGAGAGAGAGAGAGAGAGAGAGAGAGAGAGAGAGAATGGGGAGAGGCATTCTTCCTAGGAGAGTGTGAAGAGCTCAAATCTTCTTAATGCTTACATAACTTAGCAGCTGCCACCCACCTTACATGAAGAAACTGCCATTGCACAGAAAGGTACCTTTATTTTGTTGGAATGTCATTGGCCCTTCTCTGGCTGCACAGTTACGTAACTGATGGGCTAATTGTTTTCCTAAGTGGACTTAGCACAAGCTTTTTTGAATGGGACTCGGCTTGTTTTGTAGAGAGAGAGAGAGAGAGAGAGAGAGAGAGAGAGAGAGAGAGAGAGAGAGAGAGAGAGAGCCTCGGTGGTGTACAGCTGAAGGACAGGCAGCTGGGTGGGGACACTGGCTGTGACAGTGACATGCTGATGACAGGCAAAGGTTTATGGGCCTCCAGCCGTGCTGCTCAGGGCTCAGTGCCCAATGGCCTGCTGACCCACATCAGCACACGTGGCTGCTCATCTCCACTGTCCCTGACCAGCATCAGCAAAATCTGACCTCTGCTGTAACACTATCATATGACCAGAGACAATGATCTGTCGTGTCCTCTCTCTCTCTCTCTCTCTCTCTCTCTCTCTCTCTCTCTCTCTCTCTCTCTCTCTCTCTCTCTCTCTCTCTCTCTCTCTCTCTCTCTCTCTCTCTCTCTCGTTCTGTGTGTGTGTGTGTGTGTGTGTGTGTGTGTGTGTGTGTGTGTGTGTGTGTGTGTGTGTGTGTGTGTGTGTGTGTGTGTGTGTGTGTCTGTGTGTCTGTGTGTGTCTGTGTCTGTGTCTGTGGATAAAAGAGAAAAGGTAAAAGTTGCGATCCAATCAGATTGTGGTACACTTTGAATTCACAACATGTGCTTGCAATCATTACTATTCTGTATTTTTTTGTAGTACTAATTTGTGGGTTTATAAGTCAGTTTGTCAGTTTGTTTAAGACACAGCATACACACAGCACAACACAATGCAAGCCAATGATGAGCTCTGCTTGAGGATGTGAACCAGCCTCCCAAACCTGCTGACTTACCAGGCATGTTTCACGTCACCCCCTGCCTTCCTTCCCTCTGACTTCACAGTTGTTGTTGTTCAGCTGTCAATAACTGTCAGCTATCTGTCAAGGCACCAAGCCTGCATGTCAGGCAGAGTGGCACCTCTATGGTGGCATGGTGAGAGAGAAGTGCCTCCGACAGCTAAACAACACGGCAGCAACAACAGTATCATCAAGGCAAGCACACACACATGGTACATACAGTAGTAGTACATGTTCCTCCCTGAATCATCAACTAGTCTCAAGGGATTGTTTTGTGTTTTTCCTCCAGCAATTCCATTGAGGGCCTTGTGCTATTTCTTGGAGGAATTGTGATACTGCCGGCTTTGCTGACTCCCTTTTGCCTGGTGTGCATGTGTACAGTAGCCTACGTGTGTGAATGCGTGCATGTGTTTGTGAGTGAAACAGAGAGCACACCCCCCCCTCTCTCTCACACTTACACACACACACACACACACACACACACACACACACACACACACACACACACACACACACACACACACACACGCACGCACGCACGCACGCACACGCACACGCACACGCACACACAGTACTTACGGTCTTGCTTTAAAAAAAAAAAAAGCAGAAATGGCAAGTCCAGTCACTAGATGGCTTTGACTGCACAGTAGAGTCGTATAGGGTTTTTTTTATTTTTTAGATTCATTATGTGTAAAATTGGTCAATATCCTCTTCTGAGGACATGATTTGTGAGGAAACTAAAGGAAAGGAAAGGAAAGGATAGGAAAGGAAAGGAAAGGAAAGGAAAGGAAAGGAAAGGAAAGGAAAGGAAAGGAAAGGAAAGGAAAGGACAGGACAGGACAGGACAGGACAGGACAGGACAGGACAGGACAGGACAGGACAGGAAATGAATTGAAAGGAAAGGAAAGGAAAGGAAAGGACAGGACAGGACAGGACAGGACAGGAAAGGAAAGGAAAGGAAAGGAAAGGAAAGGAAAGGAAAGGAAAGGAAAGGAAAGGAAAGGAAAGGAAAGGAAAGGAAAGGAAAGGAAAGGAAAGGAAAGGAAAGGAAAAACAATTAATCAAAATGAAAGCATTGCTTCAGTATTCCCAGCGACTCATAAATGTGCACCCAACTGTAAATCTCGCTAGCTCGATAGCTTACTGTAATTTACATGTATGAAATATTTTCACATCCACTCAAGCACACATGTTAATATAACACAGTAACCCCAAAATGCGTTAGCATGTAGGCCTATTAACATGTTAACGAGATCGGAGAGCCACTCACTATACAGTAGTGTCGAGATAAATTAACAATTACACTGTTCCACTCTGACAGCTAGATAGCAGGGTTTAGGAAGACTATGCATCAGGTCAATGACATGCAATGCACCATACTACACAGACTGGTCTAACTGAACCAACATTACAGTGGCACCTATATGCCTCTTAGAGTAAGTTTCGAGAAGGGATGCGAATGTTCTTATAAAATTAAGTAATGTGCTTGTATTTTAATCATATTAGATATAATAATATAGTAATAGTCTATTCAATTAATTCCGCCCAGCCAATATCCAGATACTGCTCCCCTGACCCTGACCTTTCTCCAATGTGTTATTTTTTCTTTGCTGTTTCCAGGTATTCATATTATAATCAGAATTAGATTTCTTTTCAATGGCAGACAATCAATCACAGACACACAATTTAGCCAAATTCCGTAGGTCAGGGAAATGTCACCACTAGGAGCCTGCTGTCTCACCGTACTAAAAGCCAAAAGTGAGCACATGTCTCTGTTTTGTCAACCTGCAGATGGAAAGCTGTATGGATACGACCTGAGAGGGCATCTCACATGAAAACGCCTGAAAAGTGCCGCACAACAACCGAGGTCAATCTCAGGCACTCAGGTGCGAGGAGAGTGCTCCCGCCCATCAGCCTGTCATAACAGTGGCATGGTGTGAGCCTTGCAGACAGTTGAGAGTGAATCGAAAACAATCCAGCACTTGGTGCCTATTAGCTCCTAGACCTTGTGCTTGTGGATGATTTATGGGTTTGGTGGAACTGAGTCACAGATGATTCCGGAACCGAGGGGAGAAATACACAGCGGCTCTCTCTTGTGTGTGCACTATAGAAATGAAAACATTTGCAATGATTCACTCAGCAGTTTTCATTACTTTTTCATTACATCTTAGGTAATGTCTACTGAGGTGATTGCATCGTTTGGGTGATACTTAAGATTTTCCTAGCCATTAATCTCAAATTCTTATAATTAGCTCTCCTGGCTGGATGGGACAAATCTATCACTAGGTAATATTTCGCATTAGTACTACTGCAAATTGGATTTCTTGTTCAGTCTTCCCTCCATATACCTTTGTCTCTCAGTTGTTGCATGGACTGTACAAAATATCATGTATTTTTCTGAAGGGGCATATCTGCATAATTGCAGTATGAATGTGTAGGTGCGTTTGTGCATCATTCTGAAATATTTGAGATATCCTAATGTACACTAGGGAGCCATAATGTACCTCTGCATTAGCTGGCTTCCTGCAATTTGTTATATATTGCTGTGTTGCAAGGCTCGGGGCTCATAGAAAGGAAGTACTCGAGAGTGGAATTAAGAGGGATTTAAATTAATATAGAATAACCAGAGAATGGTTCATTAGAAACATTTCAAATTCATGGTCATTAGCAAACAGCACTTGCACTCCATTCCTCCATGCTCAAATCACTTCCTCATTCTGTTTTTTTATCATCCATTTTTTTTACAGTGTAGATAAAAAGCACTTGCTCTGCTGTTCACACCTGGGTGTAATGAAAAAGAGTGAAATGTCAGTCACTGGGTTATACCGGAGAGGACAATTCAGAAGATAGAGTAGCAGCAAAGAAATACAGAAGTAAACAAACACATTTTACCCTTGCCTTGACACTTCCTAGAGACGGAAGCACATAAATATTGGTGTATTATCTCAAATGGGTCTATCAACTTCAAAGATGGTGTATCTGAGCTCAGTGTATTGTTTGCTGTGACAAAGAAGTCCTTTGAATTTCAATTATGACTCTGAAATAGGGAATATTGTCCTTTCAAATGTCATGCGATGAGCCATGGAATATCAATGCAGCAGCTCTTTGTAGAAGTAAACAGCAGTCCACCCTGGCAGAGCTCTGCCAAGTATAGCAGCACCGTACCAAGACTAATTATCTCTGGTTAATCTCTGTTTCACCCCAAACGTATAAAAGCTCATGTGAAGTTAGTCTCCTGCTTAATGAAAATGCAATTTCATTAATCTCCAAGGTTCAAATCAATCTACTTCAAAGGCAAGATCAGCCGTGCATGTCCACAGGGTCAATATCGCCCTTAAAATCCCTTTTTTTGCGACCACACTGAGGAGAATTGCAATTGATTTACATTTTGTTGAACAGGGAATATCGAGGTGGCTTGTCCTGAAATGCCAGCATAGGAAGAAAGTATATCTATCCTTGCATTGTGCCTGACCTGGTGACGCGTGAATATTCAGGTCTAAATAGCAAACCCAAGATACAAAGTGGTCACGTATGATACATCATGTCTTGTTGCACCATTTGTCATGGTGGAGAACTCCAACACCACTGATAAACAAAGTCACCATGCCTAGAATACGCACATACCCCCCAAAAAACAAACCGGCTACTGCACATAACTTAGAAAATAGGCTAAGTAGGCCTAAGTGAAAAAGTAGCAATGCTAATTTTTAAAAGTAATGGAAATGTAATGGCCTACACAAACAGATGCCATAAAATTCACTTGTGTCTATTTGCTCATTTACATTTTAATCCCACAGGGAATAATAATGGATTCGTTCCCTTGGTAAATCTCTAAATGAGATTTCTAATCAAGTGCATGTTAAGCAAGCAAGTGAGGAAAACTCTTATTTAGGTGTCCTTATTCTGGCACGTTTCCACACATTACTTCATTCCAAGGTCAACATGCATAGCCACAATGTCAAGTTAAGGCTGCCATACCATCGGGCATAGTGGGGACAACTGACCCCTTTGTCCCTTGTCAACCTCCCTGCCATCAGTCCCATGGTTGAATATGGAACTCATTGAGTGTGTTTATGCAGTTCAGTATCCCGAATATGAGGCATATCCCAGTTATGATCATATTCGGGATAAGGTGTTTATATGCGCACAGAACGTTATATCCCAGTCTGCATTCTTGGCCGTTATAGAATTCTCTTCAAATGCGTGTAGCCTGGATACCAGCAACAGCGTTCTATGGGAAGCCCCTGTATTCGGGATAAGGTGTGTACATGCGTCAGTATCCCGGCTTCTTTCGGAATACTCCACCTAGCATATCCCGATTTCTCAGTATCCCTAATAAGGGCTTATTCGGGATACTGAACTGTTTATATGCTCAAACGCAAATCCGGGATACTTAATATCCCGATCATATTCGGGATACTGAACTGCATGTAGGTCTATACGCACTCATTGCCTTCATTATGATGAGCCAAAGAATTTTCAAGGATTCTAACAGAATTCGTATTATTTGGCAATTACATATTAGAATTTCATAGTATTTTCTCACAAAACATATTTAATCAGTAATATCATCCTTGGTTGATTTTGATATATCTAAGCATATATCTACAAATACCTACTGTTGTGTGTAAGGGTCTTATCTAGCCCTCAGAATGTTTTCTCAATAGCCTAGCACATCTTCTGATTATTTCTGTTTCGATCCTGTACTGTGCTGATGGATCCCCTGGTACTACATAAACAAACAACCTCTCAGACACAGAGTATGGGTTTATGTCGACTGCAGCTATCCGAATGCTTGTATACAATTTTTTTTAATGCTACTTGACCACTGCATGCTTACTCCAGGAGAGTGGAATATATATATATATATATATTTTAATGATAACAAAATGATGCACTACCTTTACACTATATCAACCACTTACTGCAGCACCTTAGGTTCCGTGAACAAAGTTGGCAATGAAAAAAGGTCCTATATCCGACCTTGTGATCAGATTGGCTGTAAACTAATGCTGGTGAGGAATTGCATTTACTGTTTCACTAGCCATGTGTGAAATAGTTCTATTCTATTCTATTAGAGACACATTGGTAGTGTGTGTGTGTGTGTGTGTGTGTGTGTGTGTGTGTGTGTGTGTGTGTGTGTGTGTGTGTGTGTGTGTGTGTGTGTGTGTGTGTGTGTGTGTGTGCGTGCGCGTGCGTGTGCGTGTGCGTGTGCGTGCGTGCGCGTGTGCGTGCATGCGTGCGAGTGCGCGCGCGATCGATCACGTGCTTGCCTGTGCGTGCATGTCTGTGTGTGTGCGTGTGGCAGTGCGTGCATGAGCAAATGTCTGAATATATATGCACAGCTTCTTATTTCAACATATGTTACACCTTGTCTAATAATATCATCTGTGTTATAACATATGGCATGAAGTTATTTCTCCAAACCAGAGTATAGGCTGACACTTACTGTGGAGTCATTTTCTTAAGTCAATTTCTCTAGAGCGCAAACAAGGCCGAAAGCAGGACTTGCCACAGGTTGCAAATGGTATCTACTCACATTAGATTTCCATACTGTCTGTAATTTACACATCTACATATCCCAGGGAAGTGTAACTAAATGCTATCCAATGCTTAGTCTGTAAATATGTTGAAATACAATAATATAGGCCTAATAAAAAACGTATAACATCACAGGAACATGTTGGCAACACAGCAACATCTTCCTAAAGAGGGGGAGGTAGAGAAAAATGTTTTAGGAGCAAGATATTAATGCCTCAAAGTCAAAGTGCTCCAGCTGCTGTCATGCCTTTCATTGTAGCGCTAATTTTTATAGTCACCACATTTAATTTTATGTTACTACATTTGGATCGTATAGCTAGTCACCATAAGGGTAGTTAATTGGTAAAACCTCAAAGAGATTGGCCCCTTCTAACTGAAGGCACAGGGTCCTTTTGATTGGATGATCTTTTATTTTACACTTTGTTCCAGCTGTTTCCTTTAAACAAATGCACTGGCCATTGTTTAAACCCTGCAGCAGTGAAAGTAATGAATGATTTTAGTTTTCATTTTGCTAAACAGAAGCAATTCTGTGACGTTCACCCAATGCTAATATGTAAGGAAATCTGTTATGTTTTTCAATACTGACAAGGTATGTTTTCTATTTCAATCCTGGCTTTATATCATTGTATCTTTCGAGGAATGGATCCCTGGTCTTTCTTGGTCATAAAACATTTTAATTATCTCTGCTTTAACCCCTTAGCGCAGAGCCTATGTTATAACCTTACTGTCACCAAAATTGTAATGGCTATGTCTTAATATGTTACTTAAGGCTCTCAGTGCTGTCATAGCAATGTTTTTATTATGTAGTTGAGTATTTTCAGCAAATAGTGAATAGGCCCGCCAGCGACCCCATCTGCAGTAAGAGGCTACTTAGTCCGAGATGTTCGAAGAATATTCAGTGCAATAATAATAGTAGTAATAGTAATAAAGTATTTCAGAAATGCAATCTTGTTTCTGCCATGTTCTAAAATAGAAAAAAAGATAGGCCAAGAACACTGAGAAAATTTAATCAGTCCAAGGAAACGCTTTCCTCTCCTAGTCCTAAACAGCATCTTTTTTCATCTATCTAACAACTACAAATCTCTTTCTCTCTATCACTCTCTCTCATACCATCCCTGCATGTCTATTTCATTTTTTCTTCCTCACTCTTTGTCTATCCCTCCACCCCTTCCCCCATGCTCTCAAAACCTCATCATCTATTTTTAGTGGCCTGTGCATAAAAGCCATCCGCTCCTCAATTTGAATTGCGATTCACTTTGGCATTGCCACTTCCCACCTCCCCGAACCACCCCTCTGGATTTCAATAATTCATGAATATTAATTGACATAGATCAGATGGGCTTCAAATTTTCATGAGCTGCTTTTAATGAGAAACCTCTCTTAGCTCCTTTGTCAGAAGATCCTCTCCTAAATGAGGCATTACAAGCAAACACACCATATTGCATTATGGGTAAGCTCCTCTGAAGCAAATTACACAATATCCCTCAACATCACATGCATCGATGAGGAGAGACCCCTACATCAATAGCTAACACTACGTTGTCTTACTAGTTTGAGCAGGATGTGCAGATGCACCCTTTTCAGGGGCTATATATTGTACGTGTCCTTCACATGCACACACCAGCTGAATGAAACAGCATGTTCCTATTTCAGTAGCAGGCACAGCAGCAAGCGAATGCTCCGGCTTTGAAATGCTTTTAAGGCCCAGGCACATTAAGAAATAATAAGATTAAGTTAACTGTCACATTGAGGTCTCTTAAGTCATCCATCAAGTCTTACCATGTTGGTTCCTTTGAAGTCTTGAGGTTGTGGAGAGAGGCAAAGACAGAAAATGGAACACAGAGGATGGATAGAGAAAGGTGATGTGCAACAGACAACATGTACTGTATGGAGGAAACATAGGGTACATGAAGTAAGAATGTATGATGGAGAGAAAGAGAGAGAGAGAGAGAGAGAGAGAGAGAGAGAGAGAGAGAGAGAGAGAGAGAGAGAGAGAGAGAGGGAGAGAGAGAGAGAAAGAGAGAAAGAGAGAGAACAGAGAGAGAACAGAAAGAGCTGACAAACATGAACAGTCAGTGCACTACTACGGTAGCTGATGATGAAGTTTGCTGGAGTCATAGGGGTGGGCAGCTAAGTCAGGGCAGGTCAGTGGTGAGGGAAGAATAAAGGAAAGGCCCCCCAGAGAATTACCCTGATCTGATGTAAAAGTGTGTAATAGCAAAGAATTCCCTGTGACGGTAACTGGAACTAATGGCTCGCCACGGGAGATGACACAGGCCGGGCTAATCAGGCTGCGATAGCCCTTCTAAATCAGCAGTGGCTCCCACGCAGGATGCCGCCGCCTCAATTATTCACCAGAGGTTCACATTAATCCTCTTACAGTCCAACACATCATGCATTACAGGCAGCAGAACTACAAAGGCTGGACGGGGGCAGAAATAGGGCCCGGGCACTTTTGGCTTAAAGGCGCCCCTCATAATTAGCGCCGCAGAACGGACACACATTTACAGTTCTGAAAATAGGGTGCAGGGCCCCATCATGAAATGCCCACCATGCCAGATGTCCAGTCCAGCACTGCCAGAACTACAAAGACTGTGGTGAAGTGGCAGATGAAACCTCTCATACAGACTTACTCAAGAGGCACAAATGTGTTCCAACTGCACATAAGTGTCGTTGATTGATGAGCATTGAGGGCTGAAATCCTCGTAAAGCTACATTGAAATAGACTTCAAGACGCAAAACTGGGAACTCTCCCTCTCTCTCCCTTTGCAGAGTGCAACACATGCAACATAATATGACAATGTAGTGTGATATGCTATGTAATACTGCACGATTATGCAATATTGTGCAACCGTCAAACACAATGTGTGATGGTTGCACATGTTTGCAACTTATACAGGAAAGTGTGGAAAACACTTCATACCATCTCCATAAATGAAAACCTTCCTGAACCCGTTTATGTTAGTCAGCACATTACATTTAGATAAATAAGTTGTGTACATCAACACAAAAATGAGCATGTTGAGGCCTTGCCAGGATTTAGAAAAGTACTCTCATTCCACTTTCTTGAAGGGTAGACGGGGGCTATTTGCGCTCCTTCTAAAAATATCTGCAGGAATGCAGACAGTGTGTCTCCCCATTATTGCCAGTGTGCACAGTCTTTGTGGGAGACATTCGCTATCACACACTACAACCAGCCCACCGCTAATCATTGCAGACCATGGGAAATAGCAGAGCTGTCTCTTGTGTCTGCCAGAGCTGCACACTCTGAGCGCCGTGACAAACAGGTCTGCCAAAAGTAGACCAGCCTGGTTATTAGAGAACCACAAGCTTCCCCACCAGAGTGTACAGAATGTTCTGCGGAGTTATGATCTGTTGTGCAGTGGTGCAATCGATTGAACTGGGACTATGATTACCCTCATTATTATTCATTAACATGCAACATGGAAGTGCAAAGGGATTTATGAATCACATGACCAACAAAAAAACTAAATAATTGCTGTAATTAGTCAAAAAGGTTTCATGTCGCATTAAGATCGATCCAGCCCACCAGAAATCAAGCTCAACGTGAGGCCATGCCAAAACCAAGACCTAACATCACATTGGGCTAGTCTGTCAAAACCATTTTTGTGGATCAGAGTGTGTGTGTGTGTCGTGTGTCGTGTGTGTGTGTGTGTGTGTGTGTGTGTGTGTGTGTGTGTGTGTGTGTGTGTGTGTGTGTGTGTGTGTGTGTGTGTGTGTGTGTGTGTGTGTGTGTGTGTGTGTGGTTTCATCTGTGAGATAAAAAGTATAAACGCAGCTCCTGGGGCTCCTTTGTAAGCAAGTGACAGTGTCTTCAATGAGGCGTTGTTATGGGTGGCCACTGGTAGCCAATGGAGATTGATAGACATATGCCCTTTTTGGATGATTGAAAACCAGGTGCACCACGATAATGTGGACCATCCGCAAGTGTTTCTCTGTGCAAGCTGAGAGACTTGTTGAGATGCCACGGTGGTAATTTAGGCAAGGGATTGCTGTGGCCATTACCAGTCTCTTAAGGTTCTTTTCCACTGCCCGTTTTCTACCCGGTACAGCTTGAAACAGGCCGCCACTTTTTGCTTTTTGACTGAGGACGACACAGCTCGACTCAGCTCGAAAACCAGCCGGCTGGCTGAAGTGAGCTAAGTGGGTCTTTCACAGCCTACTACCCAGAATCTGCGTCAGCTCATCCTCACTGGTGAACCAAAGAATAAATCATGGCGGCCACCAGACCAACTCTCTTGGAATGCTCTTTAGTTTGACACTGTATTACTTTTATTTTGAAATCGAAGGCAGAAATCAACATTGTAGTATACAAATATGATGTTGCTGAAACTATTTATAGCCTATTGTACTTCGATAGTTGAGATATCTGTCGGCCTTACATTAAGTCAACTAGCCTACGTAAAGTAATACTATGTGACAACGCCAAAAACTTAACTCCAGCCGTACTCCAGGTAACATGGGTTTGTAATGGAAACACAAACCGGGCTGGGGTCCGTTTCTCGAAAGCGCCTTTGCTAACGTCGTTCGCAAAGTCCTTCGTAAGAGCGACTCAACACTCTCTCGACAGCAACGCTCACCACTAAATCCAAGGGAATGGTAAGACGGTCTTAAGACGGTTAGCAACGACAAGAATCGAGAAACGGACCCCTGGTTTGACAGTACCACTCAGCACCACTCTGCTCGACATGACACGGCATGGCAAGGCACAGCCGGGTTGTATGTGGGAAAACGCCTGTCTCTTAGTCACATGGTACCATGTTTGAGAGACTGATGGAACCTGGTTCACATCATCAATTGTTATACCCAAGTTTCTCTTACATCCTTGAGGATGGTGTACACTGAATACAAAACAGATGATTCACTTCTCTCTCTGTATACAAGAAAAACAACCCAACGCCGTAATTCCATCGATAACATAGATCACCTGTCATTGCTATTTCAGTAAAAGCTTTATTTGAATGTATATTTATTTGAATATATTTTCATTTCGGTATACAGTATAAAGCATCAGTCAAGGTTAGAACTACATATTGTATACAGTTGAATCACTTAATGTAAAGTGCAAATATAACCTATAAATAAATAAGTGAATTATTGCATGGTAGAGGTCATCAGTAGAAATCTGTCTAAAAATTATGAGAGATTCTGTATGGATGACTGATCTGTGAGGGGCTTTTGCATTTTTTTAAATGAAAACCTTGCACAAGCTGATGGTCATGGTCATTGTGTCAGCTTTGGGAGGATCATGGATGAATGCAATGTAAAAGGACATGATGGGTCAGTGTTTTTACCGTTCCCGAGACTAAATGACAAAGCAGCTACTCCTCACACCCGCTGAAGGGAGCTGAGGTGAAGGGACCTCTTAGATCTACAAAGGTCACAACCCAGACAAGAGGCATGGCCGCTCATCTCTAATTACACACAAAGACTATGAGAGACAGACTGGTAGAGAGAGAGAGAGAGAGAGAGAGAGAGAGAGAGAGAGAGAGAGAGAGAGAGAGAGAGAGAGAGAGAGAGAGAGAGAGGAAGTTGCAAGCACATTTAACGGTAGCCTACCAAGTGCTTCAATAAAAACCCTCAGAAAAAAAAACATTTGGTCAACTTACATTATATTACCTCAGTCTGCACCAACAGGAGACCTACAGTATCTGTGTTTAATAGTGAGATGGGTTTTAAGTGCATTAGTTCAGTATGTCCACTAAGCCCATGAGGAAGGTGTTTGTGTGTGTTTGAACATGCTGTGTGCATTTCTTACATGCTTTCTTCATCCAATGTAGCCTGCGAAGCATTAGTGTATCGCATGGCAATAAACAGTTTTCCTGTGAAGGTTGCATTGTCCTTTGGGAGACGGGCTCAGCTGGAGGAACAGGGTTGTGAGAGGATGACAGTGAGAGAAAAGGACGTGAAAAGTGTGAGACACACGCAAACCGCTCACAGCACAGATTTATAGGAGGGACACAAAAGTGGCAATGATCAGCACAAACTGATCACTACCACAAATTCCACACAGTGACCAAATTTCATTGTTGTTGTTGCCACACTACACAGCAATAGCCTAATCCACTGGCAGGAATTATGTAAATCCGATTATCCACAGAAAAACCAAACCTAATTAGGCTACTACTGCACCAGCCATGGCTTATATGTTGAATATTGCCTGGCATGAGCAGTATCTTGCCATGGCAGACTATGTTTCATGGTGAATCTGTCCACAGCAGAACGCTATGCTGTATATGGAAAAGGATGCACTATGATTTCTTAAAGGATGTGTGAATCATGGTATCTTACTTCCTATATAGGCCTACTGTGTCTGCCACTAACCTTAGCCTCATAACTGTGATGTGTGTGCATATGTGTGTGCATTTTTGCCTGTCGGTGTCTTTGTTTTTGTGTTTCTGTGCTTCAGATATCATCCAGCTATACGTGGACTTGATTTTCTACAGGTTATATACAGTATACAGTGTGTGTGTGTGTGTGTGTGTGTGTGTGTGTGTGCATGCTTTCGTGCGTGCGTGTTTGTGTGTGTGTGTGTGTGTGTGTGTGTGTGTGTGTGTGTGTGTGTGTGTGTGTGTGTGTGTGTGTGTGTGTGTGTGTGTGTGTGTGTGTGTGTGTGTGTGTGTGTGTGTGTGTGTGTGGGTGGGTGTGTGTGGGTGTGGGTGTGGGTGTGTGTGTGTGTGTGAGTGTGTGTGTGTTTGCATGCATGCATGCAACCCAGAGACTCTTTATATAGGAGGAGACAAAACGCTTCAGAAAGCATCCATAGAAATGATCGGCGGCAATTCTTAAAGCCAGTATGGCGTGTACCTGCACATCTTCCACCTGAGCTGCACATAGAATGACAGTTATGTATGATAATGTGCTATATAAATTATATTGATTGATTGAATTGATTGATTGATTGATTCATTCATTCATTCATTCATTCATTCATTCATTCATTCATTCATTCATTCATTCATTCATTCATTCATTCATTGGAGGAGTGTCCAGAGAGAGAGGAGTTGAACCAGGAGTGGACAGCACCAGTGATTCCCATGGTTGTGAATATCCAAAGGAACCATTAGTGGAGCTAAGCAAACTTTGTGGAACCATGGCAAGACTTTTGCAGTAGTGCATCAGGTTTCCTCTGTTAAAGCACCATATACAATAATAATAATAATAATAAAATAATAGTAAGTCAGCAAGAGTCATTTTTTTGTGAACTTGGCTGAACCCTACCCAACCAACCAACCAACCAACCACCAGCCAAGTAAATGGACGAATAAAATGAAATAAAATATTTCCCATTGCCTTTTCACAGTCTCTTAGGCTATAAACTGTATTCACAGCCAATTTGCATAGTTTATGCAAAATGCCTCTTTGCATTTGCATCTGTTAAATGAACTGCTTTGTTTACTTTTGTTTGGCAGCTTTTGTTTCCACGTCATTGTCATTATATCTTTTAAAAAGAACAGCATTCAGAGATGATGCAGGTTCACATTATTACAGGATGCAAAAACTGCAACAACAACAAAACTGCGCTCACAAAATGAAAGTAAAGACCTCTGCTGAGAGCTGAGAGACGAGAGACGAGAGCGCTTACAGAGAAATGTTGCTACCAGCAACATTCTTCAGTCAAAGATGCACATACTGTAGTTTCCTTCAATATAGGCCTACTGAATATGCATGTTAAATAGAGATGAATGGGATGAAAGAAACACATTTTGCAAAGCAACTTCAGGTAACACTTCAGAATAGCAGTCGTGCTTGTGCTTATGTACAGTATAGATTGTGAATACAGTTTATATGTAGATTGCAATTCAGAAACTGAGACAGCAGAAATGGTACTCCTTTATTTTTTTATCCTTAATCTGTTAAAAAGTTTTTTTAAGAACCTTATTAACTGTTTTAACTGCTTGCTAGTACTTGTAACTCCAATAGTCTGGATAATAAACACCTGATGCACACTTTCTCTTTCGGTTATACACCTATATTTAATTAATAAATATCTCGACATCAAGAGAGATGATTTCAAATATAGCGTAAATTCTCACAACTATGAAAGACAGGGCCATTTTACCTCATGCAGTCTTTACTCACAGAGAGAAGTTGCATCACATATGGCTCTGTTCTCATCATCTTTTGTGGGTTGTTATGTTGGCATTTGGTTTTTCGAAGAAGTCTCAGCAACAATGCAGTGATAATATTTTTGCCATTAATCTTATAGTGTCTCCCTAATCTGCGGGTATTATTCAATATGCAGATTTGCAATGCAATATGCAAATTCACTGAAATACAATTTTCTCCAGGTATGAGGAGAGTACACATTGTTTTCAACTCGAATGCTCTCCAGAATAATACAGGTCTAGCCATCCAGTGTGAGAGCACCCTCTGCAAACAAATTCCAATTACAGCTCCGTGATTTAACCCAGCATGCCTGAGCTACAGCCTCCCCACTCAGCAAAAGCTCTCCTCACACCGACCAAGGCCCTGCTTCACCTCACCCGGTCTCCATCCTACACCATGAAAGTGTATACCAGGTTGCTCACCACAGACAAGGATGACGACTAGTGCGTGCCTGTTATTTGGCTCTTTTGTCTCCTTGGTGATGATTGGTCAACTTATACGGTACATTACCACATGTTCACAGATCAGAGGCTCGAAGTTCTGACAAAAGTGTACAACAGTTGCAGTCATGCTAAGAAATTTGAATCATACATTATCAATGATACATCTGAGAGTCATGTTTGGATATTTTCTGCTATAGAAAAAAATGGCTTGTGTAAAGCATTACTTTTCCTCACTGATTTCTCTCCCCAAGGGCACCTGGATGGCAAGACACATGAGGAGATATAGGCTATCTGAATAAATGGTAAATGACAATTCATTGATCAAATGCAAGTTAACCATTTAAATTAACACAAGTCTAGTCTAAGTCTAAGTTACACAGGGTGAATACAGCTAAATCAAAGACATACAGTACATATGACAACATAAGCTCAAAATACCTGGGAGAGCAAAGAGAGAGGTAAAGAGAGAGAAAGACAGAGAGAGGGACACAGCGTGTGTGGGAGTAGTGATTCCCAGAGTCATTAATGATCATATTCTTACACTGGTAACCATCAGTGGTGAGTCTACTATTTTGAAGTGGGTATACTGTATATTTGAGCATTTTCTGAAGTGGATATAGCCTGCTGTATATATTTGTCCTATTCTAAATAATGGATCAATCAAATTTAAGTGGGCATACTGAAATCCCAGAAATGTAGAAGTGGATATACTGCGTATACCTGCGTTCTACATAGACTACACCACTGGTAACCAAATGGCTTTTGTCATCACCAGGAGACACAATGCGGTGTTGACAACCATACCAATCTTTGTCAAGATAACAGAGCTACTTAATCAATCCGAGAGGTCTTTCATGATAACCTACGTAGGTCAGTGGTTCCCAAAACTTTTTCTGTGGGGACCCACTTTTGGACGCAATCACATTTTTTCAACCCCCACCCCCTATAATCTTATTTTATTTTTCATCCATCAATGTTGCTAGATTTTCCATGGATAGTTTGTCCACTAATATTGCTTCACAGGAAAGCCATCCAAATATGGAATTAAGTTAGCTGTTAACCTGTTGAGTTCCTGTTTTAATGCAAAAGTCTCCTCTGTCCGCGACCCTCCTTCAGTATCCCCAAAGACCCCCAGTTTGGGAACTACATGACCAAGGGTTTTACACTGGTATTCTGTCAAAATGGGCTGCTTCATCAAAACGATCAACCTGAAGGCTGTAAACATATAGCCCAAACTTTGTAAATGGATTTCTCCGTTTATGTGCACTCTGCAAGCAGACAGGAATTCCAGTAATGCCTAGGTGTTAACATGGAAAGTCACATTGGAGCACAGTGATAAGAACCTGTTGTCTTGTCGGCTGGCTTTTTATCCGCCTTGGATTCTACTTGTATACTCTTGATGACACAGTGTAGGAGAACATATTGTTATGTCGCACAGAACTGTTTGGTATGCTCTCTTAATAACACTATATTGTGTAGCCAAGTGGTATTACAAGGCAGGGATTAGACGCAGCCTCTGATTGTTTGGAAGCTTCTGTCACTTGAAAGTTGCAGTCACATATGAATGGTGTGTTCCAGCACAAGTTAATTTACAGAGCATATAAAAGGATTCGTTTATTATCGTTGATTTACAAACGGTAAGATTTGTTATCCCAAGACGGAGTTGGTAAGAGCACAGAAAAGATGTAAACAGCTACAATGTTCAGATGACTAGAAAACAAGTTCTAACCATGCATACTGCTCCAATAATGGGACCTCAAATGATAATAACTGCTTAGCAGTTTGGAATTCTTATCTGCGCGGGCCGCGGCGAGGGCAAATGCTTGAAAACTGATAAATTCGGCACTGCCATGGCCTAATGGTAGGACACTGGGTCACTACGCCGGCGACCTGGGTTCAATTCCAGCCTGGGACATTTGCAGATCCTCCCCCATCTCTCTCTTCCACTCGCTTCCTGTAACCATCTCCAAAAAAATATGTTTTTTTAAATAAGAAAACTGAGAAATTCATGTATACTCCAGGCTTGCTGCACTTACAGTGACTTCTTAGCTAAGCTCATTGAGTAGTAGCATATCAAGAAGACAATGACACAGGCATACAGTAGACATGCAGAGGTAAATAAAGATTTGTGCAATGTTTGTATGGAGATACAAAAAGTAGGGAATAATTACGATAATTTGGTGAAATGTTGAACACAAACATTAAAAGTAGCCATACCAACATCATGACTTGATTTTGACTTAAATCAACGCTTTAAGATAACACTCCATGGTCTCAAAAATATTTTACCACACAGTTTTGCCACACATAAAGCATAAAAAATGTGTGTGCCAATAAAGTGATGAGATGCAGGGTGGAACATTCTTAAAATTATTGGCTGAAATAGATGCATGACTAGTACAAACACATGTCCTAATGGCTGATCCAGGATTAGCCTACCTCATTAGTTCAGGATCTCAGACCGCAGACATCCAGTCATGCAAATGTGCATAAATAATTTTCAACCAACACAAATGGAAAAGAAGAGAAAAACATCAAGATTTTTAACTTCTACCCTAATTAGCCATAACATTAAAAAAAATGTTTTGCAGATTAATTGGTCTGGTATTTTGTTCAAAACCATGAGAGCAAAATATGAAGTGCTTTGTGTGTTTGATGGTAAATTGGTCCTGAAATTAGCATATTCATCTCAGCCAGTTGCATTCTTAGTTTTCTGTTTCTTTTTTGACATGTTTTTAAAAACAAGAGTAAAAGGAATAGGCTACTACGATCTATTATTGCAATATTATTGTACATGCAACCCACCTTAAACTATGCATGGGTATTAGAAGAGTATCTAATACCTCACTACTGTATGTCCTACCGGATTAAATAATTTTCTGAAGCAAATCAAATGTAAAATAAATAAAACAATTGTATTTCTCTGTCTGTCTGTCTGTCTGTCTGTCTGTCTGTCTGTCTGTCTGTCTGTCTGTCTGTCTGTCTGTCTGTCTGTCTGTCTATCGGTCTGTCACTCTGTCTCTCACTGTCTCTCTCTCTCTCTCTCTCTCTCTCTCTCTCTCTCTCTCTCTCTCTCTCTCTCTCTCTCTCTCTCTCTCTCTCTCTCTCTATGTGTGTGAGAGAGGGAGGGATGGAGGGAGAGAGAGGGAGAAAGGGAGGTGTGACAGGGCAGGTGACGGTGTGGAGGACTGCACTGGTGACTATGCATAACAGTTCCTCCTAAGAGGCTGATATGAAAGAGATAAGAGGGTTGCCAAAATAGTAGTGATGTCTTGATCAACTGCAAATGACCTTCTTGGTCTGTGAAACAACAAAGTGTGTCAGCAGCTGTTGCGTGCAGCAAAATCTTTTGCAATCCTTTGGGCGCTCTGATGTGGGTCTTTGATTTGTTTTTCTTGGTGTAAAAAGGTTGTCATAGTATAAAGGGATCTTGATTGAACGTAATAAGAGGAACTGAACAGGTTACATCATTACCTGAACAACAAGTTGAAAGAGCAATTCTAAAGCAAATGTTACAGCGACTTGCAGAAAGAGAAAAATCAAGATTGAGAAATAGGCTACATAGATGTTAAGACTCCAGTGAAGAGGAACAAGAGATGACAGAACAGCAGCTGAAGGAAGTGATGACAGAAGAGCAGTTGAAGGAGGTGTGTCAGGCCTTTGAGACCCTGGCTGTGTGAAGCATTGGGTGATTAGGCCTGCGAGTGAAGCGCAGAGGACACTAATGAAGCAGAGAGCGGCAGGCTGAGCGGCTCCTCTCTCCCGCAGTCGGACGGCACTAATGATACGGCAGCTCCATCTGCCCCCTCCCGACATCACACTCTGGGTGGAGCCCAGGGAGAGGTACTGTGCTTACAGCACACTGGAGCAACACAGCACAGCCACTCTCGCCTAGGACCACAAACGCACTTGTTCACAAGTGAGTTATTAGCAGCACACAGATGAAGTGGCAACCACAGATATATGTGAATTTAAAATGAAAAAGTTGAAAAGTTGAATTTGAGTATGCTGTTGGTATACCGTATTACCAGACTGTCAAGAGAAGAAAAGCATGGTGTCGTATTAAGGTCACTAGGCCACAGCAGTAAAATACAGTAAAACTGAGTAAATATGTGATCCTGGTCCCACAATTCTTCTTTCCCTTTTCATTGAAAACCATGAAAGGATTACAACCCCCTCAAAAGACATCAAATTACCTCTTCAGTTGGCTAAAAGTTCAAATGCAGTTACTTAATGGAGTATAGGCCTACATGATAAAAATAAGTGATTCATCTCATTAAGTGTAAGTCAGTGTAAGCAATTTCTATAAAACTGCCTTGCTTTAATGTTGTAATTTTAATTGGATAATGAGATAGCTCCAGCTCCCAAAGATTCATAAAATCCATGGCCTAACATCAAAGGATACTATTCAAAGTTATTAAAGAATTTTGTTGACAAAACATTCACATTCATTTACTTTCTATCTCAGCCAAATCAGTGTCTGTAGGACATGGCTTTTATAAAAGATTATAAATGGAGGAACCTAGCTAATAGCAGGAAGGGAAAAGTCTAGCCTTGACATTTTCACATTTGTTACAGCGAATCTTATCACATTTTTTCCTTCATTGACACTGTTCAGAAGACATTTTGTTGATCTTTCAGACACCAGATTTTTTTTCCTTTTCTCATGTCTTCCCATATTGTTGAGATAGTGACTCTTTCAGAATAAATAGGCCTGTATACCTTGAAGTAGAGATAGAATGTAAGACATGCTGTAATGGTGGTTGTGGTTTTGCAGTCAAAGAGAGGCAAGATCAGTGGTAAACACTGTGATTTTCAACACTTTATAGCACATTACTGCTAGCATCTGTAGCCAGGCCCGTCGACAGGGGCAGACAAACGGGTATGTTGTCCCTGGCCCAAGGAGAGGGGCCCCAGAATTGGGTCCTCATTACGTTGTATGCATTCGGTAGGGGGCCCCTTTCAGATGCCTTTGTCCTGGGCCCAGTAAAAGCTGTCAGCGGCCCTGACTGTAGCATTTGTAGTATTTTGTAGCAGGCCCTTCATTATTGAATAAGTAATGCTTTTATTGAAATCACTATGGAACATGGCAACATGAGATTATTGCAGAACAGACTTTCCTAGTCTAATAAGCAGGCTGTTAAAGTTATTCATTAATAATAAAAAAGCCCACACAACAAATGTGTGGTGTCAAAAATATCACAAGACTTGTCATTCATTGGTTATATACTACTGGAGGTTGGTTGTACACACCAAGAACAAGACAGCACGAGCTTGTGCATTCTCCTCAAAAATCTTCAGCAGTCAAACAACAGAACCCATCCTGAAGGTGCAGCCTCACATAGCTTTCATTTGGTGCTAACTTATACTGACACACGCTCATTGCTTGGGTGATAATGACATTTAAATTACATGGCTGCACCCAGTAATTCAGTTTCCATTATTCCACCACTTTGTGTTTGAGCTAGAGGAGGAGGAGGGGTTGGAGGAGGCTCTCTGGGGGGTCGCCGTCTAATTAAATCACAGTATGAAAGAATGTATCCTCCATCTCCAGCTGCCTCCGTCGTCTTCTCAGATGGATTCTGATCACCTGGAGCACGGACCCGTCAGGGGCTGACGTGCACTCTTCATCTCCCATAGATAGCCTATTTTTTGCAGACTGCAGTGAAGACGGCAAGACAACTTGACACACCCCTCTGCTCTCAAAGATTAAATTATTTTGAGCAGAATGTTGGTATTTTTTTCAGATCCAAAAAGAGTGTGAATGGCATCAAATTTCTCCTAACCGAAACTCTGAAATGGTTAAATTATTTCATGTTCATGTTTTACCAAGCAAATAACAGGTTGTTGTAAATGTAAACAAACCAAAAACACACTGCCTTTCATTACATGCTTTGCATTTGTACTTTGTAGTTTTCTCTGTGATGGTCATGAAGGTCATGAAGCACACACACTGAAATCCACCTGCACCACCTGTGGAGGACTTGAGCATTTTCAAACATCACTAGGACTGCACTTGGCCCCATCAACGGTGATGCAATCAGCAGGCAGAAAATGAACGGCCCTCAGTAATTACAGGTTAATGAGAAGCTGTGGTCTCTGCATCAGCAGACACTTTCTCCATTGATCGCTCTTATCACACTCCAGCACACCGGCGTTTGGGGTCTCATTTGTCAAGGGACTTCTGGGAAAAAAACGTAAATGTATATGTCAATGAACCTGCTTAGCACAAGACCTTTAAACATCAGGTGCATAACCCTATAACCCACAGTTAAACTTGCACAGTGAAGATATTTTCTATTGTAACCTACATTTTGTCAGATTGGTGGTTAAAGGCTTTGTCATCTTGAGGCAATAAATGAACCCTGAACAAGTAGCCATAGCAGTAGAATATTCAAGAAAATGGCCAATCCAAATAAATAAAATAATTATTGCCTATCACTAATCAGATCTTTGCAGCAATAGACAGATTTGTTTTATTTGATTGACCTGTTCTTCAAAGACTGGTTGCTGTTGTCCATGCCTGGGGCAAAACATTATGTAAAAATTTGACAATAGGTGGTAAAGGCAGATGAAAAGAGGTACTATATCCTAATAATAAAATATATAGGCCTGTGATAAATATACAAAATGTATAGACCTATACAATTCTTGAATCCCAACATTGTTCCAAAAATCCATAATCCAGACATTGTTGCAAAGGTCATTTATATGGCAGAATAATTCACAAAAAATGTCAGGGCCTTTTGTAGACAATTGCAAAGGGGGGGGGGGGGGTCATGCAATAAATACAACCTTGGAAGTAATAACTGTATGTACATGCAAGGGGAAAACAATAACAAAATGTCTTCCAACACTCCTAGCACTTTAAACAATTGATAAGCTATATCATAATTTGAGCTTCATTCGTTGTCCTCCTGGCAGTTCTCTAGACAAGAGAATTATGGTCCTCAGGAGTCCTCTTTCTTGGGATGGGTCTCACCAGTAGTTCTTGTCTCAAAAAAAGGATGGGGGACCCTTAAGAATTGCACCTTTTGTTGTGTCTAGGCAGAGAAGCATGTTGAAAACAGAATCTGCAGCAAACGTGTTCTAAAGAATGGTAATATCTATCCCCATTAGCATGTTGAATTTATATTTTATGTTCACATTTACCATTTAATACAATATATCTACTGTATATCTATCTATAGGCTAGATAGATTGTAGGCTACTGTATATTAACTCAGGTGGTAGCTGCACCCCCTCTTGTTTCCATTCTCCCAAAACCATACAATGCCATACCCCCTGGAGCTGCCTCCAAGTCAGCCTGAAAGCAGACATTTGATCCATAACTTATCCATTTTGAGGAGAGGGCATATCACTGTCAGGCAGAGATGACATGTACAGAGGCAGAATCCATCCGTTCACTTGCTACCCATGTATACTTACTCACTCCTGTGGTGCTAAAATGGCTCCTGACGGTCTTTGAGAGACCCATTTGAGGTGTGTGGAGCCAAAGTGACTTATCAGAGAATGGAAATCATGAAAAAGGAACCTGAAAAGAAATATGTTCATGATAGGCATGTTTTTCAATGAGGAGGTTGGTTTCAATCACAAGCTCTATTGCTGTGGAGTTATTTCAAGGTTCCTCACGGAAGGTCACATCTTGCTGCTCACTGGGAATTTTGCAAAGTGTCAACTTGAAAATGTATATATATAGGCCTACATTTTTATTACATTGATTACGACATGACTCACATGAGGAATAAGAAGCGTCAACATTATATGAAATCTGTATGCCAGCAATGTTAACAGGATTTATCTTCACAACCAAGTCTAAGGCAGGCATGTATTACAGTAGCTTGTTATATCTAGCCTACCTGAAATAGAACACAGGAAGGATTTAAGATATATTGAATTATGAAGAGCATTACAATTTCATAAAATTAGATCAAGTTGTACATTTCTTTTTAGGTGACAAAGGTTTATTATATTGTTAATTTCCTTCATTCATTTTCCATATGGAACATTATTTTTGCTGTTGCTGATGATTGGCCAGTGCAGCTAAGATATCAGGTCTTGATTCAGTTAGACCAAGCTCAGACTCCAGCCTTAAAACAAAATACGAGGGAAATACTGTAGAGAACACCCTGCAGTATTTCTTCAAAATATTGCCAAGTGCCTTTAAATAAATTACTGTACCTAATCTTCAGTTAACTCTGCCCCTGGTCTTCAAATGTACAGAAATGAACCTTGAATGCCTCTCACAAACCTCAATTATGCAAAGCAGATTATGCATTCAGGCATACTTAAACCTTTTACAGTGCTCACTGTGGCATGCTAGCGCTACACACTCAGAACTGCTTAAAGGTGTGCTACCCCTATACCCCTTTGTCTCAAAATCACAGTGGCCAATTAGCAAGGTATAAGACCATTTCAGGAACAAATGGTTTCAGTGGGCATGGTGGGGGAAAAAAACAGCTCAATCGCTGGGTGCCTGAGTCTTTCAAAAGAGACCTGCCGAGTCTGTTCCAGCAGCAAAATGGTCTTGTGGTGAAAGTACATACGGCATACTGTTTTTAAACACCATGATGTGCTATTAAGGATTCTTTCTTTCTTTCTTTCTTTCTCCCCCATGTGTATGTGTGCGTGCGTGCATGTGTGCGTACCCGGCCGTGTGTGTGTGTGTGTGTGTGTGTGTGTGTGTGTGTGTGTGTGTGTGTGTGTGTGTGTGTGTGTGTGTGTGTGTGTGTGTGTGTGTGTGTGTGTGTGTATGTGTGTGCAGGGCTGGACTGGCCATCTGGCATACCGGGCATTTCCCGGTGGGCCCTGCACCCTCGTGGACACCTATTTTCAGAAATGTAAAAAAAATGTGTGTGTGTGTGTGTGTGTGTGTGTGTGTGTGTGCGTGCGTGCGTGCGTGCGTGCGTGCGTGCGTGCGTGCGTGCGTGTGTGCGTGCGTGCGTGTGTGTATATATATCTCCATAAGTGGTCTGGCTGCAGTGCTAGTGTCTCTATTAGGTGCCAATCTGACTAATGCAAAGGAAGACCTGCAGTCAGCACATCACACAGTCACTGATCTGTCTCAACCTCATATGCAGCAGCTACAATTATCCCTCTGACGAGCATCTGATCCTGGCCCTATCTTGTCCACCAGTCTGGCACGAGTCTCACAATTACCCAGCACTCAGGCAGGCTAATAGAGGCCACCTATCTGCCCAGCACTTTATTAGCCCTCAGATGTTCACCGGGTGTATTCACATAATGTTCCTTCATCAGACAATCATATGGTGTTAAGTGGGAAATGGTAACGGTTACACACAGCTAAGGTGAAGTGAAGTCTCTTACCAATGCCTTCAAGACTCCAGGAGGAACTGCAGAGGAACTCTGACTGCAGTCAGCCACTCTAGTGTGTCACAGGATTAGCAGTCAAAGAGCTTCACAGCCTAATTTTGTGGTTAGAGGCCTAAATTCCCTATGTATTTAATGCTGCGCTTGATGCTTATTACTCTTAGTCCATGGTGATTTTTTTTAAGTAGGCCTACCACTGTAGTAGCAATTCCCTTTTATTGCCTCGATTCTTTCAGCAAGTCATTCAGAATGTCTTTCAAAACCTTAACTCATGTTCCAAATAAATACAGAGAGAGGTTTACCAATCATCACCAAACATGGAGTAGGCCTACCTATTTGTCAGTGGTAGGAAAACCAAAATCTGTCATCTGCTAGTGGTTCAAAGCTTGCCTTTTTAGTAAAAAGTGTATATAAATAATCTCTGCTTTTAAAGTATGCTGTTCTTATCAATCGAATTTAAGATGTAAACAGCATTAGGCCTATTTCAGACCAGAATGGGAAAGCGGGGCGAGACGGAATCGATTTTTACCGGTGGTGGTGAAAATATATGGAAACAGATCCTTCCACACCAACACAGCGGTATTCGGGCAGTAGATGCACGAGAGACGGCTCCGAGCCATACAGCATTTGGAAAATAGAACTTGAGCGGAATTTGGACGGCAGCGGCCGGCGGTGTCCCGTTGAAATGCCGACGCTGTCGCTCAGTGTTGCCAGATTGGTCTGTTTCCCGCCCAATTGGGCTGCTTAAGATGGCCTTGTGCGGGTAAAAATGGCATTTGGCAGAAAAACCAGCCCAATTTTTGCCATAGAAATCAATAGAATTGGGCGGGATTTTGTGCTTCTAGGCGGGTTTTGAGCATTATTGGGCTGGAAATCATCAGCCTCATCTGGCAACCCTGCAGTGTCGCTGTGAAAGGCCTAGTACACACCGCCTGATACTCGGTTGATGCTGTCACTGCCACCACGCTCTGGGTGTATCTGGCTTTAAAGTGGATTTAAATGAGCCGGAACTGTGAGCCAGTGAAATTTCTACTCCTAAGTCACATTAATCCTTTAACTCATATCCGTGCTCACAACATGAAATTTTAACCAAATGGTATCTATTATTTAAACATATTATTCAACTGCTGGCTAAATTTGGTTTCAAACTTAAAGTGACCCGTGCAATTAAATTGAAGCACTCTGCCTTCAGACTTATCCCCCAACCATAAGTGCTCTCATCACCAAGACGAGACATCCAATGGCAGGTAGGCCTACCTCATAATCTCCCCTGACTACAAGCTCAGCATCCCCCACATAGCAGCCCGGCCAAACCAAGAGCCCCAAAGAGCCTCTCCAGACTCCTCTCAGAGGACACAGGCATAAGGAGTTTAGAGAGGGCGGATAGGAATAATAATGTATCACAAAAACATAATAGGATTCATATTAATTTCATACCAGTGTATATTTTAGTGTTGCCTATCAAAACATTTAAAATAATAGTATGTTTAAATTTTTAGCATTTATATTTTGCCATTTCCTGGACTTGATGTCATTACATGTTTCAGACCCCCTCACCCTCAACCTACGCTCATGCACTCAGAGTACCAGGCTTTCATTCACTCTAACACTGATGTACATATTTGCTTGTTCTAGGCACTAAGGTTTTACAGTGGTTGACCGTCACCAGAAATATACGTATAGGCATAGCATCAGTAGCATAGTATAGCCTCATATTGTGCAGAAAAGCTTACTTTAAATCAAAATTGATCTGTCAGACTTTAATGTAACAGTCTATTAAGATGAGCCTTGATTAGTTGTCAACCACAAAATGATAGCTAGGCCTATATTTGATGGTGTTTTTAATCCCTGTCAAATTGCAGTACCACTGAGCAGCTATCAATGTCAGTGTCAGGAGCAATGTGTAATTCAGTGGACCAAACTATTAAATTGACTTTGCCTATGTGTCAATCAAATTTCCTTGACAAAGTTTGAGACATGTTCATGACTGATTGCCATTTATTTCACTCCAGAGACCTATAATGCCCCAAGAGATCTGCCTTCAGTTAACTAGTCATCTGGAAGTACAAAGAACACATTTTTTTTCCATGGAAAAATAAACGCAGTCTGGAGCTCTGCAGTCAGACAGTGTGCATAATGAAATTCCTGAACAAAAAAGTCTGGCAGAGTTTGAAATAACATGACGCTTAGCACTTAACTCTTTCCTGTCTCGCAGGGATGGTTGAATTCATGAACTATTTGGTAAGTTAAGTATTAAGTAGGCTTATTATAGAGACATAGGGTAGTATTTTAACATACACGGTCATATGCGCATGAGCGTGCGCACGCACGCACACACACACACACACACAGACACACACACACACACACAGACACACACACACACACACACACACACACACACACACACACACACACACACACACACACACACACACACACACACACACACACACACACACACACACACACACACACACACACACACACATACAGGTACAAACACGACATCTGCAAGTACACGCATGTACAAGTACATGCAAATACGCGCACACCTGCAAGTATACACATGCACACAACCATTGGGTCTTTCAGGTATTTAAGCATAATTTATCTTGTTTTATAAGTCACCTACAGTATAAGAAGTTGGAATGTTTTAGCTCATCATTATAGTTATAATTAATGTTATTATTGTTAATAGACGTAGGCCTATCGTATACCTAAAATAAAGTGTTACCATTAGTATTAATGCAATTGGAGTGTGGTGTCAAATGTTATGTACTTACCATATATCAAACACATGCATAGTGTTGTTAAAGGTGTATGAATGTACTTAAAACCCATAGCGTACAACTAATAGTTAGCTCTGCTGGTAGGTATACATTTTATGATGTAGTGATTCTGCCTCACATTGCCTCAAGCCTCAGTCTCTCATACTGCAGAAATCCCATGAGAGCCGGTTAAAAATGCAGTCCATCTCGACATGCCCTATCCATTATTATGTCTTGTGCCCACTAGAAGAGTTATCTGGAACTAAGAGACTGGGCACTTATGTCTGACATGTTCTATCATCCTGAGAGAGAAAGATAAATCCCACTTGGAATCTCTGCCATGTCCTGAAAGGTAATTTAACAGGCCATATTTAAAACATATTACCCCTGAAAGGAGAAAGGAATTGGCAGCTAAATGACTTAGGTTGACGTCCCAGCCAGGCCCCAGTAAAAAAAACCTCTAACATACAGTATAGGGGAGGTATGAAATTTCAGCATTTATGCCACTAACATTTGGGATGATCCCCCTAATTGCAGACAGACACTTGCTCCTTGCCAATGGGATTTGCCAGCCACAGAGTGATTAAACAGTGAGAGAAAAAGATAGTGCTAAAGGGATTACGATGGCAAAGCTATGACCTATTAGGCCATCCACTGAACATGAAACTCAGACTCCGAGGCTGCAGTGCACGCTCTCCTATTTAATTTAACAGCTGCTGAATTCATTTTTTCTCCGCTAAACCATAGCTCATCATGGACTAATCCTTTGTATTGCGCGAACCATGAAGGAAGGACTGACTGTTATCGACCTGTTCACCAAAAACATAAATTTGTCATACAAAGCATGGATTCAACCTGAAGTCTTGACCCATATAGCCCATACAGCCTAAAGCTATTTTTATAAATAATATTTTTACTGATTTCTCACCACCTTTTCTCATACTGAAGCCACTGGACAGTCGCTGAATTCAGAGCAGCCATTGAATGTTAATGCACACAAACACAAATAATCTTTTTTAACTAGCTTCAGCCATCCAAAAGCCTCCCAGACGTTATTTCCCAGACGTTACATCTGGATCTGAAATTCTTTGGCAAGGCTTCATAAGGGTTGAGGGAGGGGTTGAACAACGGTGCGTTACATATACATGTTTTTTTCTCTGTATTTTGTTATATATTTTATTTCAATAAATAATCTGAAGAGGTGAACTCAAAACTTACTAAAGGGTCTTCACATTTCCACCCAAAGAGGATATGACACTTCATGATGTTGGTCATATGAGTTAGGATTAGGCACAGTTGACAGTTTTCTGGGAGGCCTACACAACTCCAGATTTAAAGGGGTATGCCACTATTTTGGGGCTTAATACAGTTAAAATCGTTGGCTGGGGTTTATAAAGGTGGTAAAGTGTCTTGTGTTTCATGTTAAGCGTTGTCTTGCTTTAAGACAAGTTAAAAGAGG
>NC_085872.1:32198375-32330875 GCF_034702125.1 Engraulis encrasicolus
TTTTACTTTTCCACAGTGAAATGTTGCACAAAAGCATCTGAAATACAAGATTGAACAAGACACTCTTTGTCACCTTAGAAAAGGGTGCAGTCAGAACAACGCCCCATATTTAAATGCATTCAGTGATAGCCTATATCATAAGAAGTAGGTCTACACGTTTTATACTGATATACCATACAATGACCATATTGACCATAGACTGCAATACAAAGATCTAAATAAATCTAATCACATCTTAAAATTGATTTAAAAACTAAATTCTATAGGGCCAGGGCAATATAGAGTAGAGGAGGCTATCTTTGACCAATAGACTGCAATACAAGTAGATCTAAATCAATCCAATCACATCTTAAAATTGATTTAAAAACTAAATTATATAGGGCCAGGGCAATAGAGAGTAGGGGAGGCTATCTTTGACCAAAGGATACCGCTCCACTTTTTAAGATTTACTGTGAACATCATAGTGAGGCCGCTTTCCACTGATGTTGCCATTTTCCTGTAACAACGCCTGCCGGTCTCTGGAAATATGCCGCGACAGTTTCTGAGAAAATGGCAGATGGTGGAAAAGCTGGTCTGGATGTTCTTGATATTGTATCATACACTGCTTCTGCCTTAAAAAAGGAAAAAAAACAAAGTGAAACCCTCTTGACAGTTTTCACAAGATGTGGCTTCATTTTCTTCCCAGCTTCAGATATGACAAAGGTTCATGAGCTACCTACTGTGGGGAGAATTGCCTTCATGGTTGTCAGAGGTGACCGATCCAGCAAAGTGTGAAGATGAAAAAGACAAGGTCCAGCATGTGACACATCCTTTCAGTTGTACTGTACTCTAGCTCTTAAAATGGTGATAATGATCCTCCTTCTCTTTTCTGTCTTTTTTCCCCCAGATATAGCAATTACCTCCACTTTCTCCACTCAACATCACTGCCCACTTTTCCTCAGTGCCAGGGATTCTTTGGCAATCACTGGACAGGGAACAAATGAATAACAGCATGAAAGCCATATCAGGGTCGTGACCTTTGTGGGTAGCGTGAGGCACAATGACATAGTAATTGTCTGCTCGTGCACAGAGCACAGATGTGGGTCAGGAGCGAAGAGTGATGTCAAGACAAGCAATAGTTTCAGGGCGAAAGGCTATTTTGTCTACAAGATGGTGTTAATTGAATGTCTTTCTGATGTCTTTTAATCTTTGCAGATATCCAATGTTTTCCTATGTCAGAATAGACTTAAGTTACTAGGAAGAGTTGGTGAAACAGCGCATAGGAAGACTAGCCTTGACATTTCTCCCAACTGAAACTTTTCAGAACTTTTTTTTTGGTTTTACTATAACTTATCCTACACAGACATACAGTATAGCAATGTCCCCTCTAGCTATTTAATGTGTGTGTGTGTGTGTGTGTGTGTGTGTGTGTGTGTGTGTGTGTGTGTGTGTGTGTGTGTGTGTGTGTGTGTGTGTGTGTGTGTGTGTGTGTGTGTGTGTGTGTGTGTGTGTGTGTGTGCGCGTGCGTGCGTGCAAGCTTTGGGAGGTCTGTGTCCTCTGTGAGGGACAAGAACGTGCCCCTCATGTCATTTCCACTCCATTTCCACTGTGACTCCAGGCTCTACTCACCCAGCCATGGTCAGAGATGGCCGGACCGGAGGGACAAACTCTGTTGTTATGGGGCCTTCTGGCTTATTTAACGTGCCTGTGTGGGTGGCTCTGTTTATACATGTGTGTAAGTCAAACTCCTCACCCTCAATCCAGCAGAAAGACTGGGCTGTCTGGATCTGCTGCACATAGCAGCAATAAGACATTTTCTAGAGCCCATTTCTCATACCTCGTCATGGCCCTGACGCGCCCTCGCAGAATTCTATTCCGGTGGGAGTGACACGGGGTCAGTTGGCTCTCCTGAAAGAAAGAGAATATGAGCTTTTGAGGAGAGTGTACAGAAAAAAAGAAGACAAATCATCTGAGATCCACTTGAATCTGCAGTGGAAAATGGCTTCAAATGGAAGATGAATATTCTTGTCATTCTACAGTCATTTAAATGTAATGTCTTGATACACTTGTAGAAACAACTGATTCATGTATGTGGCAGCCATTGTGGAGTAAATGTCACATTGTGTTTAATTAATGTGTAAATCTAGAATGATTAAAGCAGAGAGAGCTGGAAAATATGTTGGTGTAAATATGTTTTCATCTGGCAAGACACAGTGTTGGAAATCTGAAAATATGAGCCAAGTAGCTAAACTTCTTCGGTGCATGTGGTAGGGAAACAAGTGGGGAATTGCATATGAACAATGAGGTAATTACAATATGTTGACTTATTGCAAGCCTCTCCTCACTCCATGTGTTGTACTACTGTGTACTGAAGCTTGTTTCACGAATGCGCAACCAAGTTGTTACAACAAGCCACTAGTTTTCACTTTGATTTAAGTTTTTTTTTGTCTTATAATCAGCTGTGTTAACATATTGTCTTGATCAATGGAATTCTTAATCAACAGAGGTTGAAATTTGCCTGGGAATTCACATGCTGCATTGTGCACTAATTCCAATCTGAGAGACATAATGGAAACCCTTGCTAGTATACTTGATATAGGATAGGCTTACTTAGTGCTATTCACTTCCCCTACCTAATGTACAGTACTTGCACAACCAGCGTTTTTGCACACCATTGCATTTGGTCATTGTGTGACACCAGTGAAGTTGAAAGTTGAGCGGAACTGTTGAATAGTTTGTCCTGTCCTGTCCTGCCTGTTGTCATGTCATGTCTGTTATATCTGGGTGAATGTGTATTTTATGTGTTAAATCTTTGTTTTTATCATGTCATAGGCAATACAACCTGCCTGATGTAGAGTAGAGTAGAGTAGAGAGTAGAGTATCGTTTATTGATCCCAGGGGGAAATTAAGGTGTCAAGTAGCATACACACATAAATAAAGACATAAAGACATTGTCCACAAGACATAACACACATATTTACACATAAAATAATCATATATAGCTCACTGTTGCATACTTATTGCCAAGGCATCTCTCTCTCTCTCTCTCTCTCTCTCTCTCTCACACACACACACACACACACACACACACACACACACACACACACACACACACACACACACACACACACACACACACACACACACACACACACACACACACACACACACACACACACACACACACACACACACACACACACACACACCAAAAAAATAAAGTGTAAAGTGTCCACAGTGTTCACATGTGCCTTAGCTAAGTGGCACATAGTAGCCAAGACAAGGTGGCCATAAAGTGTCCAGGAGTGTCCATAGTCTCTCTGCCTAGTATGTCCATTGTATTCCTTAGAAAAAGAGATGGGGGGTTAAAAGACAAGTCAACCCCTGTGTCACTCCACACACACACACACACACACACCCACACACACACACACACACACACACACACACACACACACACACACACACACACACACACACACACACACACACACACACACACACACACACACACACACACACCAAAAATAAAGTGTACATAGTCCAGGAGTATCAGTAGTCAGGAGTCATGAGTCTCGACACACACACACACACACACACACACACACACACACACACACACACACACACACACACACACACACACACACACACACACACACACACACACACACACACACACGCACACACACACACGCAGCTGTACATTCCGCTGAAAAGGAGTCGAAGGGTAGAGAGTCCAGGTAAAATAGAGTGTGCAGGAGTGGGATCTGTTTATGCAGTCCAGTCCCCTATGATGATCTCTCTCTGTGTGTCCTTCTGTGCAATGTTGAAAAGCTGAATGGCCCTGGGTACAAAGGACTTCCGCAGCCTGTCTGTCTTGCAGGAGATGGCGCGCAGTCTGTAGCTGAACAGGCTTCTCTGGTTGTTGAGGACTGGGTACAGTGGGTGCTTGTAGTTGGAGGACTGGGTACAGTGGGTGCTTGTAGTTGTAGGACTGGGTACAGTGGGTGCTTGTAGTTGTGTACCTTACCTGCTGACAAAAATTTCCCCATTGAGGATAATGAAGTTTCTAACTAACTAACTGAAATCTTCTTCTGAGATTGGGAACCCAACAACAGAAGGGTGAGGGTGGGTGGGCAAGACATATTATTAGACAACAGAAGCTTATCGTTTATTTACAGATCCCATGTTGACATCAGATGTGAAACCATCTTTCCATTAAAGAGGCACAATGTAGGATGACGTAGTTTGCACGGTGCCCATGGCATGCCTATCTCAAAATCTACACAGTCATGAAAAAATGCTGTTTAAATAAACTCACTGTGAGATTGTTTTTCATCACGGAATGCCAGCAGTTGATACAAATCTGAATACGGAAGGCCTATGTAAAGCGATTTTTCGTATGAGAAGTGTTTCCCACGACACTCGTCGTAGCGGGTCACTCTGTCTACAGTTACATTTGGGGTTCTCTGACAGTGGACTGTGAAAGTGGTCGCGAGAGTCATCGTTCACTTACTAATGACTCAAGTAAGCATTGGCTGACTTAGGACAGTGATTAATTAAACATCAATCCTACATAATCCTACATTTAAATAGTTTAGATTGACCTTCCCAACAAGAAAATGAAGAGATGGTTCCCTATATCTCTAAGTCTATAGCGCTTGAAACTTTCTTGATGCTATTACCAATGTGACAAATCTGCATGTCCAATTTAGTGTGGCTTGTTCTAACAATAATTGATATGAGATATCACTCAATTGTATGTTCATTACATTCTTAATGATTTTCCTAACACAGATATAGAAAGGCGTACCCTGCTTGGCAGAGACAATAGTTTAAGGACACTATTATCATATAGCCCTCTACTGGGCCTACTTATTGCTCTATGCTTCTCTTCAGAGGGATTAGACATGAACTCCTTTGACCAAGACCATACACCCTCTTCAGCTAAACTTGAAAGCACAGAGGGCTGGCTCCAGAGGAGATGGTTTTCTGGTTACAAAAGGCTTGTGGGTGGCATGGCACGATGGACACGCCTGCTCTCCCACAGAGGAGGCAATCAACTCCTTGCTGTGCATCAGTCCTGCCAGCTCGTGACAGACGTAGTGGTGTACCAATCAAATCGTCTTTCATGTCAAGGGTCTGACACGTCCGCCACAGGAGGCCCAATTGATTCTGATCAGAGATCTGTTTTTGTCTTTGACAACACTCTTATTTTTAATGGCATTTTAAAACGAGAATTATTTCATTTCTCGCTCCAGTAAGAAACAAGCAACAGCCACATGGTCATGCCTGGATCACTTCGGTACCGTAGAAGCCGATTATGAGGCGCATGTGCAGCATGTGTGGCCTGACTCTCGAGAGTTATACATGCCAAGATGAGTCTGATAACTGCAGTAGAGATTGTATTTTTTAAAGTTCACTTTATTTCTCCAGGGTGGAGTGCAGGCTCACTCACAGTTTAACACGCCTACACTCACAGGACACGACATAACGTTAATTAAATAAGCGGAGAGGCTCAGACACACAGTACAGTCAGTCCCTCCAGTCCTGCTGACTGAATTCATGCATGAGCTCTGAGTGGGGACAAGAGGTGGGAATGCCATGAGGGATGTGTCCCTTCCATCACAAAGGACAATGATCTCATCTCACCCTGAACAATGAAACCCAGCCTTCCAACGTAAGCTCACTCTCTTTCATGTGATATTATTTTACATGCTCTATGCTATTCTACAAATGGTTGTACACAAAATGAGGGACACATCTGCACAGAGGTAGATTAGATCGCAGAGCCTTATTCACCCTTGTGCAAATGGTAATGTTAGCATGCATCTGAGCTCGGCATAGGCCTACATGTGTGGCTACAAACACATTTTTTAAGAGTTATAATTCATAAAGCTTTATTGATACACCTATTCAACACCCATTTACTCATTAAAGGACTGACACCAGTAAAGTGGAAGGTCTGTTTAAGCTGCATAAAAGTGGAGAGTTTACGCACAACTCACCAGGCAGGTTCGCTAGAGACCCATTGGCCTCAATCGGTGATCAGAACAACTGTAAAAAAATAATAATACCTGTTTATATTTCAATCTAAGATCTACATCAGGTAAAATAAATGTAAAAAAAAAATTCTGGAATGCTTAAACTCACTAATTCTGACGGTTTTACCCAAACCATCTTCTGGTTTAGTCAGAATTGGCAGTATGCCTTTGTCGCGAATACATGCTTGGAGAAAAACATCTACCTTCCAGAAATTATGCAAGTGAAAAGGGTAATTAAGTCAAGCTGTGGAAACCATGACAATCACCAAAAGATACAGTGAACAGTGTTTTGTCAGTGTTTTGTGTGTAGACAATTGAATGCAATATACCAAGACAGAAGCTAATTATTTTCAGTAGCAATGAGGAAATTATACTATGCCATGGCAATTTACCGTATGAGGAATCGATATATTTTTTGGATTTTAGAATAAAAAATGCAAAGCTGTATTATACAGTAGTAACAGTCTTACCATGCACACAACAGTATGATTAAGGCAATAATTTTTAGATTTCTTACTGCAATAATATTCTGACAGCAAAAACAAAAAACTGCTGTTGTAAGTGCTGATTGTTAACGTAACAAATTGACCAGAACAAAAATATGCAAACAACGAATGATCATTGCTATCATTGCTATCACGCTACAAGAATATTTGGCTAGCGTGGGAAGAAACATTTCGGTAACACTTTTTTTTAGAGATACATCTACTAGCACTAATACATACAATGTGTGTAACTTGTAAGGTATGTACAAAGCAAAATCAAACATTTGTTAAGCATGTATTCGCAAATGTCTTGTTCATGCGCAATAAGGGATTTATTACCAATTTAACCTTAGTAAGGACCTAGTAGGCCTTAGCGTTTGCTTAGTACATGCCTTACAAGTTACTTATGCAGGCATTAACATTGTATGTATTAGTGTTTATAGATGTATCCCTAAAATAAAGTGTTTCCCACGTTTCTTCAATTAATTGAGGCATCAGACTACTGTAGTACTGTAGGTAAACCGTGTCATCTTAGTATGACTCCACTGCTTTTGGCTTCTTGGCTCCCCTGCGTCCTTTGATACTGATGAGGTCAGGGAAGGAGGTGTCACCGCTCTTCAACTGAGATGTAGGACCCTTGTCAAAATCCCTCCAGAGTGAAACCGGACAGTGAGCCAATTATCATTCCCTAAGGCTAGTTCGAGCTTATGGGGGTCACCCGCCTGATGTAGTTTTCACACGAGGCTCCATATGCACTCGGCAGGAGAGATTTGAAACAGAAACAGAGGGCAGAAATAAGGAACAGAGAGAGAAAAAGAAACAGAGAGAGAGAGAGAGAGAGAGAGAGAGAGAGAGAGAGAGAGAGAGAGAGAGAGAGAGAGAGAGAGTTGACCCATACACAAAACACATCCACTTGAAGTTATTTCATGAGATTCCTGATTGAGATGTTTGCAGCAAATAGCATCCTATGTAGACAAAAAGATAGGCCTGCTATAATCACTGAGCGAGTGGCCATTTGCTGCGCGCAAAAACACTGTTACACACAATCGCCTTCACAGCTCGTCTTTACAAGATCGACCTTCTGTCACAATCATGGTGTGGAAAACTTGAGAGGGTCTTGTTGTGTGGAACAGGCTTTTATAAGTGTAATTTAGGAGTTTTACAGAGCTCATGGTTTTGGGGCGGGTGGTGGTGAAGGGAGTGAAAAACCTTTGTAGTTTAATAGGGGTTCACGTCCTTGATCATCTGTTGTATTGAGATGTGAGTAAGTCAGGAAAACATTTCATGGTAAATGACAACCATGTGATAACACACAACAGACATATACATTGTGGCCAGATTTATATGCTTTTCAATCATAACCACTTATATGTAGGCCTAACTGCTATACAGTACATAGGCCATCACGGATCAAATCTGATCATTGCCCACAGTAAGAATGTGAATGTAAGTTACACCTCGCAGCTGGTCATTAACTCGGCCTTGGTGTTTGTGCCAAGTTTTCATTTGTTAATTGTAGCACTTTTTAAGATTTTTAGTGTTTTGATGTGGAATTCTTGGAATACATCACATTTAAAAGTGGACTGCTGTATTTTGAGGGAAGTAGCAGTAACTCTTGGAGAGGAAAAAATCTTTGAAAGTGGTTTTATTCATTGTTTGACTATTAATTTCTGTTTTGAAAGTTTCCTTTTGGGTGTTGTGCTTTTCGGGTGATAGTCTGCTTTAGAATTCTTGTGTCTGACACTTCAAAAAATCCAACCACGCCGTGGGCTCCTCTCTCAGTCAAGCATGTTACCAGTCTGACCACAGCACATGTTAAAAAGGTGCTCATGTCACTGAATCTGCCTTTAAGTGTAGTGAGAGAGGAAGTGTGAAATGGCTGAGCTCTACTGTAAATGACTAAAGTCTGGTAAGAAGGCATAAATATTTAGTATCAACGACAATCTAACAGGCAGGCATATGTCTGATTGTGGTGTGATGAGTTTCCCATGTGCCGGGATTGAATTTCTCTAGTGACATTAAAACCCTTTCTTTGCCAGAGGAGGTCTGACAGCTAGGATGAAATCTGATTTGAATGATGCTTTGGTAAATATAAAAGGGTTACAATTGAAGAGTTTTACTGTGTGAATTCCTAAATAAACATCCTGATTGCATGAATATCTCAGAGAATTTGTCATTCACAACAGTTTCCAGCAATTGCATAATTGTACGCCTATAATAATGCATGGGTGCAAAATCTTAAAGGAAAATCCTGCTGAACACAAAGATTGTTAAATGCATTTATATCCTGCCTTGATTATGGCAAAATAGCAGATTTATTCAGTCACAACAATAGCATGGTCTAACTATCAAAAGACATGTGCAATGTGTTCGTTGCTGTGTTATATCAAGTAATTTTAAGGGGCTTTGTACACCACCCAACACCAATGAGACTTCAAGTCAGTGACTGAAGTTGTAGTGGAGGTGTTGCAATAATGCAATAATAACGCAATACTTTACTGTATACCTGTACAGTGCAGTGCAGGTGTATGACGAAGACCAGACTGCATGGTCGAAACGTGCTAATAAACCTGGAGCAGCAACAGTGTGCGGACCTTCCTTCTTTTCATGTTTAATCGTGTTTAAGTCCGGCACCTGTCTAATCTGGATGTGCGCGCTCTCCAAAGCGCTACTGACGACTTATTAGTGTGCATTATGAAAATGATGTGGCTATTTCTCCACACAACATTATCTCACAGGACACGTGGAGCTTCCGAAATGTTGTCAAGGAAATCGCCAACATGCAAGCCCAAGTGAGAGAAAAAGATAATTCTGCACGTGTGTGGGTGAGTGAGGGAGAGAGAGGGCATGTGTTTACATGCACTTGTTGAATAATACTTTCTTTGAACGCTGTGAATAGTTCCCTTTTCAAATTTGAGGGAGCGAGGAGCGGTTTCACCGGAGCAGAGCTTTTGATGTGGCTGTTTACGAACGTGCCTACTCATAATTAATGCTGTTCAGTATTTCGCAATGTACATAATTAATCTAATTAACGCATTAAAGTGACAGCCATAATTATAAGGGACTTAATCTACAGTCTGTGAAGATTGACTGTGACCATTTGACCACCTTAATATGAACTCTGATTGGATTCTTGAAAAAAGTGTTCCTTTCCAGGGGTAGGCCTACAATTCAGACAGCTACACAGTAAATTCTGCAGTGCTCATTTAACACTTAGAGAGTTCATTTGAGTCCATTTGGACTTAAAGGAACTCTGTAAGTGTTGAATAACACCACAACATTTACTGTGTATAGGGCCTCACAGCTGCCAGCACTCAGCACTCATATTGGCAACAAGAGCCTTTTTGGTGATAGAGAGGACAGCGAGGGCAGGTCAAAGTGGTACCCAGAAGTCAGCGGCCAGCTTGTTCTCATTCTGCATCTCCGCACCTTCCTCTGTTTCCGCTCTCTTCCACGTCACTCTTTTATCTGGCCATGCTAAATTACAAGCTGTGCTTTACCAGTGAGGCTTTGCCACCCACTGCCAAAGCCTAATCTTCTTTACCACAGAGATGGAAAGCACTAGAATTGAGGACTGGAATTTAAAACGAGTGCTGAAGTGTGTGTGTTTATGAGTGTGGCAAAAAGAAGGCTAAACAGGATGTATTGAAAAAGATGTGGTAGCGCTGGAGTCTACATCATGATGCATAGGAGAATCCACAATCCACACGGAGGCCTAATCGTGCACAATACTGTATTAACGTGCATTGGTAAAATTTATGCCATTGGAAATTGTATTCAATGTAGAGCAGTTAGCAGTAGGCTAATATGCATGAACAAAACAAAAGACTCCCTGAAAGCAATTCATAATGTATTCATTATATTTGGTGACTGCATTATGCATCAGTTTTGGTTTTTTAAAAACTATATAGTTCTCTGGTTTCAGGCTTTGTTACTTTGAAGATTCAGGACTCACCTTGTGAACTGGTGGTTAATAAACACCATGACAAATACCAACATCCAATTGAAAACACTGTAGGAAGCCATTGGTTAAGACACTGTTCAAAAATTAGGCAAAAAGATCAAACAATAAAGCTAACTTCTCGCTTTTACTGTATATGCCTGTGAGACACCAAAGATTCACATTCTTTGATTGACTCAAATGTCCATGCCTATCAATGACCAATTTAGGTAGAAGTATTTTCCATCGAAAGAGAACAAAAAATAATCATTTCTGAACAAAACTAAGATTTCTGAACTACTCATTCACTGGAATGAATGTGAACTAGATTTGTTATTCACACTAGGGCTGGGAGATAGGGAGAAGAATCTAGCCTATATATTTTTTTTCCCATGTGTGCAGAATTATTAGGCAAACACTTTTTGCATAAAACACCAACCTGTATGAACACGAAAAGGTGTGATCGAAGCAAGGAGCCCAACACCCTGTATCAGGTGTGCATAATTGTTAGGCAACTTTGATTTCCTCTGGAAAAATGGGCCACAAACGCTATCTAACAAACTTCAAAACAATTTGAAGTCTTCCAGAGGGATGGCAGTCTTGAAATTGCCAAGATGTTGGTGACGTGATCACAGAACTACAAAATGCCTCATTACAAAGCTATCAGTGTCACAATACATCTGTAACTGCTAAAGATTGAAAAGAATTAAAGGTGCAACTACCTGAAAATTATTATCTTGCAGTGCTGTTATATTCCATTCCTGAAACCTATGTTGTGTGCTCAGAAGAGCATGGTATTCAGCACTCAGAGACATGGCCAGGGTAAGATAGGCTGAAACCCAACAACCATTCAACAAGAAACTTAAGTCAAGACTGGGTCAAGAAATGTCTTAAGACAGGTAGTCATTTTCTGGCCATTTCATCTTTAATTCTGAATGCCCATGCATTAGGCAGTCATGGGCAAGCAGTTGGGTTGTCAGGCTTATAGCCCAAAGATTGCCAGTTCGTAATTATCCAGTGCCCCTTACCAGTGCTTGACACTAACTTTTCGCTTACCAGCCATTTTGGCTAGTGGTTTTCCTGACTCACTAGCCATTGGGCCTTTTCACTAGCCATATTTTTCTTAACCATCAGAGCAGCTTTAATTAATTATATAATAGGCTGTAATAACATAATATAATATAATATAATATAATATAATATAATATAATATAATATAATATAATATAATATAATACAGTAATATAATATGCTATAGGGCCTAATAATTAGAATTGTTAGGCCTATTAACTGGTTCATGCATGCATGCTATGGAAAGAACAGATTTACTGATCTGAGGAAGGGTAGGCCCTATTGACCATGCAGAAACACCAAGCACAGTGTTGTGGAAGGGCACAAATTACACGAGAGCAAAAATATTTTCGTCTTTGATCTGAAGGGCACTTTCTTCATATCATATAGGCCTATCTGTGGAGATCGCCGTCCAAATTGATGCGCAAAGTAGATAGCGCAAAGTCATTGCCAAGTTCGCTTGTCCTCGGTCATGGATGTGGACTAACACCTCTTCTGGAATATGTTCTTTAAAAAGTAGGCTATCCACTAGAAAGCACACACAGATGTGGTAACTAGGGCCTACAGAAGGGGCTACGACTTCCTTTCATTCCGTTTAATATTGAGTTGTTTAAAATACAAACGGACGCAAGGCGATCGAGACGGGCACCTGCGAAGGTCGATGGGACATGCTTTTGTGCAGTCTGGAAGGCTACTACTGCGCGTTGTTTAAGCCCGGCTTGACAGTCGGGAACAACAGCACAAGAAACGTGGAGGAATATTAAGGTATGGAGACATACAGGCAAATCAGAAAATAATTTAAACCGAACATTATTAATGCTGCATGTGTCCTTGTCTTATCACTGCGCTAATTACTCTCGAGACTTTCACAAGACAGACTGACGTGGTTTCCTCTCGCCTTGGTCATTTTAATGTCCACTACTACTAAGTATTGTACTAATGACAGATCGCAAAACAAGTTAGTTGAGATGAACTTCGCTACTTTATTTTCACGTGAAGGTTTTCAGAGACATTTCCAAACGCACGCTGATGTTCCGGTAGCTCGCTGCCACTCCTCTTCGCAAGACTAGCTCTATCAGATTCTTGGCGTGCGTGGGACACAGGTGACACGTGACACAGGTGCTTCATGGGTATTGTAGGCTCGCGAAATCGCATTGTATTGCTTTTGTAGCAAAGACGGTCCGAGGAAAAAAACTACAAAATGCGGTGCCTCATCATTCAGAATAGTAACGGACCCGCCAGAATGGCTAGTGAACCTTCGGTATCTACTAGCCAACGCCGATATTCACCCGCATTTGGCTACCTGGCGGGTGTTAGTGTTAAGCCCTGCCCCTTATCCTGTTCCATCAGCTGTTGGAGGAAGTCCAATATTTCAGTGACCAGGCACTGGAAGGGGCCGTGACCCCTAGCAGAGCACCGCAAGGCGAAGACATTCCATTTTTGTGCGTAAAGGATCTCTGGAGCTCTAAATAGTTCCCACCGCTGCCAGAGACAGGCCTGCATCTGAGAATTTCAGCACTTCAGTTGACAGCCTCCACAGTATAGGCCAAGGGTGCATGATTGCTCCCCGGCCTTGTGTTAGAAGCTCCTGGCGCACCGGGATCATCCACTCACAATGAGACTACACAGGTCCGGGAACGACTATTAGATGGGCCAAACTGGAGCCACCAGAATGAGGGTCAAATGATCCTCCCTCCCCGTGATGGCCAGGTTCTGGGGAAGCAATGCAATCGTGGGAGAAGCCTATAGGAGACCCTTGGGCCAGGGTTGTGTTGTGCCAACGCATCCACTCCCAGAGGGGGCTTATCCTCCCCCCATGGAGAACCATAGGGGACAGTGTGTTCTGATGTGTTGCTAACAGTCCAACATCTGCCTCGCCAAAGCAAGACCAAATCTCCTTCACCACCTGGGGGTGAAGGCGCCAGTCCACCACCATGAGTGCCCATGAGAGCAGATCCGTACCTGCATTGGTAATGACCGGGGACATGAACAGCTCTAAGCGAGAGGATGCTCTTCCTCTCCATCTCGGATAGAAGACAGTTCGCCATCTGAGAGAGAGGACGAAAGGACTGATCCCTCCTTGTCTGTTGATGTAAGCAAACAAGGGAGGTGTTATCCAATCTGATCAACGCATGCTGACCACTCAACATGGGGATGACATGTTGGACAGCCAACAGTACTGTGAGAGGCCACAACACACTGATGTGTAACTTGTCCCAACTTGCAGACCAATGACCATTGACCACCACGCCTAGACATATCGCCCCCCCACCCCTTGGTGGATGCGTCTGTTGTCACTGTAACCTGGTACACAAAACTCCCCAAAGGAGAGCAGAAACTCTCGTCTTCCCTCCACACCGGCAGAGCCCTCAAGCATTCAGGGGTCACTCGGATGCTCCAACGTTTATCTCTGCTTGGGTGACATTTCTGAGAAGTGTACCATATCTGAAAATGCCTCATGTGTAATAGCCCTATACTGTATGTAGGGCCACTGCCACATCATGCCCAACAATATTTGGAACAGCAGGGATGTTATTTGGCTCGTTCTTTTGAAACTCCATTGTTGGAAATTCCGGCTTTCGCCTCGGAGAAAAGTGCAAAAGAATGGGTACTCAAATCGGAGTTCCGAAACACAAACTCGGAGCGCTTCTGTGTACTCCGAGTTCGTTTAACATTAGTGTTTTCAGACGTTTGTATTGTCCCCAGCTGTTCCAATAGAATGCATTTACAACGGTTGTTGGGAGAACAACCTCGGATCTACCGACGGCCGAGTTTCAAAAGAATGAGCCAATAGACCCCTGATACTGATACATAAGTACTGATTGTCATTTCACTTCATTGAAGTTTTGTAAGCGCTCTAGGGATAGGCGGACCCACATTTCTCTGGAGGTCAATTCCATCCCCAGAAAGGAAGCAGACTGAGCCGGAGTGAAAACGGTCTTTGCTTGATTGATCACAAACCGTTAGGTGTTGGATTATAACTGTTTAAATTGAGCACAAATAAGCCCATCGTCTAAATATTGCCGGCATGTTGGCCCCAGGGATGTTTTTAGGCATTTTGTGAGAACAAGTGCGAACAGAGTGAGCCCGAATGGAGGCACTTTGAACTCGTACGCCTGGTCTCTCTTTCTTCTCACTTCCATCTTTATTACTCTGAGTCATTGTGTACTGTACTTATGTTTCTTCCTCCATGAAACTGTGCCATAAACTATGCAACAGATGACCCCTGCTTCCCTTAAGGAAGTTTGTTGAAGGACTATCATTCCCTCATACCAGCCTATCATTATTACATTTGTAATCTCAGCACTGCAAAACAACAAATATTCTTGTATATTGAGCTAATGATTGCCATTGTACTTCCAAGATGAAACAAATGTTCATAATGATCCAAAGACACTTAGTGGGAGGACAGGTAAAAGCCTATTCAGCTTGTAGTGACCTCTCCATATGCCCAGACGGAGGTCGCTTAATGAAGAGGGGTATTTTTAAGCGATTTATGTGACTTGCATACTTATTGACTGTACACACACCAACATTCTCTGACATGCACACACACACACACACATTCTCTCTCTCTCTCTCTCTCTCTCTCTCTCTCTCTCTCTCTCTCTCTCTCTCTCTCTCTCTCACACACACACACACACACACACAAACACACACACACACACACACACACACACACATTCTCTCTCTCTCACACACACACACTCCCTCTCTCTCTCTCTCACACACACACACACAGACTCACACACACACACTCACTCACTCTCTCTCACACGCACACACACACACACACACACACACACACACACACACACACACACACACACACACACACACACACACACACACACACACACACACACACACACACACACACACACACCTGGTATTGGAGCACTGTTTGTTCAAACAAGGAAAATGTCACTGTCTCGTCCAATTACCATGTGTATCAGACCTTCAATGATTCTCATAACACCATAACACTGATGCAAAACAAAGAATCACATTTCAACTGTGTATTTGTTTTGGCATCCTGTTTTTATTGCATAAATAAATAGTATAAACATCAAAATATTACCCATTAAATAGAAAAAAAACAATATTTTCTACCCACAACAGGCTCTATCTGCAGACTATGCCAACTAGCACTATTTAATTTCATGTTACTTGCGTATTTAATCCAATGTTCTTTTATGGGTCTACAATCCAATTTCACCCTTTTCTGCCTATTCCTGCAGCAATCTAGTTGATCCCGATGCCAATTTCTTCAGCATCTGTTGTGGCCATGGCCCCAATCATCTCACAGACAACAAAGGCACAAATCCATCCTGACACAATAGCCATGCGTTTTGGCTTTAGTCAAACATAGAAGCAAAGCATAATGTGATTCTGTTCTCTCACAATAGCAAGCACGAGATGAGCCGTTTTGTAGCCCATTGTAATGACAACGCAGAAAGTCCCTTTGAAACTCCTCAGACCTTCATTCCCTGCTTGTAGCACTATCACTGCGTGGCAGCTGGGACATCAAATAAGGGCCCATGTTTGCCCAGGGGCAGCTTAGCCTCAGCCCAGTCTGGCCTCAGCTCCGGCTTCATTACCGCAGAATTCGGAGGGGCCACGCCTGCTTGTTTATTAGTTTCCTCAGCAACATGTATTGAGTTCCCATGCAGTGCATCCGTGGCGTAGAGCACAAAAGCGCCGTCCGACATCGGTCCTCTCAAGGGCACCGTTATTAATCAGTGACTCGGGCCCACGCCTGTCCAGGGAGAGGTTCCCATTCTCCCTTCATCCATGGAGTGAGACAGAGGAGGGAAGAGAAGCCATTGATAAATGTAAGCCTTGGTGACTAACAAAGAAAAAGAATGACTTACACAGACAGAATGATTAACTAGAGAGTATGTTATCGTTATCAACACCAGTGTGTTTATGACTAACATGGAAATCAAACTTGCCTATGAAAGAAAAGCAGAGACAGGGAACAGGCAAAGACTTAGATGGCTGAGGAAAAGCAAACCGATTAAGCTGTAGAAGGCACACTCTGTATGACTTTGCAAACACTGAAAAGACACTGAAAAGTGAAACAGAATCATTCCAAATAGGCTACAAAAAAAAATGCAACATGGCCGACACCCATGCAACAAATCTTTTTTAATAGAAATTGTGAAAGCATAGTTAGTTGATGATAGTTCACCTAACTGGATAGATAAGACATTATGACTTGCATTACATTTGGCACACTCTTTTATCCAAAGCAAATAACAATCGAGGACATAATCTCATACTATACACTTTTAGATAGGAGCTATACAGAACATTAAGCGCAAATGGCAAGTAGATTTTTTTCCCTCTTATTTTAAATACATTAGCACAGGGTTAAGTAGAGTGGACACACACACGCACACACACACACACACACACACCCGCACACAGGTTGATTTCTTTATTTGGGAGGATCAATAATTATTGAGAAACAATACAGCACCCCAAACAATATTAAAGAAGCAATAATGTGTCTTCTACATAAATGCAAAAAAAGTTATACTGGTCTAAGCCCTATTCAGGGGTATAAGTGGAATCTCTGCCTCCAAATGCAGACTGCCTAACTGCATATATTAAAAAATACTTGGCTAGCTGTTTTGCTTTCTTATTCCAGCTATCTGCAAACCTCTGATACAGAGTCTATGAACATGGCAAATGCTACCATAGACGAGTGCCACCATGGATGTTTTGTAGCCACTTCCTGTCAATGGATTACAATTGCATTAATACTTTAAGCATTTTCAGCAAACCGCAGGTCCTTATGTATCAAAGCAGCATCCTATTTCTAGTGTGATGTTTTTTTAAAGTCTCATCCACAATAACAATGTCCGGGGTGTTAGGACAGTCTTAACCCCTTTGCGCAGAGACTATGGCCCAATCTCAGTTCACCCCTTGGCCCTACCCCTTACCTCTCCCCTCCGTTTTGTGTAGCTGTAGGGGTATCCCAATAGTCGTTAAGGCAGAGGGGTAGGGGTAAGGGGGGGGGAGACGGACGGACTTTGTAGCCCTCAAAAAGGAGGGGTTCGGCCAGGCAGACTCTGTTTGGAGGGGTAGGGGTAGGGGTAGGGATTGGCCCTATGTTACACCAATGTCCAGTGAATCATTGGTGGTGAAATAGGGAAACCATTTGGTGTTGATTTTTCTGTCCATGTGTATGTGTTTGTCCGTGTTTGCACAGTTCTGTCGCAGTAACGTCCACAATGCGATTGTGGCGGTATACAGGCCTTCATGATGGGCGCTGTAGTTTCAATTGTATCATCAGTGTGTAATAGGCAGAATGGTTTATGATGCCTTGGGTACCACAGACAAATCTTATATTGAGTCAGGAGAACTTGGAGTCTAGCTTTAATGACAAATTTCAGAATGCCTGTATTGACAACTGGATTGTGCAGCACAGAGTCACACACACACACACACACACACACACACACACACACACACACACACACACACACACACACACACACACACACACACACACACACACACACACACACACACACACACACAGCATGCCTTAGAGTCTAACGTAGGTCTGGGCCAGCTCAAGCATCAGTGCATTAAATTGTCACGAAAGAGAAGAGTCTTGATTTGATCTTGAAGGTTGAAAGAGATGACCCTAGTCTAATTGCCTTTGGAAGTTTGTTCCACCGCTGAGGGACAGAGAACAGTTTTGACTAGGATAGCTTAGAGCGAGCAGGGGCCACAACTAGGCCATTTGTGTCAGAGGAAAGAAGCTCTCTGGCAGGAACAATATGTCGTGCAGATAAGCTGTGGCAGTTCCTGAGGTGGTTTTGTAGACAAAGGTCAAGATCCTGTGATTGATCCGGATGTGCAACTCGATAAATAGAGGAGTAATATGTGCCCTTCTGGACCATCTGCAGTGGTTTTATTGCACAAGCAGGTAGACCTGCCAGGAAGGAGTTGCAACAGTCCTGGAGATGACTATCGCTTGAACCAGTAGTTGTGCTGCTGCGTGTTGGGTCATGTAGGGTCTGATTTTCTGTATGTTGAACAGCACAAATCGGCAGGGCTGAGAGACTGATTCAGTGAGGTTGGAGAATGACAGATAGTCATTGATCATGACTTTATTTAAGGGCACAGTGGTCCATGAGATCCATGCCAACACCGTTGAGTCATCTGGCTGAAACAATAGGTAGACTACATCTGGGTGTCATCAGCATAGCAGCGATAGCAGAACTCGTGTTTTCGAATGGCATGTCCCAGGCAGGTAATGTGCACTACGAATAGAAGGCGTCCTAGCACTGATCCTTGAGGTACGCTTGAGGTGAAGGTGTGAGTTGAAGACAGTTTTCCCTGCCATGACACATTGAAGGAATGTCCAGAGAGGTACAGAGTTGAACTAAGATTGAACAGCAGCAGTAGTTGTGAGTATCCCAAGGAGTATCCTATGGTTGAGTGCGTCAAAGGCTGCTAATAAGTCTAGTAGGCTGAGGACAGAGAGTCCTTCTGATCTTACAGTCCTTAAGCTTTAATTGACTAAACGGTTTCAGTTGAATGTCCACTTTTGAAGCTGGATTGTTTTGAGTCCAGTAGACCATTCCGATTTAGGAAGTTAGTAGTAACCTGTTTTGCAACTGCCCTTTCCAGTGTTTTAGACAGGAAGGGAAGCAGTGCGATAGGGCGGTAGTTTTCAACCTGTGCATTGTTGAGTGTAGGCTTTTGCACCCTCTTCCTTCAGAGAGTGTAGTAAATTCACCGGGGTTGCAGTACTGTGTGTGGTTTCCTGGGTGAGTTTTCAGATGAGGAGGGAGGGTCGCAGAATTGCTTGCTGATGTTTGATATCTTTTCAGTGAAAGGAGGAGGGTTAAGCAATGGTTTATAGATAGAAAACACTAAATCTCCACTCATGTAAGCTGCTAGGATTTGAATTGACGTGTTTCCCAGATGTATACATATAATTGAAATGTACTTGTATTGTACCAAAACTGGGTTGGGTTACATCTTGGTGGTAATGTGAACTTGCATTACGTTCCTTGTAGCCTTTTCATCCATCTCAGACACATAATGGATATCAAAACACTTGCCACACTTGTCCATCAAAAAGGAAATGATAGAGACAAGAGGATAACAGTGTGCCAATTCAATATTGTGCCAACAAAAATGTAATTCTAAATATTCATTCACAAATTCACGGTCATTTTTTAAAAACACTTTGATACATGAGTGTCACTATTTGGCACCATAACATTATCAGGTTTTTGGAGTAACCGGTTTATTCAAGTGGTCATATACAGTAAATGTAATAAATAGTTTAATAATCGGTTTATTGCAGTCATCGGTTTATGAGAAATCCGATTCGCACAGGTATGTTTTTGCCTAATAAACTGATTTCTCAAGACATGTACACACTTCAAACAGGTTATTATCGGAATAAGAGTGAACCTGATGAAGCAATAGCGAAACGCGTTGTTAACCAAATAAACTACCAGCAAAGATACCAGTGTGCGGTGATTCATCCTTCATTTACTTAGGTTACTATCGGGTTATTGGCGTTCTAGAATGATAAGTAGTATAATAATAAGCCTTGAATTCCAGTTTCGTGTCACACACTTGAGTGGAACACATGCAGACTGCATGTAAACGGCAATAAACAGTTACTCCAATAACCTGTTTATTCCAATAACCTGATTAATTTGGTAATGTAAATGGGCTCCATGTGTCAAACAGCGACAAAACATCATAAGGTGACTGTTGTAAATTTAGGAGCTCTTTCTGAGCAGCTGTTAAATTCCTGGTTAAGAAGGAGCCATGAAAAATACAGTCTGCTTTTCTGGGGATGGATGAATAATGTATCTTTCATCAAAATGTTATTCACTTAACCCTACAATGCTGGCAGCATTAGCACACAGGCTTCCTTTTACTTTTCCTTCCTTCCTATTTTTTAGCTATAAATAAAATGGTGGAATCTCAAGGTGCCTACCGTACATTACAAGTCTCTGCATCCCACAAAGATGTTTACTGCCATTTAACATAAACTGACAAAGCTTTACTTGCCCACAGATACCCCCAACCAAACACGCACACGCGCGTGCCCACACACACACACACACACACACACACACACACACACACACACACACACACACACACACACACACACACACACACACACGCACAGGTTCGGGTTTCTAATACTAAGAAATACTACTACTGCAGCAAAATATATATGCATGCACTATAAATGCATGGGCCCATACCCCTGCAATTATTCTGTGAATTTGTGTACTCAGAGATCAGAGTGTCATGCTCTCAGCTTGACTGGATTACACAGGTTAATGAGACTAAATAATCCTCCCCACATATAATCACATCTGTGCCCCGAAAGCCTGTTAGTGTGGATTCACAGGGGCCTGCAATTAGCTGGATCATCCTAAATGCTGCTGATGAATTCCACAACGCTCGTCTGCACTCCACACCGTGAGCTGATGAGAGCCAGTGGGAGGCGTGAGGGCATCAGTCATGACTGATTGCAATGCTGATCACTTGGTCTGGCTTGTAAACGTCTGGCTTTCTCACACCTCTAACTTCCCCAAGCCACATCCACTGTGGTTACACTGATTTATGCTTCAGTGGTTGGCTCTAAAGGAAGCGCTTTTATTCTACTTCAATGTAAATTTCAATACAAGCAAAGCATATAGAATGTCCAGAGACAGAGCTAAACTGAGATGTTGTTGGTGGACATGGTTTCCACATCTCTTCTCTCAATGCACTGGAGTTTTTATTGTCAGGGTTTGCATCTTACATCTACACATTTAAAAAAAGTCAAGTTCTAAAAAATGGAAAAGGGTCTCAGGCTTTTAGTGAGGCAAGTCTAAGTGAAAGCTAAAAGCTTTCATGGCGTTGTCCACTCACTCAGGAACTGCGGGGGTGCAAAATGTCTGTAGCCTCAGGCAATCAGCATCACTCATATTTTTTTCAAATACGTACTGTCCTTTATTCAGTAATGAAAAAAGGGGGGGGTGGGGGGGCAGTAGAAAACATGAGCATTTTCTTACATTTTTTTCCTTCTCTACTGTAGGCAAGTGTAAATCTAGGTAGAGGGATTTATTACTCTGAATATATTTCCTTTGATGACTATGACTTCAGGTCTTCCTATACGTTTTTCGATCTAGGAAAAATGTTTTGGGGATAACAGAGAAACATGCCTATACTGGTTTTATCTCATCTCCAAACATACCAGAGAGAGCATTTTGGACCAGAAAAATGGTTCAAAACTGACATTAATAAAACTTCTGTTAAGGATGTATAGGCTCACCTAATAGAGCTCCGAAGTCACCCGGAAACATGTAGCAGACTGTAGTATTTCTTGTTAGCATTTAAGGATTTTCCGGTTCCCAGCGACGACCGTGCGGAATGGGGACCAGTCTCAAATAAGTTGTGTGTGCAAACACGCGATTAGCGAACCCCCGCAAACTGACGAGGGTATTTCAAATAGGCTGTAGGGATGACATGATTGATCATTTTTGTGTCAAACGCAGACATAAATACGATGTTGCTATCACATGCTTAACCCGGAAAACTGGCAGACTACAGGAGGGAGATTTCACGAGCCGTGACCATGGTAACCCACGGCAAACCGCCACAAACCTTCATAGTATGAGACTTTGGAAATACTTCTAACTAAGCTCTGATACAGGTTGTTTTTCACTCCTGGTAACACTCTTTTGATAAAACGTAAATAGTGCCATAACTGCAATTACTCCAATCGCCTTGGTTTAGTAGTATACTTTCAAAACTTACCATCGAGGAGAAGTTTGCTCATGCGACTATAGCTCACGCGAGAATGTGAGATGTAGTTCCCAAAAAAATCCCCCCAAAAAAGTAGCGAAGATATAGCAACATTACTTTATTATCTTTATGTTTAGGTTGATAAATACACACATGTTGTTGTGCTGCTCCATTTGTTACCAAGGAAAGGATGCAGGGATAGGCGAATGACGGCTGTTAACGTTTGTCTTATATTTTTGTTAGCCCAATGTTAAAAAATATATCCCTGGAAACCGGATTTCCGTGAAAATGCTAATCCGCGCATACAACTCGTCGTCACCCACTTCTCTCTATTTCCACATTTCCACAGACAAACCACACACACACACACACGCACACGCGCACACACACACACACACACACACAGACTCACAGACACACACACACACACACACACACACACAGGGGCACACTAACACACACACACACACACACAGAGGCACACGCAGAGACACACACACACACACACACACACACACACACACACACACACTCACAGACACAGTCTCACAGGCACATGAAACTCTTTGCATCTCATCTTAATCCGAAGGGAGTGGAAGATGTAAATTGACTAATTAAGTGAGGTGACACTCTGGGTCCACACCAAAGCCACCAGGCGTCATCAGAACCTCGGCAGGGACATAGTGGGGTCCACACTCATTTGCAGGCTCGATGAATAGACTCTGAAGGATACCCATACAGTCTCTTAACCCACTCTGCCCCTAGAGAGAGGCATGCCGTATGAGTTATTTTGAAAAGTCTGCTGTTCAAATTGCTACCATGTTGTTATTTCCTCTTGCTCATGTGTTTCCAGGCAGAGCCAGTCTCAGTGGACTGCTTATTTGCTTGCCGAGAACAAGTTTACTCACCCTGTTCCATTTTCGTACCACCCCCATTAAGAAGTATACGACAGATACATGGGGGGTATGCTATAGAATGGGAAGTCTATGTACCGTTGTGAAGTCACACCTTTCCATGGTATGCCAGAGATATTTGTGACACTTCCTCTTTGGACATATGATAGGTTGTTGTGAGACATGCTTTCTGTCACATGAACGTGACCAGGCATTCAGGCTGCAGGGAAACGTACACGCGCGCGAACACGAATGAATACACACGCACACGCACACACACACACAAACACGCACGCACGCACATACATGTAAACATGCACAGGCAGACACACACACACACACATACACACGGGCACACTTACACACACACACACGAAGAGTGGGGGCGTAATTTCACCATAAACATCTTTAAAGAGTAATCTTTGCCTCCCACACACAACACAACTTTAGTAGCACTAAGTAACATCAGTCAATTAAGTCTTTGTGCGGTGGCCATTAGAGGTATTAGAGCCTAGCCATCAACAAGGCAGCAAATTAACAACCCAGCTCAGCTGTATCACAGCTTCCTGCAAATGACATTTCAGTATTTACCAGCCTTAGGCCAGAGTTAATGTTTGTAAGGTTTGATTAATTTTCAATTTTCAATTAGTGGTCATGACTACAGGTTAAATGTAGTGCTTGTTAATTATTCTCTCTGTTGTAGTGCGGATTTGCACTTGCATATTTGGTATTTAAATGTTAAAGGAAACTTCACCAGGGAAAATTTTGAATAAAACCGTGAAGACAGCGCCTTCCCCGATATTGCATTCAAACATTTTCATTGTTGATGAGGCAACAAAATGTAAATCCAATGTCATTAAGAAAGTATTCCAAATGTTAAATATAATAAACAATCAGATAAAATTAACAATTAAAGTTTTTGAGTTATTGTGAGGCCCCCCACAACAGCCGTAGCAGACTTTCTATCAACTGCCAGTGTGAAGATATAAGTAACCACACCTAATTCTATGGAAGAAGTATAAAAGAAATAGTAGGTACAAAAGAAATTTAAAAAGCAAGAAAAACAGAAAGAAAACTCACTTGTCTGAAAATGTCTCAGCATCTTCCAGAATAGGTTACCTAAATATGTTTCAAACAGCATAAGCCACTATACGAGAAATACAACATCAGTGCCCCAAAAGCTATTATGTGTTTCAAAGCCTTTTCTAGTAGGCCTATAATATTTTGGAAGTAAGAAAATTCTGAAGTACCTGATATCATTATATCTGACTACAATGTGTAACATTAAACTTAAAGTGATACTGTCCCATTTTTGGAAATAAGCTTATTTTACACCTCCCCTTAATAATAGGGTTTTACCATTCTCCTGTACTTTCAACCGTTCTCGGGGTATGGCAGTGCAAATTTTACCTCCATGCTAGCAGTTAACATTGAGTCCTATGAGACCAGCTCGCGGCTAACTCATAGGACTCAATGTTAACTGTTAGCTTGTGTGTAAAATTTGCACAGTCTTAACTAAAACGGTTGAAAGTACAGGAGAACGGTAAAACCCTATTATTAAACTCAAGGGAAGGTGTAAAATAACCTTATTTCCAAAAATGGGACAGTATCACTTTAACACCAGCTTCATAGGTGTGACATGACGGTGTCATGTCGTCTATGACTGTGACATGATAACCTTTTGACAGTGTTATGACACTGTCCTATCATATCAGGGCAGTCATGGGTAAGCGGTTAGGGCGTCAGACTTGTAGCCCGACTCCCGACCTACCAGGTTGGTGGGGGAAGTAGGCCTAATCAACCAGTGCTCTCTTCCATCCTCCTCCATGAGTGAGGTACCCTGAGTATGGTACCGTCCCGCCGCACTGCTCCCCAGGGCCGCCATTGAGGGCTGCCCCCTTGCACGGATGAGGCATCGATGCAATTTCATTGTGTGCAGTGTGCAGTGTTCACTTGTGTGCTGTGGAGCGCTGTGTCACAATGACAATGGGAGTTGGAGTTTCCCAATGGGCTTTCGCTTTCTTTCACTTTCATGCGTATGACACTGGCATCAAGTAAAGTGTACTTGCAGCTTCAGTTACCCTATTCTGAGATGCATTAGCAAGAAAGTTGGCCTTCAAAAGACATGTGTATGTATTTTACTGTATGTACAATATTGTATTTTAGTGGGAAATCTATGTGATTGTAAAACATATTTTCCAAAACACGGCAATTTATACTGCTTTTTTCAAGTACAGGATGTAAGAATTGTGTTCACAGGTGGAGGATAGACACTGAGACAGATATTTGTCTATCATTTTCAGAGTTTACTGAGGATACTCAGGTCATTACAACGATACAGCTTAATCATATCAGTCATATCATCGGATAAGGCGCATTTCTGCCCTCCAAGTGTCTGTAAGGTAGTTTTATTGAATTTGTCTTGTCAGTTTTGATTTGCTGTCCTGATCGGGTGATCCTGACAGAAGCTACAGAGTACCTTCAGAGACTTTCATGATACATTTGTAACATACCTTAACAATGGCTTAGTGTGTCTGAACTAGAGATGTACAGGATCCAAGATCCGGTTCCGGATCCGGCAGGATAATAGGGTTTTTCAGACTATCCGGATCCGGCAGGATCTTAAGCAGTGGATCCGGTATCCGGCAGTTACCTAAAAATCAGGATCTGGGGCATCTCTACTTTTAACATAGCCTAGGCTTTTCAGTCAGTCTCACAACCCCAATCGCTGCATGGAGTGAAAGCCCTTTGGAAGCGGCCGTTGAAGGCAGTGTGGCAGTAAGCCAATGAGTCTTAAAAATAGTTTGCGCCAACGTAATAAAAAAGGGCCCACGCGTGCGAGTTGGCTATGTGTTTCAACCCTTTCGTAGGATCCGGTATCCGGTTCCGGATCCGGCAGGATCTTAAGCAGTGGATCCGGTATCCGGCAGGATCCTAAAAATCAGGATCCGGTGCATCTCTAGTCTGAACGTACTCTGCAGCCTCTGTGTTCTGTTTGTATCAAAAGAGGAATGTTCTTAGGTCTCCCGATAAGGGCACACAAGCTAATGGTCTTGATAGTATATATTCTATATTCCTACAAGGATGATCCATGCATGCAATGGTTATTGAATATAAAGTCTTCTCATGGATTATGATTGTGTAACATGATGATACTGGTTGGTGCCTTTTAAGCCGCGTCATTTAGTCTGCCGTGCGCTGGTGCGCTGGTGCGCCATGTGACCATTGGGCACCAATTGGCAATATTGGGCACATCTATAAAAGCTTGGCACGGCCCCCTCGGAGGGAAGCGGCAGATTGATTGTGTGCTTGAGGCAAGTGTGCCTTTCTTGTGTTTGGTGTCGCCGAGTCGAATCTGTGTAGGGCCCTGCTTCACGGGAGAGGTATTCCGTGGAGTTGCGGCTTATGACGGAGGTGCGACTGTGTGGAGCGTGACCTTGGTGGCCGCATCGGCTCTCGTATTTGGGTATGTAGCCGTCGCCTGTCCTACATCGCATTAGCTACATTTTTATTGCACAGGTGCTCACTATTATTGTCAATGTTGCATTGTAGGAATCGGGTGTCGTGCGCCCTTCGCCCTGCGACTACGAGACACTCCGTGTTCCGCGCTGGTAGGTGGTCATCCTATCCATGCTACTAAAACATTGTGCATTGCCTATTATATGTACGTTACGGTAATCTCTGTGCGCAGGTACCCGTGGATCTGCACCTGTTGGTCTGTGCGGGCTGCTGCTTAGGTATAGTTGCCGTTTAAGGATAGGCCCTATGAAGTGAATAACTGTGTGTGTGTGTGTGTGTGCGTGCGCGAGTGTGACGTTACCCTTTCTTTTGAGTTCTTGTTTTGTTTATTTAAGGAGAAGTGGGAGTTCTCTGCTCGTTTTGTTAATTTGTGTCATTCATTTTGTTTTTGTTTGGTTCACCCCATCTCACTTGGGCCCGCCCTGTGCGCGGGTTACCCCCTGTTATTAGGTAGTGGTTTTGCCGTGTGTGTTCAGTGAAACTCAAGTGTGCAGTGTTACTGGTGAGGGGTTGCCGTGCTTGAATATTAACTTAATCCCGTTTAGTTTGCTGTGCTGTGTACACGTAGTGGGGGAACCTCGGCCGCCTTGGCCCATGTTGGGGTGTGGGTGCCCAGTAGTCTTTATTATTTTAAATGTTTATATCTTTTAAAAAGAAATTGTAAGCCAATAAAAGAAAATAAGTGCTTTGAACCCTGTCTATGTGGTCCTTTACGAACCTGTGTTGCCTTGTTCTTATTACTGGTTCAAGTCAAAGTATCCTATATTCTGGGTGGCGAAATTCCCCCAGTGGCGTAGTCGTGCAAGCTGTTTAAAATTGGGAATTATTATAATAATTCATTATCTAAATCTCCACTCTGCTACAATTGCATTAAGGAACACAGGCTTATGTTAGCAGGTGTGCATGGAATAATAGTGCCAGAGGCATATGAGTTTTGTCTCATGATACTAAATTTGTATGTTTGTCACTTAAGTACCACATTTATTTAATTGTTACATTTGCTCAAAGTTTTATTTGATTTGAAGTATCACATAGGCCTAAATTGTTAATTTCCTCCATTATCATGGGATTATTGATTGCTTTTTCCATGTAATCCAAAATACCAATGAGTATTCCAATCCACAGCCTAAAGACTCTGACTTTTGACAAAAGACTAGGCCACAGCTTGAAGTGTAACTTGTTGAGTACACCAGAAACCATTGCATATCTCTAAAAATGGTACACACCGGTAAAACAGATTATTTGCCTCAATGATCATCAACAGCAGACAAGAAAACGAGATGAATTTGAACCACCATCATGGCTGTGCTACGGCTGTGGGCACTACATGTCTGGGAAATGTGGTAATGGCCTATGGGTAAAAATAGGGCTTATCTTGTTGTGCGAGTTGCCTTCTCAGCACAGAGAGCGGGAGAGGCCCTTACCACTATAGCCATAATGGCTGGATCGTTCACATAGGGCAGACAGCTTTCATTGGATGTTCCTAATTTAGCAGGTTAAGGTGGGTGGTAGAGGATTCTTTAAAAAAAAATGACTTGCACATCCCAACTCCAAAAGCAACAGCCTAGATATGAATCTATGTAAAAAGATGCAGACAAGGCTGTTTTTTCCCCCTGTGCATTTAATCTCAGTGATATTAAAAGGGCCCCGTGTTAGCCGACCATGTTAGAGGATTTATGATGGAAATACAGAAAGTCCTCTGTGGTCATGCTGTAACATGCTGTAATATTCGGCTCTGACAACTGCCGGAGAGCTGTGACTTGGGTAGCGAGGCAGTTGAGCGCAAGATACATCAGAGCAGAAATAACGGGGATGAGCATCTGCACAGTAAGGCACACAAAGCAAGAGACAAGGTACAACATGACTACTCCTCCAGCTCCAGAGAGATAAGAATGTGCTGACACCACTGACTCCTGAATTTGTCAGGGCTTTTCTTCATCTCCCCCTTCATAGGCGGGCTGGTGGAATGCATTCCTCTGCTTCCTGGTAGGTAGACCACACTTCGAGCTGCAGTTGAAATGAGCTCCTTACACCACAAAGCCTTCCTGCATCTTGGCTTAAAAAGGCTGCATTTTGAACCACACCATTTGGTTGGCACATTTTGCACTCCTCCTACCCCCTTTTTGTTTCTCTTTCTCTCTTTCTCAGTCTCTCTCTCTCTCTCTCTCTCTCTCTCTCTCTCTCTCTCTCTCTCTCTCTCTCTCTCTCTCTCTCTCTCTCTCTCTCTCTCTCTCCGTCTCTCTCCGTGTCTCTAGCTGTCTCTGGCTTGCACTCTTTCTTTCAGCATTTGCTCTCTTTCTCTCTCTTTCAATGTGCTTCGGGATTTCTGAATAGTAACATTGAGGGTGGGCTTTTCTCTACCATGAGCCTCTCTTGCTTTTAGTGTGTAACCACAGGGCAACATTCCGGGCCTGAGCTTCACAGACCAGCACAAAATGGCATCACGGAGCCCAGTTCAGTTCAGCCTAAGCTGGCTTCCTCACCTCTTTGTGTGCTAAAAATACTGTGGTCCGTCCCGAGGTCAGCAGTCTGAGACCCATTGTGGAAGTGAGCCAGAGTGCGCTGTTTGAGCAAAGACAAACAGGCCTTGTCCGATGCCTGGGGCAGCACATTCTTTCCCCGAGATGGAGGCGGACAGGCAGAGCGATGAAGGGAGAGAGGGCGGGAGAAAGAGCACAAAGGATGAGATGGACTGTATGTGCTGACTTGGTTTAAGGTACACAGTCCTGTGGAATTTCCCACAGCTGTGGTTTTGCTGCTCTGTAAGTGAGAATGAGAATGAACGAAGGAGCCATTCCACTGGACAGCTCTTCCTCTTCCCCAAAGCCCAGACAAATGGGCTTGTTCACGCATGCTGGTAGTGTCTGTCCTCCTGACTGACTGCCACGTCCAGACAATTCTGGAAGACAGAATCCCATGTCCAGAGTCTGACCTCAGAGAGATTTTTAAGTATATTTTGGGCTTTTTGTGACTTTCTTGAACAGGACCGTGACAAATGGCAGGCAATGAGCAGGAGAGTAACAGAAAGGGGGAACTGACCCAGGCCGGTTTTGAGCTGGGGTCCCCATGGACATGCCGTGACTTGTATATAAACTGAGCTTTAGCACAGCAAGCAACCACATCTCAAGATTTTGTAGTGACCAAGAGCATTTATGCATATCTGTGGTGGGGGGTGTTGGGGGGCATAACACTGTCACATGTCTCTGATTGGGTCCTACATTTCCACTCATGTGCTATGTTTCCCAGTCATCATTTGGACAAAGATAATGAGGGTGTGAGAGAGAGAGTGAGCGAGAAAGAGAGAGAGCGAGAGAGAGAGTGTGTGCGTGCGTGCATTCATGCATATTTGAGAGAGAGAGAGAGAGAGAGAGAGAGAGAGAGAGAGAGAGAGAGAGAGAGAGAGAGAGAGAGAGAGAGAGAGAGAGAGAGAGAGAGAGAGAGAGAGAGAGAGAGATTCTGTGTGGAAAAGTCAGTGGGCATAGATGTGAATGTTTGCAAGTTGTAAATGAGATTTTTGTTTGGCCATTGTTTAACTTCACTAAAGTGGTGATATGGTGTACCATAGTGCACAGTAATAAGGAAGAGTAGTCACATTTTTAAAAGAAATACTGTTGTGTATTGTGTAAAATAATAAGATAGTCTGGGATGTGCGTGTTATTTGGTATAGTACTTGCTGTACTTGATTTTGTTCTATGAGCGCACTATGACCACAAGAGGTCAAGGCAATGTATAATTAATCATACATAGAGAGAGAAATATTTGTTTTAAATACATCCATAAAATCATATAACGAGCATCAGTGCACCAAAGGGTTAACAGCAACGAGTCACGTTCCACCTCCCCATCCAGACTTTCCTGTTGAGGAATTTCATTATTCACACTGTCTGCCTCTGCGGAGTCCGGGAGTAAAGTTTATTTTTCTGTGGGAAAAAAAGGAAGCAGTCTTTTGTTCTTCCGGCAGCTCAGGCCAGAGGTGGCCAGGCTTAACCACGCATGTTAATTCCCATGGCTTTTCATTAACTCCTCTTCCCAGACCAGTCAATGGGATCCACAAATTAACATCCTTAAAGTCATCAATGGAAAGACAGAGGTTTGGATGGCCAAGCAGTGAGCAAGGGAGATTAAAAGGGAAAGGAAAATAGGAATGGTTTTATGAAGGGATGGAGTAGAGTGCTAAGAGAGATTCTCTTCTTTTTTTCCTCATCCTTCTCACTTGCTGTCTCGTTTTATCTTTCAGGAAGGGTATCGTAGTTGTCCTTGCTTTGTAAAAATGTCACGATCAATATTTTAATTGCCTTTTCCAGTAAAGTCAGATGGAACTTTAATTAGGTAAATTAAAGGCCTATTAATGCACCGGTGTCTTGTGAACCTTGCGATGTGCCTTGGCCGTAGGAGGCATTGACACGGGAGTCAGGACTGTGAAGGATAGATCTAGGACACTGGCTCATCTTGGACTCTCTCTCTCTCTCTCTCTCTCTCTCTCTCTCTCTCTCTCTCTCTCTCTCTCTCTCTCTGGAACAGAGTTCAGTAGTTTGTGGCCAGTGGTAAATTACAGCTGAGCCAACAAAGGCCAATTTTCCAATAGACCTGACTTTGAGAAATTGAAATTGAGTGAAAGGAGGGTGCAGTGTAGTCATAGACAACGAGTGGAAAAGCAAACGAAGAAATAGTTTGTTCTTTAATAGCCCACCAACAGCACTTTTACACAAAGTCAGTTCACATCAGTGCTGGCTACGTCGATATTGCCTGTAATCTGTATTGAATGAGTGTTTTTCACTGAGACTTCAGGTTAGTACAACTTACCCCTGAAACCCATTTCATTGAGCTCACTGTCCTTTTCTTTCTTCCCTTTAGTCCAGCTTAAGATTTATTTATTAAGTATTTAAGGGTATTTTCACATAATCCCCTTTGAGTGAATCAATCTCAGTGTGAACAGTGAACAGACAGCAAAAGATCTCAGTTCTTTTTTTGTTCATACACACACCCAGTATAATGGTGAATTTCAGACTGGTGGGAGCTAGGCTGTTTTTTACCTCTTAGCCGAAATACATTGGAGTGGCTGCTGAACCTGAATGTTCAAGTCACGAGCTGGAGCCATATCGAAGTACACCGACTTAATCACATTGAAAATAATGATGTCAACACAACAATGGCAACACACAGTGAAAGCAATAGTTTATTTAACAAATTTCTCAAAAAATATTTTCTCCCCCATCCGTTCTCCCCTTGTTTGCTGCTCCGTCTGTGTATAAATACCCTTGCCCCTTCGGTTTGTGCCAATCACCCATCAAATTAATTTCCACTCCAAACCTGCATCCACTCATCCTGATTAGCCAGTCTGTAAAACTAAAGGGGCCGCCATGTTTGTTTACAGGGGCGCGACGCTTAAGGTCTTCCCCAAACGAAATGTACCGTTCCCTCCTCCACTTACCGTTTGAAAAGGAGGTAGATGATTAATAGCACAGCGGGTTTACATACAGTGTCCAATCTCGTCATCCAACCCGTGCCTGCAGTTCACCGGAGCGCTGTCGAGACAGCGCAGCCCATAAGGCTGGCGCTAATAACTGACAATTGTGCTCGCTGTCGGCTGAAACTTGACAATATTACTGTGGGTTCTGAGAAACCAATGTGGAAGTAAATGAAATATACAATAACCTGGCAGTTATGTCCTTCTGATTTCTTACAGTCTTGGCATTTATGAGTCAGGCTCCGCTAGCATCTTGCTAACAAAATTGCTTCACGGCAGTCGTGATCACAGCAATGAAGCCGGCCGACCAATCCAACGCAGTGTGTGGAGCCACTCATGACGTAATATTGACAATAAAGACGTATTTTACAAAGATTGAGCGAGTTTAAACATTCAAACTAAGTGCTGTTTGAAAGGATAATTTATCCTGCCTTTAAGAAAATTAAATTGAAAACATGATACCAATTCTCTCCCAAGCAACGGCTGCATCCATGGTTGCGCTCCATGGGACCCCATTCATTCTAACAGCCTCTGCGCTCCATGGGACCCCATTCATTCTAACAGCCTCTGCGCTCCTTGGCGCTCCTCTGTGCTGCTTGGATGGCGCCACTTAGTGGACAGTACCACCCGTAAAAAGTCGCGAGTTTCGTCTCTCGTAATACCCATAGACCCTCTCTGTTAATAGTCATTTAGGCCTATAAAAAATACACATGATCACTATTTCATGTTTTGACCAACTTACTCAGACTTTACAAAAAACAGGACAAGTTCAGCTCTTCATTTAGGCCAGAGGGTTCAAGTGAATTCAATGGATAGGCTGTATATCCAGCCCGAAAGATGCTCAAAACCTGCCTGGGAGCACTAAATCCTGCCCAATTTGAACTAACTTCTATTGATGATTTATATGTTCATAAAGTGGCAGAAAAACCCGCCCAAATGCCATTTTCACCCACAGATTGCCATCCCAAGTGGCCCAACTGGCGGGAAACCGCCCAATCTGGGAACACTGTTGGCAACGCTGGTTAGGGGGATGCTGAACTTGTAATCAAGGGAGATTATGAGGTACCTGCCATTAGATGCCTTGGTAATGAGAGCTCTTAAAATTGAGCACCAATGACAATAAAAAAAATTGCATGGCTTATCCTGGACACTTAAAACCGGTGCGGGTGCGTTCATTGTGATAACACATAAATCCTTGCCACTTTTTTTCTAATAGCCTCATCCTTTTTTGAGACAGTGATTTTGGGGAAAAAAAGCAAAAAAAAGCACTTCAAACACATATTAAATGCTGCGAAACTTTGACATTCCCTCAAAAGTCATTTTCTTGCATATACCGAAGTTGGAGTCTTTAATTGGATTTGAGCTCATTTGAATGATAATCTTACGTAAACGAGAAGGGTTGCAGAACTAATAAGTCAAGTGTTTAACACAGTGGCTATCATTCCACAAGAGAAGTTCCAAAGGGCTTTTCAACTTCTCTATCTGCAATTTACCCAGGCATATGATAATTATGCAAGCATCACTCTCCTCATAGTCTCGTTCTTTGTAAAAGACTTGAGGGATATGACAGGGAACACTGTGCTCAAGAGTCCACCGCCTATGGCGTTAACTTATTCTGGCAAGACAGAGGAATTTGATACTAATTCCTAAAAGTCCATGATAATAGGAAAGAGGAAAGGGAGAGTACTCCTGCGACTGCCTCCTGATACACATGCAGACTTCAATATCCATTACCCTGAATGTCCAATGCACCACTGTGGCCCATAATTAATCAGACTGTACTCTGTTCATTCACTGGCAGACAAATTTGCTCATGACTGGGGTGGGTTTCTGCATCGCACTGACTTGGGGCTGTCAGCTGACAGGAACTAATGCATTCCCATCAGATGTGTGAAAATACTGCCCCAGTCCAAATCTGTGAACACCATTACTTTCTCTCCAGTTTCCACATCTCTAACTACAGACACGAGCAGAATATCCTTGACTGCTAATCCTGTGACACACTAGAGTGGCTGACTGCAGTCAGAGTTCCTCTGCAGTTCCTCCTGGAGTCTTGAAGGCATGGTAAGAGACTTCACTTCACCTAGCTGTGTGTAACCCCTATAAAAGCCTGTTACCATTTCCCACGTAACACCATATGATTGTGTGATGAAGGAACATTATCTGAATACACCCGGTGAACATCTGAGGGCTAATAAAGTGGGCAGATAGGTGGCCTCTATTAGCCTGCCTGAGTGCGGGGTAATTGTGAGACTCGTGCCAGACTGGTGGACAAGGTAGGGCCAGGATCAGATGCTCGTCACTGGAATGATTGTAGCTGTACTGCATATGAGGTTGAGACAGATCAGTGACTGTGTGATGTGCTGCTGACTGTAGGCCTGACACACCATGCACATGAGATTGACAACAGGTGGATCCCCTCAAACACACACACACACACATGTGCGCGTGCACGCACGCACACACACACACACACACACACACACACACACACACACACACACACACACACACAAACTCTCTCTCTCTCTCTCTCTCTCTCTCTCTCTCTCTCTCTCTCTCTCTCTCTCTCTCTCTCTCTCTCTCTCCAGAAGAGTCTCAGAAGAGTTGGAAAGTAGCCCCTTTGACCGGTGAGAGAGGATGGCAGTACCTGGAGAAATCCAGACCCTTCTGCCTTTTGGGGTTTTGCGGCGTCGGGTCATGTAGGCGCCATCATTGCTGTCTGATTCTACCAGTAAGAAGGGCGGTTTTCAGTGCAGATATTAAACGCCGCACAAACACACAACAAAAAAGAAACTTGATCACCTCCATAGGAAATCTGTAGTTTGCAACGTTGTTGTTGCAATTGTAGTTACTGCGTGTGCCAGCCACGTGCTCTTGACACGTGCACGCACGCACACACACACACACACACACACACACACACACACACACACACACACACACACACACACACACACACACACACACACACACACACACACACACACACACACACACACACACACACGCACACACACGCACACACATACACACACTAATGGCTAAATGTACGGTATGCAAATTGAGTATGGAAACTAGGTGTTCACCTTAATGTAACAACTCTCATATGGTATATCATGCCAATCCCCTGGATTGAAATACTCAGTACTGAAACACTTAGACTGCAGAAGTACATTATTACCTGGTTTCAGCTTGCATCTGTAAATATTTTCTTTTTAAATCTTAATTACTTAGATTACTGTGTTCTGCCCACTAAATCTAAGGTAAAAGAGGTGATATGGGGAACATATTAACATGCTTGATATGGTTCAATGCCTTGTCTATTTTGCATAATTGAGGGCTCTGAAAAGAATTCAAGGATTGTAGCTCCAATCATGGGGTTGTCGAGGTGTGCGAACCTAGCATAAACATAACCATGTCTGTCCCTTCCTCAGTGCATGCACAAACAGACACACAGACACAGACACACAGACACAGACACAGACACAGACACACACACACACACACACACACACACACACACACACACACACACACACACACACACACACACACACACACACACACACACACACACACACACACACACATATAGTAGGCCTATATAGTGTATGTATACGTGTATATACAAACCCCAACTCCATAGAAGTTGGGACACAAGGTAAATTGTGAATAATAACAAAATACTGCCATTTTCAAAACATCTGATTCTTACATTAGATGGAGAGGCACAAAGAAACATATCAGCCATCGAAACTGACCAAAATTATTGTTTTGGGGGATATGAATATGTAAAAACAACACGTCTCAAAAGAGACGTGGACAATAAAAGGCAGCAAATGTCGAGGAATACTTAAAAACAAAACAAAAGACAACACTTAACAGTTAAATACATTAACCGATGAGGCAGCTTACTATGTGGCAGTAATCGAAGATCTCCCTTCAAAATATAATGCATGAGTGGCTTTTCATGCTGTTTAAAACCCATTTATACCATTCAGCGCTGTATTTAACTCTACAGATGTGTGAGAACATCTTAACCAATGCACTACTGCACCCGCATGCCATCATGGAGGCTGACTTTTGAAGTTAGCACTAACACAAGTTGGATGGTCCATTTTCACTGTAGCACAGGATGTGCAATGCTCTATTATTGTCAAAAAGAATTGACTTCTACAACTTCTGCTGACTTCTGTAAGCAAATGACAGTTTCCCATGTCTTCTGGGTCTATTTCAACTGAGCTCAGGTGCATAGGAGAATGTTACACCCCTGTATCATTTGCACGCATGAAGCATTCTTAATATGGTCAATTTCCAATAGCTCTAATTCCTGGAGTGCTAGAGTGACACTACAGCCAATATATATTTCATGATGTCATGAACCTATACAATGATTTTAATTACAAAAATATGTCTTATATACACTCAATCGTGGTAAATCAAAGGGAATTCAAAAATGCATGTAATAATTATGGTAATAATTCCCTTTGCATCTTTAACTCAGCCAGACTCAGCCTCCCTGTGATGATCTTATACCTGGACACTCATATTGTCCATAAGTACAATTCATTTTGAAATGTTCTTCTTTGTTGTTTTATCTGATTTAGATGTTTACTAAATTTCACTGATCTCCGTCCCAACTTATTTGAGACGTGTTGCATTTATCAAATTAGAAATGAGTACATATGTCCCCCAAAACAATATTTTTTTCTCAGTTTTAACACTTAATATGTTGTCTTTTCACTATTCTCCATCTAATGAATAGATTGAATGTTTTGAAAATGATAGCATTTTGATTTTATTCACTGTTTACCAAACGTCCCAACTTCACCGGAGTTGGGGTTTGTAGTAGACGTATGAATACTGCAGCCAAAAACAATTACTTAAGACAGACAGAGCAGCAGTCCAAGGGAGAAAGCTGATTGAGATCTAATGTGTTTAAGCACTTCAGTGATGTGTTGTTAGGCCTGTCATTCCTGAAATATTTCCTTTTCTCTGTTTGGTAAGGTTAATACATTCGCAACTTCTATCATTACATAGAATGTTAGGCCATTTTTCCTTTGGAGAATGGCTAATTTGAGATTAACCAGTATTCCGGACATCAGACATTCAACAGATTTTTGGCTCTTTCTGTGTTCATTGGAGCACTAGTGACCCAAATAACTTGATGATAAATAAATGAATAGATAAATAAATAAATATTATGGAATCACACTTTTTGCCCAACTTCTTCAACTATTCATTTAAAAATGCCTCCTCTGGAGTTCAGGCATGGCTCTGAAGCAGTGGCGGAACGATTGCATACAGGGCCCGAGGGCAAGACACTTATAGGGCCCTCCATACGGCCTGCCCTGGTCACAATAGGGCCCCCACTACCAACACAGGAGGGCCCTGGGCCCAGGGGCAAATGCCCTGCTTGCCCTCCCTATATCTCCGCCTCTGCTCTGAAGACATCACATTGCATAGTCTTTGATTGTATCAGCATGAGCAGGGCCTGTGCAGCCTAGCAGTGATAGAGCACTGGGACCACAGAGCACAGTATGCACCAACAGATGACACTGTCACTTCCATGTCTCTGATTGGCTCCTCAATTTCTGTTTTCACTCATGTGCTCTGTTTCCCAGTCAATTCATTTGGACAAAGGTAATGAGAGAGAGGGAGTGTGTGTGTGTGTGTGTGTGTGTGTGTGTGTGTGTGTGTGTGTGTGTGTGTGTGTGTGTGTGTGTGTGTGTGTGTGTGTGTGTGTGTGTGTGTGTGTGTCTGTGTCTGTGTCTGTGTCTGTGTCTGTGTGTCTGTGAGTGTGAGAGAGAGAGAGAGAGAGAGAGAGAGAGAGAGAGAGAGAGAGAGAGAGAGAGTGTGTGTGTGTGTTTGTTTGTGTGTGTCTGTGTGTCTGTGTCTGTGTGTGTGTTTGAGAGAGAGAGAGAGAGAGATGTGTGTGTCTTCTGGGAACAGATGTTGCATGCAAATGGAAATGTCCAGATGTAATTCCTTTGTTATTCCAGGTCCGTGTGAACGCCGAGCCAGATGGAGCGCCTCTCTTGATTAGCTTTTTTTGTTCCCCTCAAAGAAAACCACTTTGATTGTCGGTGTGTCAAAGGCAATGGAAGCCAAAGAGCAAAGTCGCATGGAACAAGGAGTGTTGTGACTGTGCCTGCTGTCCTCTGTGCTGAAGAGAAATTTAAAAAAAATATCCATCAGTCCCTCTGTTGACAACTGCAGAGGGAAGGGGAACCGATCGGCAGTGCTTCTGAGGTTTTTAAGGGCAGTTTGGTCAGACAGTGGCTACGTTTACATGACGCTTTTAATTTCGAATTAATAATTCCAAATGAAATAGTTCCGTCGAGTTTACATTGATCTTTCATTTAATTACGAATTGTGAAGTGTTCACATGACGTTATCAAATCGGAATTAAGCTTCATTCAGAATTAAAGTGAGTTAATTCTGAATTAAATTTCTCATATAAACGATCCCAATGTTGGTGACCAATTCCTTATTTGGCAGTTTGGCCTTAATTGTGAATAATCAGCAACATTGGCTCAACATTGGCTCAAGACTGTTCTCCGTTGATGTACCCAAGTGGTGGAACGGTCGCCCAGAGGCAGCAAGACTAAGCACATCTCTTGCAGCCTTCAAGAAGCAAGTTAAGACTCTCCTCATGACTATCCACTGTTTGAGCTGCGCTAGCCCCAGGCCAGACTTTTGACATGATGTGTGTGTATGTATGTACTGTATGTGTGTGTGTGTACTCTAAATAATAATTAAAAAACTAACCCTTCTTTGCATTTGCACTTGTTGTTCTGTATATTTCCTGTGCACTTTGTATCTGCTAGCAATGTTGACTATGATTTATGTCCTCTTTTGAAAGTCACTTTGGTTATAAAGCATCAAATACAATGTAATGTAACACTTGTAGGATAGTTTTTTTTTTCTACACAAGCGAGAGCTTGAAACACCATGACAACACAAATGGAGAGGTGGCCAGAGACACACACACACACAGACAGAGACGAGGATAGATAAACCCATGCAGTCCTACCTACACTCAATTTTTTAAAAATGCTCCCAAGACAGAGGCATGAAAATTGTTTGCCAAATAGGCCTAGTCGTTTTGTGTATGGTCCTCCTCTCTTACTGGCAATGGGCCTGTACATTTTAAAACCTCAAAGCACCACCCTCTCCTCCCATTCCTCTCATTCCCTGCCTTCCCTCCCAGACTTCGCTGTGACTGCGCATCTAGTGCCATGTTATCCCCTGGCCACATAGTGCTTGGCATCTTCCCTGGTGCATTTAATCACTTGTTATGTACAGGCATCCATCCAGTGAGAACAAAGGGGGAGATTTTGTCTGGTGTTAAAAACAGCTTTGACATTCAAATAATTACAAGTGGATCTCTCTCTCTCTCTCTCTCTCTCTCTCTCTCTCTCTCTCTCTCTCTCTCTCTCTCTCTCGCGTTCTCTTTGTGGGTGTGGGGGATGTCCATGAATAAGGAAAAAATGACCGTTACTATAAAAAGCATGATCTCACTGTGCTCATTGTGGTGCTGTTTGCTTTTCAGCAAGTTGTGAATATTCAATGATATATTGATGCTAATGTAGCCTATGTATTACGTATGTGAATGTGTGTGTGTGCGTGCATGCGTACATGTGTGTACTGTATGCCTATTTAACTCGTATCCCTCTGTTTATTAACAGGACATCTGTATAGCAAGTTGGTTACTTCTGTATGTTGCCTTAAAAACAGAGTTTTAGGTTTTTTTTTTTAGGATTTTAGTCTGATCTCGCAGACCCCTACCTCTGCTCCAACTTTTTGCTTTCAACTTTTGTTAACGTTTTGGCTGGTGGCTGCAAACAGCCCCACAGTTATGTCATCAAACTAACGTATTCTTGGTAAAGAAAGAAGCTGTCAGAAAAGGTGGTTGTGTGGTTGTGACCTCTTGTTATTTGCGCAACAATACACTCTTGCATTTCAGATAGATCATTGTCATCATACACTGTAGGCTACAGACAATGCCATATATATATATATATATATATATATATATATATATATATATATATATATATATATATATATATATACAGTATATATATATTATGACGCAGATGATGTGTGATATTCAATTATGGCATCATGACTGGAGGACAGTATGTGTGTACATGCCAATCATAACATAACATAATACAACATAACATTTGCATTAAATACATGAAATTTAATTCCATTAAATATTTTCACTATCAAACAGGCTCAATTTGCATTAGCTTTTGAAAATTAAAAAGCACCTGTAATGAATAACCAAAATGCTACACAATTTTATTTTTGAGAAATGAGTTGGAGTTGGTCTCGACGTCCTTTCCTGGTCCAGCAATGGGAACAATACATTATCGCTGCCACAGCACCCAGTGACATGTGCAGGAGGGAGTGTGAGCCAGCCTGAATTGCAGTGATTACCACCATTGCACTGAATCTCCGCCTAACCCAATTAAATTAGCGAGGAGGTGTTTTCTAATTAACTTTGGGTTAATTGTACTGCAGGCCTCTGGTGGTCTCTGCCACATATGCAGTGTTACATGGAATACATTGGTTTGTTCTGGTTACTGCCTTCCGTTTTCTCCTAGAGCATCTGTCAAGTTCTTTTACCTCTGTCTGTTTGCTTCAGATACAGTTCACATCCCTTGTTATTTCAGCCCACAACTTCCAAAAAGTCAGTTCCAGACTCATGAAGAATGCAGTGGCTGAAGGGGTTTGTTTTCATATGTTTGTTTGTTTGTTTTTATCGTCACACTTCAGGAAACGTTAATGTGATAGAGTCACAGCTGACTTATCATGATGCCACTGCGAGCGTCTCTCCGCAGCCCATTTTCTGCTACAGTAATCTAACAAATAACTTAGACCAGATTGATGGACAGGTCTTGGAATGAAAAAAAAGTGTCACATCCTCTTTTCTTTTACACACTGCTAGTCCTGTCAATTTAGCTTTGATGGATGAGCAATTTATAGGTTTGGAACTGGTCAGTGTTACGGTAATGCAACAATGCCAGCACAATTAGAGAGGACATCATATCAAGGTGTTTGTGTTTCTGTTACATAGAAGGTGTTGGGGTCATTTTGACCCGGGCATATAGAAAAATAATTTAAAGAGGAAAAAAATCATAGCTCATATTCATCCTCATGTTTCCTTCATTATGCTTGTGAATTTCTGTGTAGGCCTATATATGTTTTTGAGAGTGAGAGATAGAGAGAGAGAAAGATAAGGAGACGGTGAAGAAAGTGAGTGAACTCAATCCAAGCTCTCGCATTGAGTCACCAGTGCTCTTATCGCGCAAGTTTGAAACATTGATGCACAACTGAAGCACCAAACAATATCTGCACTCCTTTTTCCACATAATTCACCCTCTGCCTTGTCTACTCAACATGTGATCACTATTGTATCAGAGAGTTTAGAAAATATTGATGTATAGGCCTAAGCCCCCCAAAGTGATACGGGACCCGTAATAGAAATGTGCAGGGGGGTTAAACAAGGGGGGGATCACTCTTTTTTTCAGATTCATATTCCTCACTGAAAATGAGCCAAAGCCAGTGAATATCAATGTGAAAGAATAATAACTGATACTATTTTTCTCAAGACTGAAAAAAACTGAAAACGAACAAAATGACCTGAACACCTTACCAGGGTTAATAGCAGAATAGTAGTCCACACTAGTAAAACAATGCATTTATGAAGACTGTATTCCAGCTATACATATTTCCATAGGCTTCTGTCATAGAAGTTTTAGTAAATATTGTGGCCAGCTCAGAGTAAATTTCCCTGGGTTCCACCGCATTGTATTCATTTATCCACTCATCCCTGCTAGAAAAAGTGATGCTGCAGTACCAAGTTACAAATTGTACTGACTGACCGGTGTGGAAGATGACAATGTCCCTTCTGGATGGCGTTTAGCATATGAATGAGAAATGTGAATGAGGACGGCTTCTCAACGTCTGTTTGCACTCCACAATGTCTAACAACATTCAGTTTTATATTCAGGATATGCAATGAATTGTTTATGCAGCACCTGGGTTGGCACCTCTCCCTGTCTGTGGTAATAGTGAGCACATGTCTGGTACGGCTCAGATATGCCAGTTTTTTAAACAAATTATTTCAAGTGTTTACCACCATAGACATTAGCATACACTGGATGAGCCAAAGCCCTCAAAATGTATGATCAAAATGGGTCAAAATGCAATTCATGTGAATGAAATTGATCAAATAACAAATGAATAAACAAAGAGAAGAACTGCTATAAGGAATGTAAAGACAAAGAGCAAAGTAAAAATGTTGTACTTTGCAAGTTCATATTATATTCCTAATACATAGGAGTACAAGTTGAAATTACCTGAAGAAAAATTGTATTGCTCCACAATCGTTGGTATTTTTTATTACCACTCCTCACCGCTATGTGTCTGTTTCAGTGCCAATTAGAACACAATAATAGAATCCTATTTATGGTATCAAACAGTGGTACAGGATCTACAGGATATCCATGAGAGCACAGGAAATAATGTGTAGTACAGGATATTTCAGAATCTATTTGGAGCTAACAGGCACAGCAGGGTTGTAGGGATGATATAGGCATTTGCACAAAGCCATTCTTTTATTCTCTGTGTGGATTCACCCATAATGTCTCTCACTTCTTATGCATCAGAGCTTTGTTTCAGACATTTGGCCCATATTGTCTCCAGTGAGCTAGATGACTGAAACAAAGCTCTGAGGCATAAAAAATACACAACTGCATTTGAGGCTATATTTGAAAAGGGGAAATATTTGTTCTCCTGTGACGTAATTTGAGCTTAAAATCCAGCGCTCTTGCCCAGACATAGAAAGCCTAATGCAAAACCTTTCATTCTGGCATCAGTATAACGCAAGGTGAAGTCATTGAAAATAATAATAATAATAATAATAATAATAATTTATGCTGCCAGAGTCTGAGGAGGGAGAAAAACACAAGGAAGAAGGTGGAAGGAGGCGGAGTAACACACACACACACACACACACACACACACACACGCGCGCGCGCGCGCGCGCGCACGCACACACACACACACACACACACACACACACACACACACACACACACACACACACACACACACACACACACTTGCAGCTTAGTATGAGAGCAGTACCTACATGTATGTACATGTACGCCCTATAGCTGAACATCTACAGAAAAAAACATGGGGAAGGCAGATGCACTTATTATATAGGCCTAATGCATATAACAGATTGGGTAAGACTAATAGGATCGCTAATAAGGTGGTAATTTCGTGTTAATTTCGTAGATATTTCATAGTTATTTCAGGATAATAACTGTTTGTTTAGTAACAACAGCAAAATAACCATACAGTTTCCAGTGCATTGTGTGTGTGTGTGTGTGTGTGTGTGTGTGTGTGTGTGTGTGTGTGTGTGTGTGTGTGTGTGTGTGTGTGTGGTGTGTGTGTGTGTGTGTGTGTGTGTGTGTGTGTGTGTGTGTGTGTGTGTGTCAACAAAGTGTCACCGTGCTACGAGTCATCATGGTGTCACCACAATGCACTGGAAACTGTATGGTTATTTTGCTGTTGTTACTAAAAACAAACAGTTATTACCCTGAAATAACTATGAAATAACTATGAAATGAACATGACATTACCACCTTATTAGCGATCCGTAAAGTAAAGTGTTACCTCAGATGGTATGCTTATAATAATTTCATTATAGAATAACAATACCATGAGGAGGGTAATGATTTTTGTGGTCACATACAGTATGAGTGAAGGGAGAAGAGAGGGGGTCACAGGGCGTTGAAGGTGTATTTGAATCCGATAGGTTAGTTAGGGGCTACAGGTGATCTGTGTCCATCAGACGAGATGATGTACAGTAGAAGACGGAAGACCAGCAGAAGATTTAATTGAGCATAGGCCCTCGAGAGTACACACAGAGACCTATTGAAATTAGACTTGTGGTACTGTAAACTAATTCAGAATTAACACCCGAGTCTGCCTCCGAATCTCCAAGAAGCTTTCATTATGATTAGTTGGTATTAACTTTCACATGAAAGATATCTTTCACACCAACATGGCTCTTTGGCAAGTTTGTTTTTTCGTGATTTTGATGAGGCGTCAGTCCAGATTTTGCAAGTGTGGTTCAGTGAGGCTCATTTTTTTTCTCTTCAAAGTTATAGTCTGATCTCAAACAGCGGTTTGTTTTTATTGAGCACAGCTCTTTGTATCTCAGACCACCAGCCCAACTGAATTTCAACCATTTTCTTTCTTCTTCTTTGCAGGTACTTCTGGGCCCTGACCTGTTGGCATCAATCATTAACAGCCACAAGCACCACATACAACACCCACTCATTAATTAGTTGGCTGACAGGTACTTCAAGACAAAATTGACGTCAAGTGGAATTCTTGAATCAGTCAACCAGATGTATCCTTCCTCTGTATGTCTGAGCATCGGGGCACAATGGCCAAAATATAAGAAGATCAAATGTGACATCATGATGAGGCTCATTTTGTATTAGCAATGTATAGATGCAAAACCCTCTAACTTCATTTCTGAAGACCTGCACTTCTATATTTTTAGAGAACCCTGTTGTTGGTTTGGTTTACATTCATGTACTTGATAATACATATACATAGTTATATTACATAAATAAAATAAAAAAAATATGCAATTTTGATAGCTTTGTATTAAATAAAAATGAATTAAGATTACTTTCTGAAAAGGCACTTAGAAGGTTTTGCATCTGAACTCTTCGCATATAGCCAAACATTAAGGGCAGAGATAACAGTAGATAACTGACAGCAGAAGGACATAAGAAATACTGCTGATGCATGCATTGCACACTGTATTGTAGTGTGCTGCCTAACACCTTGCATCCTTTTTTTGCTTCTCTTGAGTTCCCTGTGTCAGGAGAGTCTGAATGCATCAGACATGCTGTCAGTGAAAAAGAGATTGGTGTCAGAGAAAGCTGACTCGGTGACCCGAAAGCTGCTGAGAAATGTGTAACGAAGGAGGGTGAAATCATTGCTGGTGCTTGTTTATACAACATCACAGTTTGGGGTGCTGTGTGAGCTATAAAATGGTTCTGTAAAGTGCCTTGTTTTCTCACAAAAAAGCTGTAAAGACTCACCTCTCTTCAGCCCATATTTCAATCACTGTGTATTGAGAGAGTACGAGTGAATTTTCCATGCCATGACAAAAACGACACGCAAAACTGTTTTCAGTGATGTAAAATGTAGAGTATTTTCCAATATGAAATGTAACAAATCTGAACATACGGAATGGTGCTTGATAGCGAATGATTTTGATGTGAAAGAATATGTTGTCTGTAATCATATTTGTAATACTTCTATGTGTTAAGTATAAGAATAAGACAAATGACTTTGGAAGTACATATTTTTAGTGAAAATGTTGTATAAATAAATAGGATCTCTTTGGTATACAGCATAAAATGATGTCATCTTTGGAGGAGTATTGTCCCTCTTAGTAGCTATGGAGATCAAGTTCAAGTTTCAAGTTTATTTTGCCATATCAGCAGTAGGAATGTTTTTTGGTGCGCTCACACATACAACAATACAACTAAAGACAAAAGTAGGAGGGAGATACCATGTGAATGAGACTTTGTGTTATCTGGTTGCTATGTACAGTACAGCTAAGAGCTGTTTAGACAGGTTTTAGGCCAGAGATGTCATGAGTCATGTCAACATCTCCCAGACACATATCCTAGAGATCCTTGCCCAGACCTGTGTTTATAACATTCTGCTGACCGAGCTACTTTGTGCTAGGGTTCTGTTGTTTTATGTGTCTGACTCACTTAAACAAAATCTGGGCCTTAAGAAAATTAGACTCTGTGTTCCTACATACACTTGAAAACCACATAACACACCACACACAGACAGCACCCTCAAGATACTTCAAATTTCGAATACAGCACCCTCAAGATACTTCAAATTTTGAATACAGACTAGATAGATAGATAGATAGATAGATAGATAGATAGATAGATAGATAGATAGATAGATAGATAGATAGATAGATAGATAGATAGATAGTTTATTTGTCCTTTCGGAAAAGAATTCTGTGCCATTTTCAGTGCATCTGATACACATTGTAATGCACTCCCTTATTCATACTCGAGCAAACACCATGTGTTCTTGCTCTCCCCATTCAGATGCATGGTCACATCTCAGTTTGCCAATTCAACCTAACTAGCATGAGCTCTTTACAAAAACAAAAAAAAGAAAACCGGTTCTAACTGGGCTTCTGACGCAAACTATTAATTCCCATCCCTGAGGCAATCTGGCTCCTCAGACACATGGGTAATGCACAAAATCAGTTATCGTTTGGCCCTTTCATCTCTCTCTCTCTGGCCCATTTCTTTGCAGACTTTCACCATTATGTATTCATCTGAATCAGGGACTATACAGGACTGCTTCGACTTTGTTATCTGGCTCCAATAAACAGGGAACAATCAATTCTTTGTCCTCTGAGGACACCAGGTTACTTGGTTTAATTGAAAAAAATTGGTGCTCTCTCTCTCACTCTGTGTGTAACGTACACATTAAGTGCACAAGCGCGCACACACACACACACCAATGAACATGTGCACACACACACACACACACACGAGCACGCGCGCGCACAAGTTTGTATGTATGCGCGCGCAGGCACACACACACATATAGATCTGGATCTCGGCTCATTCTTTTCAAATACCTGTTCAAAAAGCTGGCTCTTTTGAAAGGTTATGTATTCGCCGTTGAGAAGATAGCATTTTTGGCTCTTCTTTAGGTCAAAGTGTCCAAACAACAGCTGATTGTCCTCCTCCTTCTAAAGACTGTTTCTGCCACTCTCTAAAGCAGAAACTTGTTTTTATTCCCCAAATAAAAGTTCTCACATGAAGGGCATGTGCTTAAAACAAAGAAAAACAGATTAAACTAGATTGCATTCTCACAGAAAATGCTGGAAGCGGGCTTGCCTTTTGGGGCAGAGATGAAACAAAGTACTATTGAGAAAACAAAGCTAAAAGAAATCTTGGAAAAACTCCATCCACCCAGTCAGAAGTTATGGGCCAAACAATTCAGCCATCTTGGATTCAGCCATCTTGAAAGTGTTGTAGCTCTGCGTTTTGGGGATATACTAAATGACATACATGGTATTTTAAGTTGGCTAAGGAACACTGCATATGATATAATTTTGAAAATCAACATGGCTTCGAGCGGGATTCGAACTCACAACCTCCATATCTGTAATCCAGCCCCTTTGCCATTGATATTAAATGACATACAATACATGATATTTGAAGTTGGCTAAGGAACACTGCATATGATATCATTTTGAAAATCAACATGGCTTCGACTGGGGTTCGAACCCCCAACCTCCATATCCCTAATTCAGCACATTTGCCATTCATACTAAATGACATACATGGCATTTTAAGTTGGCCAAGGAACACTGCATATGATATAATTTTGAAAATCAACATGGCTTCGACTGGGATTCGAACCCCCAACCTCCATATCTGTAATTCAGCACATTTGCCATTCATACTAAATGACATACATGGCATTTTAAGTTGGCCAAGGAACACTGCATATGATATAGTTTTAAACATTAACATGGCTTCGACTGGGGTTCGAACCCCCAACCTCCATATCTATAATTCAGCACATTTGCCATTCATACTAAATGACATACATGGCATTTTAAGTTGGCCAAGAAACGCTGCATATGATATAATTTTGAAAATCAACATGGCTTTGACTGGGGTTCGAACCCCCAATCTCCATATCTGTAATCCAGCACATTTGTCATTGATAATAAATGACATACATGGTATTTTAACTTGGCTAAGGAACACTGCATATGATATAATTTTGAAAATCAACATGGCATGGGTGGGGTTTGAACCCTCAACCTCCATATCTCTAATCCATCAGCATGCATTCCCATTAAGCCAAGCATCTACCTGTTATGCACAGTCCAGCAAGACTATATCACATTGCATTGAAGAGCTGAACAATAGACTTCTAGAATGGTTGCTCGCACCTGCTCGTTAAGAATAGAATCTTGAGACAGTGACAGTTGAAATGGAACCCTTCATTGGCTGCACCTGTTGTGATTGACTGAATTACTTAGTATTGTGCTGTAAACAGGGGAGAGAATGAGAATGAGTTTTTTGTCTTTACAACATCGTTGTAAAAAAACTAAAAGGAGTTGGCACGTGTCCTTTTCACAGATCGGAGTCATGCTTGTGATCTCTCTAACAGTCTTTGAATGAAGTTTATAGGTTAAATGGTTCAGGCACAAATGGACCTCCGTGTGGGACATGCGCTGATCTCTTGAAAAATGCACTTTTGGAAAGACTGGGATTCTCCATAGACCCAGGCCTGTTTTTTTTTACAAACCTGCCATTTAAAAAGTATTGGGAGTTGGGAGATGAAACTTTGACAATTTGGAGACATCCCATAGAGCTCGCTAACAACGCGTCAACTAAACTTCTAGGTGAAAGTGTTGATGTTTTATGACCGAAAAAGCCTCCTACACTCTAATCTCTAGAGTGGCGGAACCTTGGTTCATGAAGGTTCCACCATTGTTTTCAATGGGGACCCAAGCTTTCACAAAATCGCCAAAAACGGGAAAACGACAAGAGACACGGAAAAGCCTATAACTATACGCGATCTCCAAGCCGAGCCGGTCGTTTTAGTGTTTGAACGGTGTCTCTATCTCGAAAGGCCTAGGAGGAGATCCATTTTCTATTTTTACTGCCCCTGCACAAGAGAACCAAGAAATAAAGAAACAGGACTTAGAGATTACTAATAATAATCGGGCCTTGCTCTGCAAGGGCCATGCTCTGCTTGGTCCTTGCTCCGCAAGCCCGCTTAAAAATTTAAAAAGAGTGGCTCTCAGCTGTCATTCGTTTCCCATCGTTCACATCTAGGAGCTGTCTGTTCAAAAGAATCCATCATTCACCAACGTCGAGAGAGAGAGAGAGAGAGAGAGAGAGAGAGAGAGAGACAGAGACAGAGACAGAGACAGACAGAGAGACAGATAAAGCAGTAGATTTTGACCAAATACAGACCGGGTGACCACAGATCGCTCTAGAAAAAGGCAGACGAAGGCAATCATGGTTGTGGACAGGTGAGGTTGAGTCAGAGATGCACTTTCTTCTTGAGGTAAATACTGAAATATAACACAAAAATACTTCAATGAATTGATGAATGATAATGATGGGTTAATTTCTGTCCTACTTGGAGAGCAAGGGCAAACAGCTCCCCTTGCGACTAGGTACGTCAGTGAACACCGTAAGCAAAGGTATAGGTGTAGGTGACACCATGGGCAGCAATATACCTACTACACGTACAACTACCAACACTCACCCATTGATGTACACACTCACATAGACATGCACACGCGCCCACACACACACACACACATTTTCCTTATGTACCGTATAATTGTAGAAAAAAATAAATGAATCTACAAGTATTTGTTATGCCAATAAAGCATCTTGAACTTAACCTTGAGACAGAGACAGAGAACGCCAATTGTGGAATTACAATGCTTGTTCCTTCCCTACAAACAGACTTTGCCTTTTTTAACCCGCTAAAACACTGCTTTATAAATTTGCCGTTACCAGAATGGCAGTGACCAAGTGGTAGTGCAATACTTAAGGCCTTGTTATGTCATGGTATTGTACTATAATTGTTACATTTTCAATGACTATTACAGTGTGCCACTGGAGGTACGGCATGCATTAAGGGGCCATTCCTGCAAGACTTAATGTGATGAAAATGAAGTTTATAATCCTGTTTCTGAGATCATATTTTCATACACCTAGGTTAATCCATGCTATGACAAACAAAAGCGATCTCGATACCAGGAATACATTAAACGTGTTTAGGTAATGTGTGCTGCTACCTCTGTGGACCACGTCAGGCCTCATCTCATCCTCTCTTGTCAATACCTCCAAAGCACTGCTGTTAGACACCATGGCACACTCTTTTTTTCTTCTTCTCTCTGCATTTATCATTTTTCCATCAATTCACACCCAAACACGCACACGCACACACACACACACACACACACACACACTCACATACACACCTGTGCAAGCGCACACACACACACACACATCTGCGCACACACTGTAGACTTGGCTTCATCAGATTCATATATGTGCAATCTACCAAAGCCCCTGGAAAGGTCTGGCTTAATCTGTAAAGCAATCAAATGCTCACATGGCTTGGTGAGGGCAGACTCAACAAGCAACTCGGAACCATTTCTCAGCTACTGTGTGTGTTTTTGTTTGTGTGTGTGCGTGTGTGTGTGCGTGCGAATGAGCATGTGTGCGTGCGTGTGTACGTGCCAACAAGCGAGCAGGAGAGAGAGACAGACACACACAGACACATACACAGACACAGAAACATAGACTGGGGTGGTGGTGTTGACAAACTATTTTCTTTTTTTTTTTTTGTGCTTGTACAGTCACGTGACTGAGAAGATGGCGTGCTGAACGCTCCTGCACGCCGCTCTCCCCGAAAACCAAGTATATACAACTTAATGGACACTTTTTAGATAATTTGAGTTCGAAATTCGTGGATATTAAAGTTCAAGCTTCAGATCTAGCTGTATGTCGACTCGGGAAACAAGATCTACATCGAAAACTAACCAGCGGCGAGCTGCAATCAGTGAGGTCATGGCGCACGAAGAGACACCTGCATGGGCGCAACACCTTTTGACCGAGTTCACAAACTTTAGAACTTCTTTTGATACTAAAATGACTGAAGTAACCAACTCGGTGAAAGATCTGAAAAAAGAAACACGCACAATGAACAACAGAATTTCGGAAATAGAGACTAGAACGGGATCTCTGGAAGATGAATTAAATGCCAGCAATGAAAGAGTGAAGAGCCTGACTAAAGACGTGGGCGACCTTCAAAGGAAAGTAGACAACATGACTGCGGAATATCGCAAGAAAAACCTGATCTTCATGGGCCTGCCTGAAGGCCTCGAGAAAACACCTGGAGAGCTGGATAACATCTTGCGGTACGTTTTGGACCTCAAGGAAGGCGAAGCAACCCCCGAAATTGAGGCACAGCGGAGGGCCCTGAAACCAAAACCCAAACCCGACAAACCACCTCGGCCATATATCGTACGCATCCTGAGATGGGACGACAGGCAGAGGATTCTACAAGCGGCGTCCAAGAAGCAGTCCTTATCGTGGCAAGACGAACCTTTTCGGATACAACAAGATTTAACGGCGGACCAGAACAAAAAACGGGCGCAATATGACAACATCAAGAAGGCGCTCCGAAAGGATAAGTCGGTGCGCTATGGTATACTCTACCCAACCAATTTCATTGTTACTATTGGAAATGAGACGATGGTATACAAAAATGCAAAGGAGGCTGCTGAAGAATTGAAAAAGAAACTTCCTGAACTCTTCGAGAACCCAGAGGACTAAGTGACCATTAGATCATCCACCTGCACCAGCACCAGTAAGCCCAAACTCTTCTTGACTTGCCTATCCTGATCTCCAAAGGGAGAGAGGGGTGTGAGGATGTGTTTAACAAGAACCCCAATAAGAGCTGGGCTATATGGGCTACGGCCTACATTTGTCGAACTGCTGTACAACGAGCACGTCCGAGGGCTGGTGCTCCACGGTTATAATAACTTTGGGGATTGAGTGGCGTCGGCTGTGATACAGCGATGTCCACTTGTCACGCTCACGGTCTGGTGATGGAGCTTGTATCCATTGCCTTTTTTCTTTTTGTTTTTTACCCCTTGGTAATGTTATGTATTTGTATTCTGTGGTGTCTATTTTTGTGTTTTCCTTATGTATTCCAACCCCCTTATGTAGCTGCAGTTGGAACAACTCCCAGTTACGCTTATTATGAGTTCTAACGGTGTTCAATTAATTACTTGGAACGTAAATGGCATCTCTAACAAAACAAAAAGATGTGGTATCTTGTCTCATTTAAAATCTCTGTCTTGTGACCTGGCGATGATTCAGGAGACCCATACATCAGTAACGGAATCTGCCAAGCTGAGACAGGGATGGGTTGGCCAAGTGTATTCGGCACCTGGTAATGGTGCTTCTAGAGGTGTGGCCACTTTGATCTCAAAGAGAATACAATTCCAACTGATAAAGCAGATATTTGATAAAGATGGAAGATTTTTAATCCTTATTTGTTTGGTGTTGACAAACTAGAATCCTGCAGTCCTGAGCAATCCAAGTGAGCATCGCTCATGCCTCCTCTCCTATCTGTCTTGGCCATGATTGCCATGAAATGAACACGTAATTCATGAGGCTAAAACCTTTGCTAGAGAGCAGGGGTATTTTATACGGTTACGTGGCGCTATTCCGACATGTCGCTATTCCGACATTGATGTCTATTGTCGGCATACCGGCGCGAGTTATGCAATTTCTTTGGTTTGTGCTACGTTGCTCAGCTTTTACTAAGTTTAGGGAGAGTGCATACAGTTACCCTAACCCTGACCCTAACCCTAACCCTACGGTATGTCGGCTGTCGGAATAGCGGTATGTCGGAATAGCGGTATGTCGGAATAGCGATTGCCCCCCATTTTATACGGGTAAGATTTGTGAAATGTGTGAGCCTCGCAAGCTAAACCCCTACAGCTCAAAGCTGACAGGGGTCTAGGGTAGCTGGGAAGCCGTGTGGGCGGGATGAGAGGTTGTCTATCAAGTTGCCTCAGCACTCAACACCATGCAATAGGATGGTGCAACAACCAATCACACTGAATCCACACACCGCGAACTGTAGGGGCGTGGCCGGCAATAGTTCCAGAGCTACCTAATTTACGGCTGTGATACATATACGTATATTCCACTCGCTCTCAACCTGCTCGCTCGCCTCGCGTGGTGACGTAGCATCGTTTCCCGGTCAAATTAGCTTAGCTTAGCAAATGCTGTGGTCAAACAACCGTCTCTCTTCAATCACAAACACTGTATGTACAAATAAAAATGATGAAACAGGAGCGAATATATTGGTCACCTTAACCCAAGTATCATTTATTTTAAAACCATCTGTGAAAACGATCGGCAGATTTGACACCACCGAAATCAAAACAGCCTCCACCGCTTCGCGGTGCCGCTACATTTTTCAGGCAAGCTCAACTTTATCGCCTCGCTTCCCTACTTCACCACCAGGGGTTCCGTTAGAAAAAAAATCTGCCGGTCAAAAGGGACCGGCTGTTGTTTCACCTACCGGACATTTTCATAACATGCTGGCGAAATGTTCCATTTTTCTTAATTAGGCTGTAGGAAAAAAAAAACGTAAGTAGGCATATCCTAGACTAGCTCAAAGGATGACAATTTGACACAAAAAGAAATGTACAAATTTAATGGTCTTTCTTTGATTACAATGAACATTTGATTTGTTCGCACAAGGTGCCCGTATAAACAACCATAAGCAATCGTTCATTTTACTCCACTAATTTTACAAATGTAATGAAATTTCTTTAATTCCAATGAACATTTGATTTGTTTGCACGAGGTGCCCGCAAAACAACCATAACAAACAACCATAAATGACAATCTATGCGTTTACATGAGACACTTAAGTCCGATTTAACTCACTTTTAATCTGATTCATATCCCATCTTGGGTGGACCCAGGGAAAAGGATGGAAGGGGAAACCGCGAGAAATTTTCATGCGTGCTGCGCAAAGTTGTTCAATTGCGCTGTTTTCGGTTAAACCCTGGCCCGTCGGGCAGGTATTTGACCTGTTTTAAAGCTCCTAGCGTGCATTAAAACCTTTTGAACGATTTGGCCGTGGTGTGTGGGTCCATACAAGTCGATCTAGTGGTTCACAGTTCCATTAGGTAGCACAGGTACGATACAACAGGAGTTTTCAAAAGTGGCGCACCTACCTCTCTCAGCTTCCGCCTTCCAACTACGTCCGCAAAATGGTTTGCCAAAGTGATACTTCATAGTAATCCATTTTATTTTTGTCCACCAAAGACGAGCCACAAGAAACATATTCACACGTTCCCATGTCCTGTGTTGTTATTGTCTCGCAGATTCACTTCTCTGTCACTGAACGCAGTTTAGTGATGTCACGGTGTCACATGACTCCTGGAAGGAACGCAATTCGCTCATCCAGTTATTATACAGAAGCGAGAGAGAGAGGCGCTGTCGTAATATACTGTTTGATATTTTGAGATGGATCCTCCGTTGGGGTGGTTAAATTGAAGAGTTTGGTGGCCATGGTTATCTTTTTCGAACCAGAATATTTGTTACAGATAAAGAATTATTCCTTCCAGGAGTCATGTGACACCGTGACGTCACTAAATCATTGGCCTATACTATGCTAATAGGCCTACATGGCAGCTGCCAAAGTCAACTCTGGCTACTCTTTACGGTCTTTGGCAGAGCTGAATTTGGCAACTGCCGACATGAACTCAAATGTGCGAAGAGTTTCTGCACAGCTCGCGATGCGCATCAGGCGAGTGACTTTCGTTTCGCTGCGCCGACTTCGCTGCTTGGTTTTAATTCGATTCTGCAGCGAAAATCCTCTCTCTGCGGGAACACTGGAGACGGCGATCACACATGCAATTTTAGTGAGCTTGGCCCACTCTGGGTATATCTCGACAAAATCCCGAATGAGGACTTCGCATGCTGTGGCGAATTGCAATCCACCGTAGCCACGAAGCGCTGTCATTACTGCGAGGGCATCCCGTCGCAGGGCACTGGCATCGATCAGAGGAGTGGTGTCTGCTGCCTCAGTAAAATGAGAAATAACCATCCCGATCGCTGGCTCAGCATATTCTTGAAGATCTTAAAAAAGAGGAAGCAAAATGGGAGACAATGACGAGTTATTAGAATAGGTTATATATTGACTAATGTATTTATTTATTTATTTATACTATTTATTTAATTATTCACACACTTAGCCCATTTATGCAGGCATACTATTATTATTTTAATCCTTTACCTTTTATGAGTTTTTTAATGTAGGCTAGGGAACTGTGTGCGTGTGTGGCAACTGCTGCAAAACAACTGGGACAAATAAAATATAGGATAGGCTACTTGATGTATCGGGCATTGCCCTACCAGTCTCTAAGAGGGACAATAGTTCCTTACCATTCTGTGCTGGAGGATATCTGCAAGGGTTCAGCAGGGTATCGAAGCTGTGCAGTATATCCAAGCTGTCATCGGGGAATCTGTATCGCAATGCATCCATGAGATGTTGAACAAACCGGCCTCTGACTTTCTTGTAAGCCTGGACTGCGCGGTCGCTTGCGTTGGTTAGTCTGAGATCTTTGTATTTGCCGTCTTCATACCCAGCCAGAAAACTCTCCTCTTCTGGTCCAGGGGCACCTCTGAGCTGGGTGAATGCTGCTATCGATGCTTGCACAACAGGTCTCACACAGGAGAGGTTGACGTCATCCTTCTGGAACACTAAATTTAGCTTCGTCATAACAGGGAGCAGGTCGGCCAATGCATGGGTCAGGGCAATGACGTTGTAGGATGTTGTTCTGTTGTCTGGATGTTGTTCAGTAACCCTTGCGCTTGGGCATTTCCTCACAACGCCTCCTCAGTCAGCTGCATCACCACTGCTGGCCAGTTGGGTTTCATGGCCTTCACCGCCCTCTGTAGGGATAGCTAGCGGACTGCGCAAGGTTGCTTGAGGTTGACCACTTCCTCGTCCTGCAGTTCAGCTGTCAGTTGGCGGAGCCGGCTTGTTCGTGTGGCCGAGTGCTGATAGAAAGAGTACACTGATGATATTGTGTTTTTGTACGCCTTGATGGTATCGACGGATTTCTCTGCATCCAGCGCAGCAAGAGCAGCCCTGTGGGCAACGCAGTGCATCTGTATGACGAAGGGATTCGTCTGCTTGAGCAAAGCACCAATTCCACCATGCCATCATCCGAACCCAGTCCAATGACAAGAGACAGCTCTATGTCAATTTCCCCCGAGCACCGCGACTACGCAGTCATGGATGCATCGTGCGGTCCTGCACTCCACATCGTAATTTCCTAGAAAGCACGTTTCCACCTTTCCTTCCACTTCCAGCTTTAGATGTACAATCAACTTCTTGTTCACTGTAATGTTCACTGTTTCGTCGATGATAACCCCAACAAAGTCACTTCCTTTTAGTTTTTCCTGTAGCTGATCTGTTAGCCTCTAATGCCCTCTCCATGTCATCAACATAATCACTATGGTGATAAATGCCATCTGCAGTGACAAAGTCAGGAGCCTCCAGAGCTCGCAAAAGCTCTGTCTGCGCCACAAAATGGCTTGATGGAATGGCATTTTTAGCCATATGGAAGACGAGTTTGAGCTGCGATGACAACTTTTTTTTGGAACTTGCCGTGGCCTTCTCACATTGGCTTTTCATCATAACTTGTTGTGGCTTTAATTTGAAAGCGGAGACATGGTCATTACTTTGACTGTGCTCGACCAGGGCTGACATTCTCAGATTAGTGGAACCTTTTGTGAATCCATTTCGCCGTCCGGCTTTTTCGCAATGTGAGCAGAACATTGTCTCCTTACCCCAGATGACCTCACATCTCAGACATATGACCTTTTCACCCCACTCGGAACGAAACACCCGAGACTTTTGCCTTTTCTCTGGAGGTGGAGTCGGCATATCTGACAGATCGTCGTCATCCTCAACAGCAGCAACAGCATCTCTCTTGTGACTCACATCGGTTGTTGCATCAGTCCGAAAAAAAAAACGTTTCAGATTTGTCTGTCTGGGACCGGCCATAACTTGAGTTGCAGGCTAGGCTATGTGTAATGCTATCTAGCAGGCAGCATTCAATAAACAAAGTGGTTGTCATGTTTACACTAATTTCGCGGTAGAATGTTTGCAACACACTAAATCACACGCCGCAGACACACCTTCAGGTTCTATTATTGGCTATTAGAATTGTAGTCGTGTTCGACTACTAGCTTGCATTATTCAACCTTAATGATAATATTATTCTGAAAAATCGAATTGTGTTACATAGACAGGATTATTTGGCAATTTCAAACGGACACTTTGACCGGTGAAATATTTTTTTGACCGGTAATTACCTGACAACGGAATGTCTGGTCACCACCTCTCACCTCGCTGCCACGTCCCAACGGAAAGTAATGGAACTCCATGCTTTGGTAGCGCACATGTAAATCAGGCGTTAGAGGGCGCAGCTGCTAGCTTTCAGCCGCACTTACAGAGCAGGCAGCCGGCTCCAGACTCGAAGTCCCTTCAGCTCAGACACACCGAGATCGCATACAGCTGACGGCTGTTTGCACACATAACCTACTCAGTACCACAACACAATGTTTATGGGGTAACGACTAGCGTGTTTTGAACATTTAACGGCCGCGATTTTGTTCTACACCCACATGAAATTGTCTAATAACAATAGCTTGTGACCGTCTGGTTCTGTGAAATGCTAACAGAAGCTTACCCGGCTAGCCCCATCAGTTCATGGCAGTCTATGAGAGATTCGGTGCATCTAGGCTTTCTGACTGGAATAAAATATTAAATATTGTTATTTACAAAGGCCTAAACGTATGATGTCGTCATTTAAGAAATCGTTAATCATACAATTTGAAATGAGACAGTTCTCTACTTCTGGCAGCCAACCTAACCATACCATGTTAACCAGATCAACTGGTGTTTTGTTTACAACTACAACTGGTCTCTTTTCAACCATTAAAAGGCTTGAAATGACAGGCCAAATTAGCGACAGTTATAATCAGGGCTTTGAACCGATATTTTTTTCCAATCGGTTCGTTCCGAACAGAAACGGAATTATAACGTTTCTGGTTATGAGTTCCACCAATAAATTGACATTCCCGAACCGGTTAGAGCAAAAAAATATTCTTCCCAGAACGGTTCATTTCGTTCCTGTCAGCTGATTACTCCCCATATCTGACGCTAATTAACAAAGAAAGACGGAAGTGCAAACGGGCCAGCCTACGTTCCAAACTGTTTATCCAAGCGGATGAAAAGAATATCCTCCAGAATTTTGTCATTCAGGGACGACCTAAGCGAGAAAGAATAAACCTCAAAAATGAAAATGCGCGCTCCAGGCGACTTGGGATCACAATGCAGGACATTGCGAGTTTGTGCATATCTGTATTTGAAGCGGCCATGGATGCCCACTAACGAAGAGAACATTCTTGTGCGCTTTAAGGGCTGTATTTTCCCACCCGCGTAAGTAAAAAAAAAGTCAAGTCAGACTCAAGTCAGTGATTAAGCGGGGCTTACGCAGGATATCACCAGTTGCGCAATTTGGGTGGGGCCAGGCCAAAATCAGGGTGTTTCTCATGTAAATCAATCCTAAGCGTATTCTCCCGTCCACTTATGAGCTTTTCCCTTTACGCGCATCGATGGGCTGTAGCAAGGTCAAGCGCCACTATGAGGTAAAATGTAATATTGCATTTGATGCTTGCTTGGCTCGCATTTTGAGCATGTTACACGGTAGGCCTATGCTTTGCTGATTATCCTTACCGTCAGCGTGGGTCCAAATCGAAATTCATTCACTGTTCCACATATTAACTGTGACAAAATATGACCAGCTGCCCAGAGCATGTTCTCATATGGGTGAACTTACAAACAAAAGCAATTAATTAATTAATCAGTCTGAGGATCATCATGTTGTGCCCAAGGACGGTAACCAAAACTAAATCCTGGCTTGGCGTTGCATGCCCATTCCCAATTAATTCCCATGTCTGCGACAGAATATAAAGTATCCGGTTTTTTTTTCATGACGATCGATTTCCTTGTTCGTTCTTCAGCATGCATGTAAGTGTCATATGCTGACTGACAGCTGAGATCCACATATTTCCAATGATATTATTGTCACATTACTGTACAGAGAAGCGGAGAAGCGCTTTTAAAAGTCAGTAAATACAATGTGGCTGTTCCTGTGGGAATTAAGAGGCAATGATCAGCATTTTAAATCAGTTTTTAATTTCCGGAATTGTCTAGGCAACACACCAAACTCCATTTTTAACAAAACGTTTCATCATGTTTATTATTTCAATCAACCTGTTGCGCACCAAAACGCTGAGCTGAGTTCCCGCGAAAGGGACACATTGTGTTTCCATCTCATTATCTCACCTCCACTACTCGCCTTGTGTTTGTGAAAATGAGCTGAGGTTAGATTTTGAGATGCTTCTGACGAGGGCTTTTGGCACGTGGTTCTAAATTCAAAGTTTTGGTTTTGGATCCCAATGGACTGCCGAGGTTTTCACATGGTTGATCTGAAAATCCATGGTCCGTGGTTCGTTTGAAACAACAACTTAAGTTAAGCGCGAGGGGTGTGGTAATATTTCAGAAAGGAGAATAAGCGCTGGATCAAAGCGTGTAAAAGGTGCGTGCGTAAAACTGACTTAAGTGGAGACGGGAGAATTCCGCCCTAAGTGCGCTTCTCTGATATGTCTAACAACGATGCAATGGGAACTCTGCCCTTTTGTATGACAGTGGTTTCTCTTATTTAGGATGTCGAGTGGAGAGTTTGTAATCCACTGCTCTCTCTCCATTCAGTCAGCGAATGTCTGATGTCACACAGGACGTGAACCTCAGCCATCATGGTAACGTGCCCAGCAAAATAATCACTTTTTTTTCGTTTAAAGAACGAAATAAAACCCGTATTAACCAGTTACCATTATTTTTCAATAAGTGTTCCTGTTCCAGAACATAAAAAATAATAATGTTTCCGATTTCGTTTCTGTTCCCTGCAAGATACAAAAAGTTATCTTTTTTTTTTCGTTCCTTAAACCGTATCAAAGCCCTGGTTATAATACAACCCATAGCATTACAAACGAGACAGTTGAAAGTCTATAAGTAGCTTACTAAATAGATGGGAATGAGACCTCGCAGATCGAGCTAGCAGCTGGCCCACCTCTCGCCAAATAACACAGCAAGCTAGAAATAGGTATCCAGCTAGCTAGCTAACACAGAACGTCATGTTGATAACAATCATATCAGTTTATACATCTAATTTGACAAGCCCGAAATTGCTCAACATTTCACTTGTTAATCAAGGAGGGCCCTGTGGTTGAAAACGAGGCATTTTTTAATTCAGAATAATGTGGAGGTACGTCAACAATCAAGCGCGAGGGAAGGCTAACTGGAAACGACGGTAATCAAACATTTCAAACAAGTGATTTTCGGTTAAGTTTAGGGATAAGTTTTAGGGTTAGGGTTAGCTTTAGGGTTAAGGTTAGGGATAATGTTGGAGGAAGGGAGACATGGCATGAAGCTGACACAATGACAGCGCTCCACTCCCGGGAATGCACGCTTCTCTCTCTCACTCGCTCTCTCTCACCCTCTCTCTCACCCACTCTCGACGATAGCGCGCGTTGCCCAACTACGAAAAATGAGGCTATATCGTAGCGGCACCACGAAGCATGTAGTTGATTTTCCACGAGAATGGGCTCATTGGCAACAGAAGCGCGCTGACGCTTTCAAAATAAAAGCCACGAACGACGGTCACTAAAAGGAAGAAAAAAAACCACACCAAAAAGGAAAAAAAACCTGCATTAACAAAATTGTCGGGCGATACTGACATCAATAGTTAATGCACCGTTAACGCGTTAACGTTGCCCAGCCCTACTCAGAATATTTAAAACACTTGTGTGTTGTTTATTTATCAGGGATACATTAGGAAAATGTGATAAATATAATAGGCATTAGTAGGGAATGCTATGTAGTGACATCTTGTTAAACAAGAGAAGAGGACTTGAGGTTTTAGAGTGGATTTAATGTGTTGTTCCATGCCTGACTCCAAATAATACAGTCAAGGACATCTGGCATTTTGCCTTGTTACTGTGTTAGGTTGCATGACAGCTTTCCTCTCAATCTCTCCCTTCACATATTTTCAAGGTGAACACACTGTTCCACATGAGCATCCCTTGTCAAATTGTCCAGCCCCCTCCTCCCCCATCCTCCTGCCTCTCACCTCACCTCCACCTCCAGGCAATGCCTTTAGTGCTCCACTAAACTTAAAGCACAAAAAGCAAACCAACCTTCACATGGGCAGCACGGACGAGAGAATCTCCTAAATGGTAACCATCCATGGAGAGAAGCTGCAAAGACAAAGTGGCACCTGAGTAAGTGATGCAGGGGGATTTTGCTGCAGCACATAATAGTGTCTCTGCCTCTGCCTTTAAAACATTAGTCAGAAAGTGGGGTGTGTGTATGTGTGTGTGTGTGTTATATATTATATTATATTATATTATATTATATTATATTACATTATATTATATTATATTATATTATATTATATTATATTATATTATATTATATTGCATTTATCATATCATATCATATATCATATCATATCATATCACTATACATTACATTACATTACATTACATTATGCAGTCATGCGTTTAGGGCATCAGACAAAGGTTGCCCGTTCGACTGGGGTGAGTAATTAACCAGTGCTCTCCCCCATCCTCCTCGATGACTGCCCTGAGCATGGTACCTTCCCGCTGCACCGCTCCCCGCCATTGGGAGCTGGCTGCCCCCTCGTACTAAATGCAATTTTGTATTTGTAAATTACATTACATTACATTACATTATATTGCATTACATTATATTATATGATATTATATTAGTTATGATTTTTAAATTTACATTATGTTATATTTTATTAATATTAAACCATTTTTTAAACAGGAAAAATCGTGTTATAGCCTAACAAGGTGTATTTGTATGAAACATACTGTACATCATTTTGAATGGCTTGAACACAGGAATGCCACTCTGTGTGTGTGTGTGTGTGTGTGTGTGTGTGTGTGTGTGTGTGTGTGTGTGTGTGTGTGTGTGTGTGTGTGTGTGTGTGTGTGTGTGTGTGTGTGCGCGTGCGCGTGCGTGTCTGTGTGTGTGTGTGTGTGTGTGTGTGTGTGTGTGTGTGTGTGTGTGTGGAGATGGGTAAGGTGGTTGCCTGGAGCAATGTGGCCCTGGTGAGTTAGGGACTCGAGCCTCTCTCTCCAGGGCTCATATAAACAAACCACTGCTTTCATTTTCACAGTCCAGACGCGTTTGTTTTTCTTGACTCACAGATGGACTCAGCCCCCCGTGGTACGAGTGACAGGTGCTGCTGAGCACAATAGGGCTCTGGCTAGAGGGTGTATAGCTACCTTTACACAGTTAGGCAGTACTAAACTCACATATGGACACACATGTACAGTGCACTCACACTCATCCACACATGTGCACACAGAGAGAGGGGGGGGGGGTTGAAATAGAAGGAAGGGGGAAGAGAGAGAGAGAGAGAGAGCACAGACCCTAACTCCTGAGGGATCCCTGTAGCACAGCTGGGTCCCTTTTATTACAGGATGTTAACCTGTGTGAAACAGCACATGCTCACAATAACATTCACACACACACACACACACACACACACACACACACACACACACACACACACACACACACACACACACACACACACACAAATGAGGCCTCTTACCCTGCACAAAGGGACCAAGTTGTCATTTCAACGTACATCAACTTCACCTTGCTAAGCAGGTAACCTAGAACCCCCCCTCGTCTCCTCCCCCAACAGCTAGACTGTCAGCTAGATGTCATCCAAGCTAGTGGGCTTTACAAGGACACCACGTGACCAGAGAGCTAATGTTCACATGTCAATCATCCACCCCAACACGCTGCCAATTCGCGCCACTGCCCTTTCACTAAGCTTTACCTGAGCTTGAGCCTTTTGCCCCTGACACACAACTCTGTGGACAGTTACAGTATCATTCAACAGGCATCATTACAGTATCATTCAACAGATTCCCATTTGATGCCCCTATGCAGATGGGAAAAGTAAATACTGTTGGAAGTCAGTCATACTCCAACGCTCGCTCAGTCAGTAAAATTGGTAAGGAGGACCCTCTATTGAGGCGCCATTTGTCCCAGGCGAGTGTGGCTGTGTTGCTCCAGTGTGCTGTGAGCACGGTAGCTCTCCCAGGGCTCCACCCAGAGTGTGGTGTCAGGGGGGGGGCAGATGGAGCTGCCGTATCATTAGTGCCGTCCAACTGCGGGAGAGAGGAGCCGCTCAGCCTGCTGCTCTCTGCTTCATTAGTGTCCTCTGCGCTTCACTCGCAGGCTCAATCCCCATCACTTGGAGTATGGCTGCCTCCTCACACACTGGTTCTCCTGGAGAGGCCGGACACATTCTCTTCACCCTCTTTCACACCACCCAGCTCGCTGTTCTCACAGCAATATGTCACTGTCTTTCACTAGGTTAACCTCCTTTTGCCAGCACGCACTGCACTTGAATGGCTTGAATCATTTCTTGTTGGACGTCTTTTATGAGAATGTACCTTTTTGCTATTTGTGCTTTTCATTTTCTTCTGACAATGTCTCTGCTCTAAAATTTCCCCTTACCGTTTCTTAACAAAATCCATTAACTAACTAACTAACTAATTGTTTCACAATATTTCTGTAGACCTATGAGGTAACATATCCACAACCCTCAACTTCAATCTGCACTTATGTACAATGATTCAATTAGCTCGCTCAAGTTACGGTATTTCCCTGACTCCACAAACCACACCCACCTGCTGAGTATGTTTGTTCACATGTGTAGCTGCTGTTGTAGCTGCGACTCAATTGCTGATTGAGGTTCACCCTTCACTGTGATCAAGGTCACCAGAGTTGTGAGCAAACTGAAACGACATAAAAATAGCAAACTGCAAAGCAAAATAGCAAAAATAGCAAACTGAACGACATAAGTGCACATGACTAAAACATGACTATGACTGTAGGCCTATACAGACAAACAGACAGAAAAACAAACAGACAGACAAACCAACGTGACCAAAAATATCATTGGCTCCCATAAAAACTATGGGAGCATTCAAATCACTGCATACAGGCAATGTGTTATTGCTGTTGCCAGACATAAAGAGCACAACAATTCATAATAGCTGGTGGGTGACTTCTGTTAAATAAAGAGGAGATGATAGGGTGTCCAGAAACATAGTGAGAGTGATGTATCAGTTATTTGCACCAGAAACGATAACAGCTAATACCAAAAACAATACAATTTTAAAAGACTTTGATATAGGCCTATACATAATGCATAAAATAATATTACTACTCTATAGCTTGACATGAACAAGATTGAAACTAGATTAGTGCATTAAACTTAAACAATGATGTGCTATAATATGGCCCTGAGATATTTGTAGACTTGTATTGTAGACTTTTGTATTTGCTGCACTCAAATTAAATTCCCTTGTCTTACCCAAATGTATGAAGACTTATTTCAGCTTCCAGTTCAAAATGAATGACACAATCAGGAATTTGGATTCATTTTCTCTAATGAATGTTTCCAAGCCAAGGGTCACTCTGGCTAAATCTCAAGTTTGTCAAGACCAGTTAACCTCTATGGTTTTTAGTTCTTTGTTTGTCTCTAATGAGTTGAAGTTGACTGTATTTTCTCTGCTACTCAGGCCACAAAGCCAGTGATGTCTGTTAGCATCACAGATCGATCTAAATCAAAGCACTTCAAGAGACTTTCCTGTCAGGCTAATTGGTCTCTCACAGGAAGTAGTTGATTGGCAGAATAAATCCATTTGTCCAAATCCACAGCATTTGTTTCACAACCCTCATCTCTGTAGGTCATCTGGCTTTAGCTTGGTGCTGCAGCAACAGCAATATGCCGGTAGCCGTGACACTAGTGAGTATAATTCCTAACGGTAGGGACACATACACGCAAATTTGCGAACTTTGCCATTCATTCCTATGAGAGAGGCGAAGGCAAGCGAAAGCAAGCGAACAGGAGCGAAGCGAAATTATTAAAGAAAGTTTAATGTTATGCAAATGAGGAGCGAATTCGCCTGCCGTGGAACAATCAAATCAACAACATAACTGTTCCATTCCATTTGATTTGCCGCGACGACCTGATGACGGTTGGATTTTGCCTCTCTTCGCTTCGCTGGCTTCGCCTCCTATGTGTCCCTACCGTTAGAACAGGGCAGCCGTAGCGTTGTGGTTAAGGAGTCTGTCTTAGGGTATTTTCACGTTTTTATTTTCAAGTTTTATCTGCATGTTTGTAAATGTAGTTTCCGAATCAGGTTCTTGTGAATATGTTGACAACACAGTTGACGGACAATTAACCCTCTCTAAAACCATACAAGTATTGATTAGAATATTGAAAACTCAAAACTTAGCAAGAGGTCTTGACATTTCCAGCCAAAGAGGACATGACATTTTATAATGTTGGTCATATGAAGATTGTAGGACCACACCAATTCTGATTTATGGAGGGGGTTTCAGTGGGTAACACGGTTTACACAGTTTTCTTGGACGCACACGAAATACCCACATTTTTTATTTTAAAAAAGCTAAAATCTGAAGAGCCTGAATGCAGCCTATATGTCGCTCCAGGCGCCAAAAGGTCAAATAACGTATACGCAGCATCAGGATAAAATGGGTTAAAACCCCTTAAGACGCGACTTTATACATTTGTTGTTACCAGTATGGTAATGACCAAGTCGTGGTGCATTACTAAAGGGCCTGTGTTGTGTTATAGTATTGTAGTGCTATGGTAGTTACATTTCAATGACTATTACAGCGTGCCACTGGAGGTACGGCGCGCATTAAGGGGCTACGCAAGGCAACATTGCTTCAGGGATTGTAATAAATACACCGTACCTAAATGACACTAAGTTGTTTTGGATAAGACTATCAGTTAAGTGGAGGAGGACCTCCAATTAGACCATACAGTTGTAACATGACATTCAACAAATGTGTCCCTTCACCTAGGCTTGTCATAAATACAGTAGAATAGCATTACTGAAATTGAAATAAATGTATGCAGCCATTGCATCCACTGACAGTATTCAGTTTTCAACACCTTTTACGGCCTCATGCAAATGCACCCCTACTCTGTGAACATGCAAGCAAGCAACCAAAAATAAATGGAAACGCAGATTTGTTGAAATGGGCACAGGAGTACGGGGGGCAACCGCCATTCCGACACACCTCCACACTTTTTCATACCGCCATTCCGACACCAAGTTAGTTATGGGGACTGGGGAGCTGTCCACGTGCGAGCGCACACCTTCATTGGTTCGTCCGGAGCTGTCCATGTGCGTGGTGCTGAAATCTGGGCCTATTGTGCCTATCTGGTCCTATTGGTGTGTGTGTGTGTGTGTGTGTTGGGGGGGGGGGGGGGTTGGAACGGCAGGACGTTTCATGGAAAAACTGATACCGCCATTTCGACAATTGAACGTCAATGTCGGAATGGTGGTATGTCTGAATGGCGGTATGTAGCCCAGGAGTAATAGCCCAGGAATACCCCTCAGTCATCCATTCATTATTTCCATATGAAGAGGCCAAGGCATGTCCAACATTTAGGTTAGAGGTTTGCTTACAGTAACATGAATTAACTCTAGATGAGAGATAGGTGGCTAGCTGTTACCGTCAATGGGAACTAGATCAGTATATAGGGATTGTGTCTTATCAGTCAAAAGTTCAGGGTAAAACTGCAATGTTATCGGTTGTTATCGCCAATGGCTATGATGTTTATCCATTTACAAACCATATATTTCAAGGATGTCAACATAAAAGTAACAAGATAATTTGAATCATCAAGGGCAGTGACAGAATCACAGACTTTACTCACAATTTACTATTACATGTAAGTAGCTATAGACGTAAGTATTGCTATTTGGACAGTTGTAATAGGGTTGCTCAGTGATCTATATGAAACATTTATTAATAGGGGGCATATCTAGGATTGTTGCTTTTTAATAATATATTTCACCAAAAATATGGGATTGAGGTGAGTGGTCATTTAATGTGCTTTCAAAGCAATGCATCTTCAAAACTAGTTTGTGCAATGTCGTAGTTGTGTGAATGAATAAAGTGTGAGTGTGTGCATGTGTGTACGAACTCTGACCATGACTATATAAGTTACATGACTTTTTTCCCGCTGTGTTTTATTTCCTATATTAACGTATCACAAGAGGCTCCAGCTGAGCGAGACTGTGTTTAATCACAGAGCTGTAATTGGAATTTGTTTGCAGAGGGTGCTCTCGTATTGGATGGCTAGACTTGTATTATTCTGGAGAGCATTTCAGGTTTGTTTTTTTAGTTTTTTTATCCATTTGGCACCTGGGCCGGAAACAAACATGAATCTATGCAAATATGAATCCATAATTTTCATATAACATTAAAAAGTGATGTGAAAATCATTGTGAATCTTGCATTCAAAATTTGTTTTCTGCTCACTGCACAATTGCAAGACCTCATATAGAGAAAGGGATAACTTTTCACAATGAATCATGGTGCGAAATCAGTGGGTATTTGAAAAGTGAGGTTTGTATGAAGTTTGAATGATATGACCATAGTGTGCTGTATTTGCTTAGTTCCTCCATCTTTGTTCAGTTGTTGTTTAGTGTCTCACTCATGCTCCAAGTCAAGCAGATCTGGATTTACCCAATTGCTGGTTAACCCATCTACACTGAACTCCCCCTGAATGGACAGAGAACCCAGAAATATGCACACAGTGTAATGTAAACTCTGATATACATGATTATGCTAATATTCTTTCACATATATACGTAAAGTACCAAGGACACCCTGTCCCATATAGCCCGTCTTAATGATTTAGCACTAGCAAGAAACTGAAACCAACATAATGACACTGCCCTTATTGCCATGGATAAGAGGATGGATACCTGTGGCAGTTCTAAGCATCTGCATAGGCCTCGTTGTCCAATTGGATTTGTCATTTTTTACACAGCTGTTTGTGTACAGAAAATTGTTTGTAACCACAGTGCAAAAACGGCACTACTTGTTCACATGGTTCCCACCACTTTAGCCAATGACTACCTATTGGATCTATAAAAGCCTAAAAATCCACATTTCCCAATATTACCATGGTGATTGGACATATCAACTACCCATTTCTCAACCCATTTGCCTCATTGAATGACTGTGTTGGAAGTTCCCAGGAGGTTAAAAACAATGTGATTGGTGTTCTTCCCTCAACCTATCTGTGGTAAAGTCAGTGGGTAGCTTAGCTAAGAAACCATGAAACAAGCATGTGTTCTGTTAGATTATTGGGAGTCGTTCTGTTTATCAAGAAGTATATGGCTGTTCACCTAAAGATCCAACCAAATGGGAACATTACATTAACAGTTATTCTTGGTATAATAAGTACACACTTACAGAAGAGAAGAGAGCTATAAAAGCAAATCTCCTGGACAAAACATCTGCACTAGCTGCGATTTCTATTTCTTGTTCTTCTATTTTCGTGTTGTGTTATTACTCATATACAATGTAATCATGATTGATTATCGAGAAAGCATGGTTGTTTTTTAAGAGGAGAGGGCCAAACAATTTAATTTCATGACATAACATGAAAATAGAAGAACAATAAATAGAAATGGAGTGCAGATGTTTTGTCCGGGAGATTTGCTTTTATATGTAGCTCTCTTCTGTGTGTGTGTGTGTGTCTCTGTGTGTGTGTGTGTGTGTGTGTGTGTGTGTGTGTGTGTGTGTGTGTGTGTGTGTGTGTGTGTGTGTGTGTGTGTGTGTGTGTGTGTGCGTGCGTGCGTGCGTGCGTGCGTGCGTGTGTGCGTGTGTGCGTGCGCACGCACGCGCAGGTTTTCTAAGGTTGTCTGCTCTATCTCTGCTCTCTGCTTTCTTGCCCATGGCAACTTTTATTCCTCCTCTACCACTCCAGCTGTGTGTGTGTAGCTATGTGTGTATGTATGTGTGTACTGTGTATGTGTATCTTTCTTCAGACTTCATCTTTAGGCCTATAAACGGGGGCCTGCAACAAAAAGAACTCCTTGTGTGTTATCAAATATGTTGGGTATGTAACACATTCAACACTAGCGAATATAATTACTAATTATACTGTAAATTATATTCATAATTAATGATATGAATTATTAGTTAAACAACAATGAAATTCTCATAATGTCCCAGAGTATGAATGATGCATATTCATAACCTTCTTAAATTGGTTTTAATGGTTAATGCTGGTTAAAGCGATAATGAATGTAAGTGTCTATCGCAAACTTTCATGAGCCCATCACATGCAAGATATCACATCAATAATGACATTGTGGTGTTAGAAATGGGTATCTTGGGGTGAATTATTTACGACCTCTTGATCTACAGCAGTGACATCCTGTTCTGCACTTATAGTCTGTCTGCTGCTTTTATGACCAGTCTGACACCTCCATTTCAGCCGTCACACACCCCCAACTCCCGTCACGCAAAGTTAATTATTATGATGTTCACTTCATCATGTCAGGATGGTCCTTGCAGGACACTGTTGTCCCTTTTCACAGTATATCAGAACACCATTTGCCTCATACCAAGTGTTACCCCTTCATGCATCAAATGGTAAAATATTAATTCAGGTGGTCCTGTAGAGAAAAATGGTCCAAATTTTGAATGTTGTGAGGGAAGAGTAATCTACCGGCTTATTGCTTTTCCGCTGGGGTTTTTTTTTCACACTTTTCACATGTTTGCTGCTGTTGCCCGGACTGATAAAACCATCACATTGTGTGAAGGTTACTTCCCTTTGCAAATGTTGAGTCAATATTAAGAGGTCTGTGAAGAACAGCCCAATTTAGGAGCAGCGTTTGAGGGGTGTTCAAAGGCTGCCTTTGTGCTGAGATATCGTGGCCCGCTACCTCAGTGGGTCAATTACAGTTGCCGCTGTAAGATGTATTGCTTTTTCCACTCACGTAAAGCAGGGAATGTGCTTTTGTGTTTCATCTTCATGATCGATGACACGTGCATCCTTTTGATGGATTGTGGAATACAGCTTAATTCCACCACTCTATTTTAGATAAAACACCACAGATTTTGGTCCCCTTCCTCTGTGCTCCTCCTCCTCCCGTTTAGTTAACATACCACGTCTTCCAGTGCAGGGCTTGCATACATCCTTTAGTCCCGTGAGAGTATACTTTGTGCTTGTTATTGTCTGGTTACTAGTGGCACCATACTCAATATGTATTAAATAATGCAGAACCTGACCTTTTCTAAAGGGTCATGAAATATAAGGTTTCTCCCATTCATGCCTTTGAGTTAGTTTTGACTGTGATAAAGTTGATAAGAGAAAAAAATGCTTAAAGTAATATTAAATAAAATGCATTGTTATCTTAGCTGTTTAAAGTTTCATTTTTCTGAAAGCACAAGGCCAAACCACTCATTATTTAGAAGAAAGTGTAACGACTCACCATTCAAATGTTCATGTCCTTGACCTTCTGGCGTCCCTTATTGAACTGCGCACTAACAACAACATAGCTTTGAAGTGGCCCAGGGCTGTAGTCTGATGCTCACAGAGTTCTGACCAGCCTGAGTCATTTATAGCTGTCTCAATGCAAGTAATGACCAAAGCTACCCGAAAACTGGGGTCCTCACTACATTTATTTTGATGGGAGCTTTTGATGCCAGGCATTTCGTCCACTACTTCATATTGATAACTTGTAGTTCTGTTGCAGTCATTTAGTACATTTACATGACGTTTTCAATTCCTAATTAATAATTCCAAATTGAATAGTTCGGTCAAGTTTACGTTGAACTTTCATTTAATTCCGAATTGTGAGAGGTTTACATGATGTTTTCAAAGCGGAATTAAGCTTTATTTAAATTGAGTTGTCTCATGTAAACAAGGCCATTACAGGCTCTGTGATTCACATTGTCCACTAATGTGGCCAGGTCATCCATTACAACTCTCCTAAATGGGCTTGTATTGGTTTCCCCCTGAAGAGACCTGTCTATCTGGCGCCATCCTGTCTTTGCAGACTAATGAAGATGTCTCAGGTTAGCCAAACCAATCAATACTTGAACCCAATGAGGGGTAGCCCAAATATATAACCATCAGTCTCAGACTATGGCATGGAAAACTAAGTTGTGATTATCAAAGGGGAAAACTAGAAGGAACCACATATCCAATATGTATGCATTTTTTTTAAACCCAAGAAATATAGACAGTGGAAGAAAGTTTCTAAATTAGCATCAATAGAAGGGGAGCAGGAGCTGCAGTTATGCTGCAGGGGTTTTGGCTTTAATTGCTTTTTACCTTTCCCTCTTTTAATCATGTGGAAGAGGCAGGTGAGAGCAGAGCTGTAGTCAAAGCTCCTGGTGAGTGGAGGATGAAATTGAACCTCAAAAAAAGGTAGCCTACAAAAGCCCCGATATCCATCAAGAGAGAGCTGCAGGTCCAATGTCTCTGATGTAGAAGCTGTGATTTTCAAAGCTGAGCTGATAAATGGGCAGGTGTAACAAGCTATGGCTTAAATAGCTTTTGAACCGGAGTTGTCGTATCAGCAGGAGTTCTTCCCTGGAATTTGAACACAGTTCTGACCCTGCAAATCACCAAGAATGTCTATCTCTGTTTTTGTTTAGATGGTTCATTTATGAAGGTGTATTAATTAAACGGGTTAAAATGAAAATGATACATGTTAAAATGTCTTCATACACAGGCAACGGACTTGTTCCTTTGATCATTTGCAACAACTCCACAAAGTTTTGTAAATTTCTGAGTTATCCTGCTGACAAACAGACAGACAGACAGACAGACAGACAGACAGACAAACCAACGTGACCGAAAACATAACCTCCTTGGCAGAGGTAATAATTATATTCAGATTTACAGGTGGAAGATGCAGTGGTCAAGAAGGAATGCTGTTCCAACAACCTGAATGTCTAGAAGGGATCATGGTGCAGCCATAGCAGAAAGAAATATGTGCACAATATTGTCATTGATCTACAACAGGGGTGTCAAACATTCGGCCCTGCAGAGGGTTCTATCCAGCCTAGATGTAAAATTGTGAACTGCATGACTTTAACCCAATGATCCAAAACCTCCCTCTCTCTCTCTATGAGTGCATGTCACACTTGGTGAATTTGCACCGTGCATTTGATAAAGCTCATACATAGGTCTACCAAATGATACTTTTTACAAAATTATTTTGGTTGTATAGGTTTGCCATGCGTCGCTTGAAATACAGAATCGTCCCGTATTAATAAGTAAAAGTACTGTATTGGGTTCTGTATTGATCTGAAACGGGACACAGGACGTTAAAATGCAGGAAATGACGTCTAAGAAATACAAACATTTGTGGGGGAAGACCCCCAGACCCCCGTCAAAATAAACTGTCCCATATTTTATTAATTGACAGTTGGCAACCCTAGTTGTGTAGGACATTGAAATTATGAAAACAATGTTAGGACTATCAGTATTGCTTTGCTTTCTACATATTCAACACACTTTTAAAACACACTGAAAAATAAGGCGATAGAACTGAAAATCAATCATCTGGTTTAAGGTTTTTTTTGCAATGATGTTACTGCGGCCAGCTTGAGATAACATGAGTTGTATGCCGCCCTGAACCAAAATGAGTTTAACACCACTGATCTAGAGGTACAATGACATGGGAAAAGAAGTAGGCCCCTATGCATATTTTGTACAAGCGTTGCTGGTACAGATGCCAGGTAACATTGCTCAGCATTAAGTATTGATGTTAATGACCCCAATGGTTAATGATCATCCTATCTCCTTCAAGGTCATGGACCTAAGTTGCCCTTGTTACATCCAACCTTGGCTTTACTGGTCTGCTCAGTCATCCTCTTCTCTCAACCCCTGATCACCAGAAAAATAGTGGTTATGTGATCTATTCAAAACAGTTACCTTGCCACTCATTTATTGTTCTGGCTGATTGGGAAGGATGTATAGCAAATGCTGTGATGTTCCTCGGACATCGGATAGGTCTAAGATATTCTTAGGAAACTTGCACAGGGATAACATATATCATATATGAATGAATATCCATATAGGCTATTCTGAAAAAAAAATAGTTTAATGACAGACAGTGGAATATTTGAAGCTAAAAATAAAAACATTGTTGGCTGAAGACTTGTTGGACTTCCGTCTAGTTGTGCCCTCAGAGTGCTGTGTATTTCTCCCCAAGTTCTGGCATCATCTGTGACTCAGTTCCACCAAACCCATAAATCATCTACAAGCACAAGGTCTGGGAGCTAATAGGCACCAAGCGCTGCAGCATTTTCAATTCACTCTGAACTGTCTTCAGGGCCCACAATGTGTCACTGATATGGCAGGCCAACGGCCTCTCACTCTTCAACACTCTCTCTCTCTCTCTCTCTCTCTCTCTCTCTCTCTCTCTCTCTCTCTCTCTCTCTCTCTCTCTCTCTGCACATTCTCTTTCTGAGTGGCTGAGATTGGCCTTAGTGTTGTGCCATGTGTCTTGGGTGTTTCCATCCTGAGATGCCCTCTCAATTCTAATTCACAAAAGCTTCCATCACCAGTCTGACAAAACAAAGAAATGCCTTCTGCACTGCATACTATTCCTCTCTGTGAGGTAACTGTATCATCCATTCAGTATCCTAAATAACTGAAGATGGTCTATTCAGATACCACAAGATCACTTACACAATAAGAAATTATGTCAATTATATATAGGTAGTTATAATATAATATTCACAGATTTTCATTGTGAAAAAGAGAATGAGTGGAAGAAAATAAATTAATGAAAGAAAAAGGCGGACAAAAGATTGATACAGATTTATCTGTAACAATTTTACAAAATAATTGGGAAATAAAAAACTTTTGGAGCAAATAAATGTGTTCATACCCATAATGGGATTCGATAATAAAGCTGTTGTCACACTGATATCCAGAACAAATTTAGTCAAATTCAGCACAGGAAGACCCTGCAGTGGCCTATAACGGTAGGGCACTGGGTTGCTGCGCCGGCAACCCAGGTTCAATTCCGGCACAGGTTATGTGCCGATCCCTCCCCGTCCCTCTCTCCCCACTAGTTTCCTGTCTGTCCTTCACTGTCCTGTCAAGAATAAAGGCAAACAACACCCCCAAAAAAAATTGTTTAAAAAAATTCAGCACAGGAATGACTCATGCTGTAATTTTTAATCCGTTTTTCTTGAACTATTTATCTTGGTAGGTTCTCCATTTTACATCATGAGTCTTTCGTGTCCAACTCACCATAACTTCACCTCATCGGCTCCCTTACGTTTTGGCCAGGGCTGCACTGGACTGCGCAGGCCGACCTCAGTTGCCATTTATCCATACATACAGTATGGATTCAATTTATTGATGCAGTATTCGAGTGTATATTGATTAATAACAATACAATACTGTGGAACATAAGGATTTAGTAGTTAAAATCCCGAGAAACAAACGTTCTCTTTGTCAAATTGGTTTATAGTTTGTTTATTTGTTCGTTTCTTTTTTTAGGATTAGTGCTTCCCTATAGTCTCTGCAGTGATTCTGTCTGGAGTTTGTATCGGACAATTTTTTATTGTAACATCCACAAAATACGTCCTGATGAAGCAGTGCCGTGCATGAAATGCTAGTCAGGGTCGACACGTAACATCAACCTTTAACAAATGATGAATGCATGGCCTTGTGTCTGAGCTCCGGAAGAAAAGCAACGAGTTTTCATGCAGTGGTCTTGCCAGCATTGTTACAGTACTACTGAGACATGTGAGTGCATTCATATTTCATTCATTGAAAAGGTCACTGAATTTCTTAGCGGATGCAGTGAAAGGTAAAGACTTTAACGGTCTCTTAATGCCATTGTCATGGTTGCATAACTAAGTGCTGTAGTATACGGCTTTAAAGTAAGGTTCAAGTTGACCTTGATGTCTATCTATCTTAATTTTATACTATATTCCCTCTTAGACATGTGACATGGGCCTGCTTATTATAATCAGTCCCCTGTGTGCTGCATAAATGTGAACTATTCAGTATGCAACTATATAGCCTAAGAACTAGGAGCTGATTTGTGTTACAAGTATTTAGGGAGACACTTGTTTTGTTTAATGAGAATCAGTGTGTGTGTGTGTGTGTGTGTGTGTGTGTGTGTGTGTGTGTGTGTGTGTGTGTGTGTGTGTGTGTGTGTGTGTGTGTGTGTGTGTGTGTGTGAACAAGGTCAGTACATGTATGTGTCTGTCTCTATGTCTATGTGTCTGTGTGTGCAAGTGTGTGTGTGTGTGTATGTGTGCGTGCGTGCGTGCTTGTGTGTAATCTGCTCTTCGTGCTGGGGGGTGGAGATGATGTACCAGAGGGATGACCATCACAGATCACGGTGGTAGTCCCAGAGGTTGGAGGGAGCATCATGTTCACTGGTCTGGAAGAGCCATGGTCGTTGGTTTCTGACAGCTGTAATGTGATGCCACAGCTCCGCAGCGCAGCAGTGTGTAGTCCTCCTAGCCCTCCATGTCCTCTCTCTCCATCCCGTCTCTCTCCTGGTGCCATGGGGTTGCACTCTCAGCTGACGGCACTCCTCAGCCTGATGGTGAAATCCTGTTCAATGCGAGCTGTACGTGCGCAGGGTACAGAATGAGCTGCTAGTTAAGGATACAGTAAGCCTTAGTAACAGTATCTATCAGTACTCTCGTGAGAGGGAACACTTAAGTATGACGATCACAGCTCATTACTTTCAGCCGAGTTCACGAGCATATTTATGAGTTGCCGATGGAAAACCTCGGGCTATTTACTCATGTTGATTAACTATGTTTCTCCATTTCGCTTTATTTCTCATTTTCCACTGGTTACAGGTAATGGATTTGACTCCCAAAACAATTAGTCATGTCGTCTCCCCATTAATGGGATTTGTGGAGGGATGGCTACATGGCTGAGCGCGCCGGCGCTGAAATGGACCAATTTTACACACAATAAAGCTTTCTGGGAGAGCATAAACTCTCTGGCCTGTAAGAGCTTCAGGCTAATATATGGACTTCCTTCTCATGGATTATTTTCTCCGGAGAAATACACATGCAGCACACTGATGTTAGCGAAGCTGCTTATTCAGAACATTTTTCTTTTCTCGGCATGGTCTTTGTGTCCCCTCAAAGGTCTCTGACTTAATCATTTCATTCTCTTTGAATATCTTTGTGGATGCAAAAGCAATCAATACATTTGAGCAGCTATGTAATGAAGTTGCAAACGTACAATGACTTTCTTTTTTTATCGTTTGACAATGTCATTGGATAATTATTATTAGTTCCATAAGAATATTTAAGTAATTTGTATTTTATGCAATGTTACAAGATTCTGACAAAGGGGTGTTTGTATAGCTGTGTCCATGTGTAGGACTTCAGAGTGTGTGTAGGTTGGTGACCATGCCATTGTTAGTAAATGTCATTGTTGGTACCTCAGTGTATGATAAGTGTCTTTGTGTGGGGGTGTTGAAGAGCTCTTGCATAAGGTCCTTTAGAGTGTGGGAGAGTGAGTGTCTGACTCATTCGGACCTAAATCCAACATTGCAAAGGGGATGTCCTTTTTGTGGGGAAGATGAGGCGGTGTAATGTTTATTTTCTGCAAAATGTTGGAGGGGCTTTTTGTTTGCTTGAGGGAGCTGTTTGGCGCTATGGAAGAATGGCATATCACATCATCACTGTGGTCGCTCTGGCCACAAAGTAAAGATGAGATGTGTATTTATTAACGCTTTAACTGGGTTTGTTGACTATTTAGCAGGATAGCAGAAAAACACAATTCTCAGAAATTGCGTAATAGACTGGCCTACTAAATTCAGACATACAGAGGGTTTGGCCAAAACAACAACACTGTAATTAAACAAACAGGTCTACCTTGGTTACACAACAACGAATATCACTTATAAAGCACACATGGTTGATTTAACGATTATATTAGTAAATATTAAACCTTTATTAGCACATTTTTACTCAACAATTTTAATTGCTTGTCACTCACTCAAATAACTAACATTATTGGTTATACAAATACCCCAGTCTTGTTGCCGCTTTGCTAATGTCTTTTTTTATTTCCATGTTCAGGCAGAGACAGATAGTCAATGATGTTGGTGCAGAGGTGAACTGGAGGGCCACTTCCAGCTAGCAATTATTGATGGTAATGACAGGGTGTGTCCTCAACCAGCAATTTTGTTTTCTTTTGACTTATTGCAAAGTCCCAGCAGGCTTGGACGAATCTGTCCATCTGGCGCTTTAGGTTTTGCTTGGAGTGTGAGGTAACAGCAGCATTTTCTGTAAACAGCATATCTCTAATGGTGGTCTGGTGTATCTGTTTCTTTGAGTCTTTCAATGTTGTACAGGTTGCTGTCTGATCTCGGGTGTATGCCCACTCCTAAGGGTAAGGTCCCAAAAGTGTGTTTCAGGAGAAGGGAAAGGTCTGTACTAAAGATTGTCGGGGTAAGGCATGCCTTGTTTCACACTTTTGAATTTAAAGTCAATAGACATGCTGGCCTCATATTGCATGGTTTCCATTATGTCATAATGAAAGGATATGAGCATGCTGTGTGGCTTTGGGGGCATGAAATCTTCAGGGGGATATTGAAAAGCCAGTCCTTACTCTCCAGCACAAAGGCCTTGGTTAAGTCTATGAAAGTCATGCGGACGTGCTTCTGTTGATGAAGGGAAAATATCATGTCCACTGTAGAGCATCCTGCATGGACTCACGCTTGGACTCAGACTGGATAGAGACATTCAGGCACGCAATTTGCCCAGAATACTCAGGAGGGAGATGCTTCTGTAGTTTTTCTGTCTTTTTTCCTTGGATGACAAGGTCAGGGTAGGAGTGTAGCCACTGATAACCAAAAGTATTTGTTAACCTTCCTTGACTCACATATGAATTTAACTGCCATCCCATTCCTACCTAACCCATAGGGTTCCATATGATATTGGTCCACCTTTTACAACTACTACAGCTCATCTGGGAAAGCTGTCCACAAGGTTGAGGAGTGTGTTTATAGGAATTGTTGACCATTCTTCCAAAGGCTCATTGCTGAGGTCACACCACGGTCAAGAAGTCAAGAAGACCTGGCTTTTTGTGTCCACTCTAATGCACCCTGTGTCCACTTGTTGAAGCACAAATATGAAGAGGGTAATGCGAAAAATGGCAGTGAAGATTGTGTTTTGGACGATTTAAAGAATGCGTTTCAGGCGGACAGACAGACAGATGGACGGACATACCCTCTTATAGAGGTGCTAGGACGCATCTAAAAATGTTGTATTGGGTTCAGGTTAGGACTCTGTGAAGGCCAGTCAAGTTCATCCATACCATACTCTGTCATCCATGTCTTTTTGACTTTGCTTTGCGCACCGGTGCACAGTCATGTTGGAAGAGGAAGGGGCCCACTCCAAACTGAGAAGCTGAGATAGTTTGATTACACACGTATTGGGCGAGATCGCTAGCCTCAGTGCTGAAGTACTGCCACAGCCGAGCTTGAGAGTACGGGACGCCACTGAGAGCTTGGCCAGTATCCGTGCCACAGATATATGTGAGGTCTGAGTGGACACCATCGAGCCAATGATGGTCAGAGCGCAATGAAGTAATGTGAACTGGAGAGGAAGCTAGGGCAGGACGCTTGACGAATCAACCGAACAGCGACAGAGGGGAGGTGAACGGGGAGGTGGTGGGTGCAAGCGAGGAAGCAAATTCCTGATTGGAGACAGGTAAGCAGAGAATAAATGCTGTAGTTAGTTAAGGGGTGTTCCAAATTTCAGTGCACTGAAATTACACCGAATGATGGCTGAGCGTAGAATGAAATTCTGGTGGGTGAAAAGGCGTGCCAATCTTTCCTCTCTGATTTCTGATGAATGACAGTTGAGAGGAGAATACAATTCAGGTGATAATTAGGGCATGTCAAATTTCATTACGCTTCTCCCGAACTTTTAATAAAACGTGCATTTAATTTATGGCCATTAAATGCCATTACGCCACCTGACGTCTGATCCCAGAAAAACGTCTTTCACCTGTTTATTTAGAGGTATTTAATATGTCTCACTGCAAATGCTTGTACTCTCTGCGGTTGGAAGGGACACAAAGCAAATTTAGATTCTTGAGTCAGTTGTCACAATCAATTGAAAGCCCTCGAACTCCATACCTCCATACCATGCTCATCCACACATTCCTGAACTGAAGGAAGCAAACAGCATAAACAACATGGTACAGTTGACATCGTAGCTACAATCTTAATGTTCTTCATTGGTTTGTCATAGTGTTTCCCAATGGGGGCTCTAGAGCCCCCCATGCAGGGGAGCCCTCTGGGGGGTGTTGAGAAGGACACAGCTGAGAGGGGCCGGTGCTTAGTTGCCATTGGAGGGCACTAGTCTATTTTACTTTTTAATACTAAAAGGGGCATTGGCAGAGTTACAGTGAGGTCAAGGGGGGCGTTGAGAGACTTACGCTGAGGTCCAGGGGGCGTTTGTTGAAAAAAACGTTGAGAATCACTGGTTTATCAGGACTTACAGTGTAAGCCACATTGATCTCTCCTACTCCCCCTCCTCCTTTTCCTTGTTTCATCCTCTGCTTCCTCCCCTGGAGCTCTGTGGTAATCTACAGGATTGGTAATGAGGGCTGATGGCCTCTGGTCCTGCTGCGCAATAGCACTGACAGTAATTCATGCAGCTTAGCTCAGTTCTCTCCCTCCCTTGTTTCTCGTCTACCTGCCCCTCTATGCCCCTGCTGCAGCCTCCACCTCCCTGCGAGGGACACATGAAAAGACTTCTGCAAGGTCTCTGACAGCCTAAAGAACTGTGTGTCTTCCTTCTAGGTCTAGGCCTGTACGGTAAATGTAGGCCTACAAGAATAAACTTTTTGTCTTTGCCTGTCTGATTGTTTTTGTTCGTTTGTTTGTTTGCATGTATGTCTGAAGAAATGCCATGACATACAATAGGCTAGCCAGGATCTTGCAGAAAGTATCATCATCTAGAAGACAGCCGGCTGAGGTGGTACAAGGATGAGAAAGGAGGTGGGGAAAGTCAATGTGTTTTGTAATATTTATTCTACTGTCAGATGAGGTTTTGTTGAGCAGCAGTTTTTCCTCAGTGGGATAACAGTACCATGATGTGTGTGTGTGTGTGTGTGTGTGTGTGTGTGTGTGTGTGTGTGTGTGTGTGTGCGTGTGCGTGTGCACGTGCGTGCGTGTGTGTGTGTGTGTTGGGTGGGGGGTTGATAAATCAGGCTGTAGTCAAACACACATCACCCTCCTCAAACAGACATCACACATCAGGAGCCAGTTAGGAGCGTTGAGTGCTGAGACACTCTGCATTATTCATCCAACTTCCAACGTGCTCTCATCACCCTCACACTGGCAAGGACACACACGCACCCACACGTGCACGCACGCCACACACTCACACGTGCGCACACACACTCTACATAATTTACCAACTCATTTGCAAAGAACCTTTTGGATCTTTTGTCCTGGAAAAATCCAGAACATGAATAGAGTTCAATGAAACTTTAAGCTTTGAGCTGAATGCTTAACTATTATGACAATAAAAAAAATACTACATTTGCATCTAGAATGTTGGAAGCCTGTATGTACATGTATATCCATGTCTATTTATTGTAACTGTATGGTGTGCTGTACTTTGCTAATTGTTTTTGTTAAGTTACATTGCGGTGTCTGTGTCTGTGTGTGTGTGTGTGTGTGTGTGTGTGTGTGTGTGTGTGTGTGTGTGTGTGTGTGTGTGTGTGTGTGTGTGTGTGTGTGTGTGTGTGTGTGTGTGTGTGTGTGTGTGTGAACTCCTTGTCCACCCATGCAGTTTCCCACAACAATTCACACATTCATTTCATTGCTTCTCTAGTAGTAAGACATGCTGTAGACATGATGTGACATTGCGAGTCTCAAGATTTCTCTGCTTGCTGTCTGTCTGGAGGTCTGTCTGTTTGTTTTCTGATTGAACCATATAGATCTTCTGAACGGTCTTTTGAACTTTATACCTGATGACATGTCTGGAATTGGTAAGTTTTTCTTGGAAAAAAATAAGCTGAGCCTTAGCCTATCTGCGTGTGTGTGCGTTTGAGTTTACCTACCAGATTCCTATAGCACATTTCCTTCACTCAACAAGACAACCACAATCATTTTCAACCTGTTGTGCCTCCATGCCCCTGTTGGTGGCTGCAGGGCTGTATTAAGCCAATGTGGTGCCACCGGGCACTATTCCTCAATGGTACCCCCTTTATTAACAATATTTGTTAAGTTTGTGTCTTGTGGTGCCCCCTCACTGGTCAAAAATGGTTGGTTCCCCTGGGCAATGTGCCGCTGGCCTGTATGGATAATGCAGCCCTCATGGGCAGCAGATCCCTAAGGGCCCCATGCACTGCAGCCTGTGACCCCGGAGCCTTAAGACTGGCAGAGCATCACCCACTGGCTCAGGAAAGTCTGGCGGACCACTGTGCAAACCTTGGATCAACTGGATCACTTTCATTGGTTCAGCCACAAATTCCTCCCAAGGTGGAAAGCATCCTGGCCTCTTACACTATTACGGTACATGCACACAGGGATGGCACGTTTCCTTAACGTCTCCGTGAACAGTGCGAGTCTGAGAGGTCCACGGGCTACCTTTCACACTGCACACAGAGACGGTCTTATACGAGACGAATCACTCATGAAACCTTCCATAGGAATGAACGAGAGCATTTGGCTACGCGAATATGGCGTTTGTCGGCGTCACTCCCACCTGTCCGGTAACGAGAGCCAATTGCTTGCTGAGCTGCGCTGTCACTTATCCAATCGTCTCGACGCCTCGACGCAAGTGCAAACGTAAACCTTTACGACTGCTCGTACCTAATCGGTTTGTTTGCTGGCGGCCATGTGGTTTGTTTGCCGTCCGTGGAAACTTCATTGTGAATTGGGCAGAGAGCGCAACTCGACCATTAATCACCTTTCTGCGCCCATCCAAAATGCAGGTGCGGGGACAGATATAATCACGGAAACAAAAACGGACGTGTGCATACATGTGCACACCCGTTGTGGTTTTTCTTATGGTTGAAAACAAATAAGTAAGAAAAAGCAAAACGGGAGCAAGTCTGCAAGACATTCAACTTTGATCAGTTTAGCTTTTTTTTTCTTATATTTTTCACCGTTGGTCATAGCTATTATCAGTTTAGGCAACAACACAGTTTAAAGCACCAATTTTGAGGCAGGCTAGCCTACATCATTAATTTATTCAATAGCCTATTTTTTTTTATTACTGATGAGCAGGGACGACCATTGTGCTTACTGCTTTGGCTATCAGAAAATAAATCCAGTGTCTTTTCTGTACGATGACCGGAGAATGGATGCCCGTTTGACAGCCGACCGGAAGAGGTGAAGTCCACGCAACTTGCTCCCACCTGCCGCAAAACAGAACGTTGTCGTGGAATGTGGCGCATGCGCAGATCAAAAATAGCATAAAGAAAAACGCTGTTTTAAAGTGTTACTTTCATGTTTCGGTCATTCTAAGACTGCCACTAAAACCAGTTTTTCATTGTGATTCCAACCATATGAGTTGTGTATCGCTGTGTTGTCCCACTGTCACACAACATTATTTCCCCCATTCATTCTTATATACCCCATCACTGACTAATCTCAAATAGTCAGTTTGAGGCGTAGCCAAGATGGCCGCCGAGTGATGGGACTTATGGGAACAGACTTTGCTGCACAGTCAACATCCACGTTCTATCCGCGGGCAGCAGCCATTCATTTTCAATGGGAGCCGCGCATTGAACGCGGACATCCGCGCAGGAAAATAGACTTGAGTTCTATTTTCAAGGAGCAACACGGACACATTCTGTGGACGTACTGTGGATGTCCGCGCCGTTGGTGTGCATGTACCGTGAGGAAACCCCACTCGAGGACCCACAGACCATTCTCCGTCTTCATGGTCTGCACGAATGTAGGATCAGCCGTATGTGCCCAAAATCATTTTTGTAAAAATTTGAAAATTAGGCTCTATAGTCCCACAGCCCTTCTCCCAGTCTTGTGTTGAAAGGTCAAGTCATTTGTATACCACATTTAATAACAATGGGTTTCTGGCTTGTACTCCCTATTCATTCTCCTCTGTGGCAGCCCTGCCCTACAGTAATGTCCTCTAACCCGATCTCCGTATTGAGTAATCATTCAAACTCATTTGTTCACACCACTCAGCTCCTTGTGAGCCTATTGCGCAGTGTGTATCATCTGCATTTTCCTTACGCACAGCTTTGCTACTTGGACGTTGCTTTGTTGAACACATTCACTGGCCCTGAGTTATTCTCAGGTTTCTAATTCAATCAATGGCTGCAATATTCTATCCCTTCTAACTCTGACTGGAACACGGTTTCATTGAATTACTCTCCTGATTGTGCAGAAAAGATAGCTTTCTCAGATTTCTCAATCACTAGGCAAATTCATCTCATTGGTAGATGCCTCATGGTGTATGCATAGAGCATTGTGTCTTCTGGAAACGAAAGTTAACTTAGTCACAATTAATTTCATCGCTTCTCTTACAGCATGTCCAGTTTTCCTTTTTCCTTTCTTTCTCCCTTCACTCTCAGCTTTCAACTCTCTATTTATATCTTCTGTCTAGCTTTTTTCTCTCACCAAAACACACGTTTCTCCAAGTTCCTGTTTGACTGTTTGCTTCCACATCCAACAATACCACAGCCAACATGCTGCACTGCAAGTACGTATAATCACACAAGAGTAATTGAGTGTGAAGATAGATCTCTATGGAGATGCCGCCTAGCGTTACAGCAGACAGCCTCTCTGTGATTGCCTGTCTGTTACTTGTCAGTGTGACGGTTCAGTAAGAACACAACATCCAGGTCAGGAGGATGAAGTCCTGTGAAATAAATACAGATTTGCTTACTTCCTACAGTGTGGTGGACACACTGAACTTTTTACTCACATCAAATGTGACCATACCAGCCTCTTTTTTAATGTTAATGTTAGCACATGTGGCCCATATTAACAGATGTATATCAGAGAGATTACAGGAAACAGTTTTGTGTTTCTGTTTTGCTCACGTCTGAGACTGAATAATGTCTGCTTCTCGGAGGCAAGTGGGTCTATAACAAACATTGAACCATAACTACCCCCTCATAAATTCATCTCTCTCTCTCTCTCTCTCTCTCTCTCTCTCTCTCTCTCTCTCTCTCTCTCTCTCTCTCTCTCTTTCTCTGTTTGTGTTTCTTTGTGTCAGTGCAATGATTTTTTGCATGGCAGTGTCATAACCGTCCGCCCTTTTCTAGTCAGTACCACAAAGTCCGCTCCAGAATTACATGTCAAGGAAGGAGATAATTATAAGCTTTCAAATATAGAAAACCCTTCATTTTCAACTGACTTGAAAACCACATCATGAAAAAATACAGAAAAACATTTTTTTTTTTCAAACTACATTCATACCATTGGAAAATGACTTAGAGGTTCGATTGACTGTCGCTTTCTCATTGTGAAATGGTTTTATATCATGTCTATTATTTCTACCTTCTAACATCTCAAGAAAACTGATGAAGGGTAGCAACTGTGTTTTTGCTTTGCACAACTGTGCTATCACCGTGTTCAGGTATAAGTTGAAAGGCCATGAGCCCTGCCCCACACTGAAAAAGAGACAGAATTCTCTCCCCATTTGCAACACACTTCCTTCCCCCTCTAACGCACACACACACACACACACACACACACACACACACACACACACACACACACACACACACACACACACACACACACACACACACACACACACACACACACACACACACACACACACACACACACACACAAAGGGCAAGTTACTTACACAGTTTATAAAATCCTCCGTTACTCAGGATCAACCACTGAAGTGCCCCAGCTGTTTCTCTTTCGATGCATATCAAATCCCCCACATTTTATTGAAACGCTATGTGGTTCACATCCCCACTGACCTTTGTTCAAAGTGGAGATGTATCTGAGAAACATGCTCTTTGAAAAAAAGCAGAGATTCGCGATGCAAGAAATTCAATTTATTTGTTTGTGTTATTCGAAATGTCACTCTACCTCGTATCTATTTGTGTGCATCACAGAAGGGACTCAAACAGCAGACAGCACTGCCCTCATGAATATAAATCTACTTCTTTTTTGCTCTCTCTTAACAAACTCTCAAAATAACACATGCTTTAGTGGATCTGGCACAGTGCTGGTGAGACATTTGCATGTTAAAAGCAGAAAGGGATGCTTCCATTCATGCTGGCCTGAAGATGCAAGTAGTGGGAATATCAGAGTCTGACTATGATCATCTGCAGCTTAGCCTCTACATGAGGTGTATTAGAAACCGCAACTAAAGACTTTCGGTTATCTTAGTAACATTGCCCTGTGGTGAGCAAGAGGTGATGCTGATAACAATTGTTGAATTTAATATGCAAGGTGAGATCTTTCAATTATTTTTTTCTTTTCAGCCCAAGACATGATGCCCTTTTGAATTGTTCAAAAGCATATCAAGAGGGGGAAGTGGGGTGCCAGGTGGGTCTGGAAAGGGGCAACGCAGACTTTTAATTTCTCATTATTCATTTTTCATTTTGTTTTCCATTATTTATTTCTGAAACGAATATGCTAGTACTGGTTTGCTGTAAACTCTAAATGTAATTGATGCCCCATGTGTAGTGTACTGGTGTGATGTGCGACTCCCCAGGATGGTTATCATTTTTTCGTGCTGTGAATCTCAACATAAACAGTTTATAGTTTTTATTCAAAACGCAGTGCATACAGTAATTTCAGCTTATGCTTGTAAGTCATAGTCCATAAAAGGTTAATGTGAGACAACATTTGCCCTGTCAGAACCTCAATTTTCACACGAGCAACTGATTATCTCCACCAATCAAAACAAAGCCATCGACCAGTGTGCCTTAATTACAACGAAAGAGACGTTAAAGTCCCTTTCATTTGTGTTGAGTGGGCTAAATGTTGCCATTTGAAACTCGTTACTCACCCATGAGACCCCTACACTCTGACATTTCTGAGATATGTCCAGCGCAGCCCCTTCTCCAAGCCACACACATGGTAATTAGCATCCCTATGCTGACTGACTGAAATGGTATTGGCCATATTAATCAGTCAGTAATGTGTGTGGGGCATTATAACTCAGACTTCATGCCATTAAACATGTCAGTGCATATTGACTGCATGTGTGAAGGCGTGAGTAAATGTGAGAGCGCATACACTTTGTGGCGATTGTTATTATGGTAATGCTGGTCATTTGCATCATAGCAGGAACACAAATCTTTCCGATCACAATGCACATTTGCGTGGAGAACACACTTGATTGATGGAGTGTGCTGTGTGTTCAGGGCGAGGGTGTGATGGATATGGGGTGGTGGGTTGTGGCTGTGAGCCTGGATGTGTGTTCTGTAGTTAGTGCATCTGTTTTCAGCCTTGCAGTGCCCCTGGCATGTGTACCATAGCACCTTGCAGAGGCTCCTCTACACTGCCCCCCCCCCCCTGACTATCATCATCCTGACAGCTCCAGGAAATTAGCTGATTTATGAGCCACTCTTCCGGCTGGGGATTGAACATGCTGATTTTCAGTGCCGTTTTTGCATCACAAAGGCAACCAGATTTGCTTTATCAAAACTATTTAGTCTTAAGCATCACTACCTTGGGCTTTTCCCTTCACGTTGCCTGGCGATCAGGGAAGACAGAGTGAAGGCCTAATTTTCTAAGCATATTCATGAGTGGCTCTTTGGGGCTTGGATAATGCCATTATACTCCACAGAATCCCTCTCCAGATACTGCAGTGTAGAGACCCACTAAAGCACCGATCCAGCTCCCCCATTTTGACCGGAAGGTCAATGATGCTGCCCAACTGAATTGCATTCCCCACCTGGGTGAGCCAGGCTTTTATTAAATTGGACTCCATTCCCTCTTTCATTATTTTGTCTGGTTTTTGGTAGGATCTTAGTTCCGTCAGTTCGTTTATGTCAGTGAGTGAGTTTCAGATAGTTGAAGTTTGTCTTTGCCTTTCTGACTCCTGTGTTGTGAAGAGTGTTCCTGTTTTTCAGTGTATACCTGCCTCTAGCCCTCTCCTTCTGCGTGCATAACAGATTAACATAGTCTCCTTGGAATGTGTTAATTACTTCACTAAAATGCTATTTGTAAGGGGTATTTTAGTAGCATATCCTTATACTCCTGTGCTCTTTCTATATAAACTAATCAGCATGACAGAATGATCGCACAGACAGGCAGCATGGTGTCATACAGCATGGCTTCTTTGCTAATGTTAAACTACAAAAAGGTACTACCATATTAATACTTACGCCACTTACTATCACATTTTATTTTCAGATCCATGTCTGTTCCCTTATAACGCAAACCAAAAACTCTTTGCACACACAGAATATGAAGAAATCAAAATGTTGTGTAAAAGGTCAACAATATTGTATGTCACATCCAGTATGGAGGGAGCTTGACCATATGGATGAGGATTTCAGGCAGACAGATGGATTTTTCTAGCCTATAAACTATAATAGTAATACTAGCCTATAATACTATAATAGCACCACCCGTCAGCGCACAAAATTATTTTTGGCTGCGAGTGGTTCTAGCCTCGGACAATGCCCCAGGCCCTGAAACTAGCAGACCAATCACAACGCAGGAGATTTATTTTGAATCTTTGGATGCATTTGTTTTGAATCTTTGGATGCAAAGCTGGCGGGATTTTGGTCAGAGTGTTGTCCTAGGCACAAACACGACTTGAATAACAACGGGTTGTTCCCATCAACAATCTTCCGATGTCTCATTGATCTGGGCCAGACTGAATATTCACATTTAAACTCACATTTAGTCTGGCTTGCCATGATAAGATTTTTCCGCAGCAGACTCTGGGTTTTATTTAGGGAGCAGAACCACTGCCTCCACAGGATTCCACTCAAAATACACTCACTTTGGTCCTAATAGGCATCAAGCCTATTAAGAAAATTCACCAAAAGATTAGACTCATCGAATACAAAAATGTTTCGCTTTTCAGAACATGTTGTATGAGGAGTGTTTGCTGATTTACTTTGCTTATTATGCTTGTTTAGTATTGACAATATATTCAAGTCGAGGTGAGCTGTAATTTATGCTTTCTGTGCTTTTAGTCAGAAGGGGTTCCATTTTACGCAGTACATCATGGTCACACTGTCACAACGACAGCCACTGCAATAGAGAAACATACACAACATTAGATTAGTTAGGCAAACTAAGAAGTGTGTGTAAGCAATATACAATGACTTGAAAAGGGTGAGACCTGGCACTGAAAACTGCCATTATTTTCTAATTTTCTAAAGGCTAAGTGCAGAATGTGACCATGTGAACAGACAGAAGATACCACAATAAAGTACTCATTTAGTGCCGCATATAGGCCACACCTCGAGTATTAATCATAGAGCTGGAAAGGACAACAAATCTATGCCTACCGGTATTTCAGAATGATGCAAGAGTGTGCAAGCCATTCTCTCCGGGCAGTGAACTCTGGCCACTGCACCCAATGATGGCTAATAGGCACTCTTGTCTATCCACTGTGCATAGGCGGGGTATCTTTTCACAAGGTGGAACCTTGTTTCTCATGCGCATCACCACACCGTGCCATATTGACAAATGGCTGACAAACACATTTAGCAAGGCTCTTAGCCCTGTTTAACCTTCAGGGAGGGTCCCATTCATTTACATGCACTGCACTGTCAGAATGTCAAGTGGAGCTTCATGACCATGTAAGGACCTGACAGGTTAGTGCACACATTATATTGGGTTTATACACATTATATTATTGTGTGTGTGTGTGTGTGTGTGTGGGGGGGGGGGGGTACATGCATGTGTGTGTGTGTGTGTGGGGGGGGTGCATGTGTGTGTGTGTGTGTGTGTGTGTGTGTGTGTGTGTGTGTGTGTGTGTGTGTGTGTGTGTGTGTGTGTGTGTGTGTCTGTGTCTGTGTGTCTGTGTCTGTGTCTGTGTCTGTGTCTGTATCTGTATCTGTGTCTGTGTCTGTGCTTATGCATTCCCATATGTGTTTAGTGTATGTGTGTTAGTGTCCAGGGACGATCCAGAATGATTTATTTATGTGTGCCTGTGTGTGTGTTCATCCACATTACAAGTACATGGTGAGCTGAAGATCCCCTTCTCCCCTGCTGCCCTTGGGATGACCATGGCCATGCAGTGTTATTCATCCAGTGGTGGATGTGGCATTAAAACACCATGGCTGTGGAAGTCCACTCACCTAGCAGGCCTACCTCATATATTAAAACAGCGGAAATGGTGACTGCACAATTTATAACAATGGCCATGATTAAATGAAATAGTATATGTTTATTGCCATATTTCATTGTTCAAGTAGACCTACAGGTTTCTCACAGGTTAAATCTGTTGGGATGTAACCTGTGACAAACCCGTAGGCCTAGTTGAACAATGAAATATGCCAATGAACAGATATTATTCCATGTTTGCCTTAGGGTTTGACATTCCACACTGAAGGTCTTTGTTGCAGTGTCATTGTCCTATGGGTATCACCTCTCCCTTCCTCCCTGGATGCCAGTGCACACCACACATAGCCTGTGGGAGTGCAGTCTCAATGGGGAGGATGACAACTGAAAGCCCTGGGTTGCTACTCAACTGTCATCTGTACTGGTCTAAGTAGTATACTACTGTAACTGAAGAGGAGAGGTTGGAGCTACTGGGCATCCACGGTGGGTTTAGATTTTGCAAGAGGCTATCCCCTTACCTGTCTATCATTTAAACACAGATTAAAAACCGCAAAGCAAAGGAAGTTGGGATTTTTTTGTCTCTCTGAAGGATTGATTATACTTCTTGGGAAATATGCAGGGTGGTTGGGGTGATTTTCTATTTAATTTCAAATAGACCGATTATAATTTGATTTACAATTTTACTGTACTTTTCAATGAATAGGCAGTTGTTTTGCTATTGCCCAGCAGAGATATCTAATGGTATTCTCCTCAACAGTGGCCATTCTTGTACTGTTATCCTGGAGTGGGGAACAGGTAATCAACTCTATTGCACATTCAGCGCCTGAGTACACACGTATCACATTACTTCACCTTGTCTCTTTTATGGTCCATTCATATGAATCCATGACTCAAGTTAATATTACTTTAGGCGGTCTAAATGTTTGAAATGGCTTAATGATAGAGTAAATTCCTCAGCAGTTGCTGCTCCCTGCTCTTTTGGTGAAGAGGTCTGGACAGGTTGTTGCACGGAACTCATTAGCTACCTAAAGGTTACCTGTCGACCTGTCAGGTGGGTAGCAAGTGAGAGGAGTGATAGGAGGTTGATCCATTTCCATGGGAGGAGCACCATCTCAATTAGACCCACAAATAAATAGACATAATCAGTAATATATAGGCCCTATCCTGTGTAGGCAGCAATGTCGGTTGACAACAGGGAACCTGTCCCACAGCCCCCATACATTATTAAAGAGCCGTAGTGGGAAGATTGAGTGGGCACGGGGAAGAGGCGAGAGGAGGGGGGGGGGGATTGGCAGCTGGTCACAAGAAAGGTCAGAGAACCAGTGAAGACTAAAAGTAAAGACATGAGACATTCTGATCAGAGTCAGCAATGTAACCCAGAAGAAATCCATTTAGTAGGACGCTCGTCTGCATCCTTTCGCTTTCGCTTTCATGTTTGTTACGGGCATGTTTGGCATTTTATTCCTTCATGCTCACATTTGTGGAAATAATGTACCTATTTACTTATTCTATTGGAAACTATTTTGAGATATTTTCAGCATCTCGACTCAGGTGAATAGGAATGTCTGTAGGTTCTGGTGGCAGGAGCCATCTTGACCTTGCCAGCTATGCAGACAACTGTCTTTGTCTGCCACTCCACTCTTTCTATCTTTGCTAAAGCAATGTCTGTTTTTTGCATAATTCATCTTCATTTCTAGTTTTGTTCATTCTTGCAATTCATCTTAATGTTAGTAGGTTAAAATCGACTGAAAAACAAAATAGGCTGACATAGCACATGGTGGAAATTAACCACAGTAATTCATGACTCATTATTCGCCATCTTTGATGTAGGCTATGTGTTTGTGTTGCAGTATCACAAAAATATGATCAGTGAAAAACACAAGAAAGACAATAGCTTCCGCAGAGTTTATGGAACTCTGTTTAGCTGCTTGGGTAGCTATAGCGAGGAATCTAAAGCTTTTTAGGCTGTCAATGGTTGTTATTGCTGGAACGCTGAAAAGTGACGGAAATTTCATTATCACCCAATGTGCGATGATGTTTTAGTCACAGACATCACAGAGATAGATAAGTAGCATCCCAGAGCAGCCTAATTATGTTTTCACACATTGGGTGTTGAACACAGACAGGAACACAGGTCCGTGTAACGCTTTGCTTCTGACATAAATCGAAAATTGAGTTGTCATTTCAATTTTTCACTTTTTTTGTATACTTGCCAAGTGGGACATTTGATTATTTTTGTGTTTAGATTATTTTTTTAGCACAGTCCAGTTGTGAAATTCCAATCACGCATTAATAATTAGGCCCATCATTTTTGTGAATTTTAGCTTTTGATAAAATGGAACACTAATGAATTCAGATCAAGTTTCCATGACATTACTATAACATATTGCTTACCATAAGAGATGGGTTACCTCAATCCTTGATATGTTGTGCTCAGTATAACATGTTTTAATGTCATACAGTCAAAGTAGAATGAACATTCTGAATTTTTTAAAAGTAGGCTACACAGTGGTATGTGCCATACTTTTATTCTCATTCTCATCTGATACTTCAAGGCTGCTGACAAAGACTGCGTGCAGTGTTGTTGTTTTCACGTGTAAGAGTACAGAGAGTACATCCCGGACGGACAGGTCAATGCTAATTCCAATTGCACCCAGGAAAACGGGAACACAGAGGACGCAAGTGTTTTCACCTGTCATCTGCCAGTAAACCCACATACACACTCATTACTGCCAGATGATCTCCTTGCCGTCTGCATATGGGAAATTAATTGATGGGGTTTAAGCTTTTAATGAGGAAAAGCACCATATGCTCATGCTCTTAAAATTTGACATCAGAGACAAGGGGTTTTCAAAATGGCCATCAATATTAATAATCTCCCCACCTCTCTCATTTGGACGAGTCCATAAACTTATTAGCAGCCTGCACTTAATGGATTTATGGCTTCTGCATTTGCAAAGTGCGTCAACATGATGGGAGAAGCAAAGCCAGTTGAATATGAGGAGAACACAATACATAACCTGTAAGCAGTGGTGTAGTCTACTTATATGTATATTTGAGATTTTTTTGAAGTGTGTATACTGTATATATTTGTGCTATTCAAAACAATGGATCAATCAATTTTAAGTGGGTATACTGAAATCTCTGAAATTTAGAAGTGGGTATACTCCGTATACCCGCGTTCTACGTAGACTACACCACTGCCTGTAAGTAAACATGATTGTAATGGGAACAGAGCGAAACTAGCGAATCGTATTATTGAGCTTGCGCACAGTGTAGATGGTATGAAATCAGTCAGATTAAACCACCAAAATGCCTGCCCTCAAATCTAGGTCTGGTTTCAGATTGCTATGTGTTATTGCCGTGCCGACGGAGCAGGATATTGCAGGCCAATATCATTCACTATGGGCTGAAAAGCAGTCTCCTTAAACAAAATAGATCTGCCAGGATATTGCAGAAAGCACCACAACAAAATGGGACCAATTTAGGAAGGTGGACTTGTAATGGCCCAGTTGATAGGATTCTGTAAACCAATACATCCCAGCAATGAGCCCCGAGCAGATAAATGATTCCATTGAAAAAAAGGAACGTCCAGGAGCAATGACCTTGTAGCTCCTGCAGCCAGCCAGAATCCACAGCATTGAAATGTGTTAACACAATCTGGTTTTCATTCTATTACACATCTGGTACAAAACATAATAATTTATGTAAAATTAACTGTCAAATTAAACTGTAAACTGTTAAAGATCCTTCTATTTTCCAATTTATATTGTAATACATTGTAAGATATTGTACTTTATCCAAGATGGATACATATCATGACTGAGTAAAATAGAATTAGGCCTATATTTAAAAAAAATGTTTTTATGTAAAATGCCGATAAGTCTGCCTGGTTCCGTCGGAGTCTGCTGATTTAATTAGCAGGATAAGATTGCCATGTCTCTGTTGATAAAGCTAAACTGAAAGTTTCAAAGGACATTTTGCTACCTCTGTCTCCTTCGTGAGTGGGGGATGGTCATATATAAATCTTACATCCTCAAATCCTCAAGGAATCTTATCATGGCACTTGAGATTTCTGTTTTTTGGATACAGCTGTGAGCTGTGTGCAGTAGGTTTTATCTATTTGTGGTATGTATGTTTTTGTGTGTGCAATTTTATCTGTCTTCTGTGTAAAGTCACCTTAATTTCCTCACTGATCAATAAAGGAAATTTACTTCACTGCTCTACATCTAAGGGTTAACCTGAGGCCAGGGGCTAATTTGAGGTCAGGGGATGTGACTCGCAACCCCAAGAGCATTCTGTAGATTATTGGCATAGGAATGGGTAACAGAATCAAATCAAATTGCTTTGAGGGTCATTGTGTAATCAAAATTCATCTCCCATGCTGTGTGTTTGGGCCTCCAAACATATGTCTGCTTGGTTCATAGGAATGGACCATATCAGGCATGGTCCATATCATTACTACTTATGTTCCATATTATTACATAAACATGGATAGCTGATTAGCATTGATTTGAATGAATTCAACTTTGAGCATGACACCTCAACTTGGTTTCATAGCTTGTACAATAAAGTGTTGTGTTATTTGATTCACTTTATTGTGTCTCTCGCAAGAGCATACTTATCTCATTGAAATACACAAGGGATACCTGTCTAAGATTGAATTTTGATACATTTCATATGTGTGACATGTGTCCTATCATCCCGGAGTAGCCAGTTGAGTTTATGAAACATATCGGAACATGTCTATTACTGTGTATTAATGCAAGTATGAGCCTGATGGATTGGGGTAAGTAAAAGAAAGTGAAAGCGTGAAAGCCCATTGGGAAACTTCAACTCCCATTGTCATTGTGACACAGCACACAAGTGAACAGTGCACACAACAAAATTGCATTTATGCCTCACCCGTGCAATGGGGCAGCCCTCAATGGCGGTCCTAGGGAGCAGTGCGGTGGGACGGTACCATGCTCAGGGTACCTCAGTCATGGTGGAGGAGGATGGGGGAGAGCACTGGTTGATTTCTCCCCCCACCAACCTGGCGGGTCGGGAGTCGAACCGGCAACCTTTGGGCTACAAGTCTGATGCCCTAACCGCATACCTATGACTGCCCATGCATAAGGAAACTGTTAAACATAACAATAGTACCTATGATAGAAATACATCCTCTACTGCTTCCTCATAATATATTCTCTTTATGCACAACAATACTAATGCTGTATCATCGGTCGGAGAGACTCCACAACAGTATCGCCCTTCTGTGTTCTGAGAAAAGTAATGTCGGTGAAGGCACTTCTGTTAAGCAATGTGCCTTTGACTTCATTCATTCAAAAAGGCCAAAAATGACAAGGACAAAATTACTGACGATTAATAGTCGTTAGAGTACCACTGACCTAGGTATATGGACAGTGGGATTATAGAACTCCGTTAAGGTCTTGAAGCATTTGCGATTGATCTGCGAGAATAATTCCGCCCGAAAATTTCCGGAAGCACCTTAGCAATGCTGAGAACAAGCGCTGATAAAAAATGTAATAGCTCTCTAAAATAAAGGGTCAGCCATTTGCAATTGCATTAATTAATGTTTGAAACGGACAGGAAACTACCTTTCAAACTAAACAGAGTAGACTCAGCAAGGATTTTAAAGGAGATACATTGTTTCAAGTCTCCCATTGAGATGAATGGGAAATGGTGCTCAACTTCCTGAAGAGATGCACACTTGTGAATTCTTATCTTACGGTGGCATTTTAGGGCTACGCTTTGCACAAACAAACAAAGGACTGGAACAGCCATCATAAATAAAGTATGCGCTGCCCATGATTCATTGTCGGTGAGACCGTCCTCTGTGGACGCGGCACTTGGCCTCTTATTGTTTGAGGCACTGCACTGCACTCCAAAGCAGACATCTCTCTACAATAACAGCTGTACTACAACAGGCTTTGTCTCCTATTGACTCAGTTAAAAGAATGGCATTTTCGTATTCACTTGGTGGAAACTGTGTGTGTGTGTGTGTGTGTGCGCGCGTATATGTGTGTGTGTGTACGTGTGTATGTCTATGTGCGTGCATTTTTTTCTGCTCTTTTTGTTCTTCCTGTGGATTGGACCAAAGCGGGCTCAGCAGTGTGACAAATTATCACATGCAAATAGATGCCAATCACTAAAAGCCTTTATTTTCATTTGTTCATAAGCTGGCGCCACTGAGATATCAGACCAAATATTGGCTGAATTAAATATTTGGTTAAATACTGTGTAGTAAGGTGGACCTTTAGATGTTAGTTTTCCTAAAATAATAACCATCAAACTGATACTTGTAATTGCACGACTACGCCACTGGGGGACTGCCACCCCAGAATATATTTTGATTTCAACCAATAAGGCACAACAGGTTCGGATAGAATGCACAAGAGACGTACCTTTGTTTAAAGGAATAACAATCTTTTCTTTATTAATACAATCCAAATCAATAGTTAAAACCCTGCGCCGCTGGGATAAAAACAGTAATGCTCAAGAACGGGGTTGGCTGCCACAGGATTTTCACGAGCCAGGCTAGCCGGGCAGGCTTACTAGTCAAGAATAAAATAGTTCACCACTCGTGCACGAATCCAAGGGCCTATGGTAAACACCAATCACACACACACGCTCATAGGCTCACTACGCTATGTAAGTGATTAAATGACAATAAGTGTGGATATCCACTACACACAGAATACATCTGTATAATCACACTCAAACTACTAGTCTACTGTATGGCCCTGCCCCGACTAGAGCAGCCTACAGGCCTAGAACTGTGACAGCCAAACCCCGTAAAATAGCAATGTGACAAGCGGAAGCGGCGGACAGGTAAAAGAAAATCAAACAAACAAACAGAAAGGCTAAAATATTTTGGCTATGGGCAAAACAGCGGTGAGCAGCTGCCGCAAGCAGTCTGCCCACAGAGACCCTCGACGTACTCTGAGGTGTCTGGAATCAGGTGAACATACACACGGATCAGTACATGTTACATACAGTGGACAATGTTTAACATGAGCTACGCATGTGACAAAGAATATTTACAAGCTCACCTCCACCACACTGAGAGGGGGGAAGCCACAAGACTGGGGTTAGACGCCACGGGAATTCTGGCTCCTGAGAATGAACAATATATGTTTAAATGCACAGCTCTAGCTGGTTGCAGTCATCTAGACAAAACTGTGATCACACATACCTTGCTGCACCAGTAGCAAAGGCACCGGGCATCATCAGCGAATACCGGCACACCGGGAAGGCTCCAAAGAGCCGGTCTAATTCATCTGACTTTATAAAAACAATAGCATAGCCACCAATTACGGATTAGCCACTGAGCGGCTACCTGAGTCCCGTGACGTCATGGGGGTATGGGAACTGCTGAGGGACACACCTTACTGAACAGGCAGTGCGCCCTGTTACAACTGTATATTTAATTAAATATTGAGTTAAATATTTTGAATATGGGGTTGAATTTCCCTCTTGTTTCACTCTGTCATATGAACACAAAGGCAAGGTGTACTCCCTGCCCATCATTGCCTTTTGCCATCCAACACCTGTGCTGTGTTGAGCTGAAGCCATCATCACCTTTTCTGATGGATGGGTGCATGCAGTTCAGTAATTTCTCTTAATTTGACTAACAGAATTACAAACTAAACATGCACACCTTTGGATGGATATAAAGGTGGCATGGTTCCAAGTCTTCAGTCTTGTTAGGTAGACTGTTGGCTGTTTAAGTGCCGGATGGCTGTTGCACATTTGGTGGCAGATGGTCCATAGATCGTGACTGTCTGTTTGGGACCACGACCTGTCATAACCAATCACCGTTTGGGAGGGGCTTCCAAAACATCCTCTTAGTTTTGGCCTGCGGAAGCAGCTGCTACCTTTTAGGTTCGGGCAAATTTGTCAGTGCTGATTTAGCTCAGTGTTGCATTAGCATCCGCCAGAGCCAGTAGAGGTTACACGGACAGTGTTGCCAGATTGGGCTGGTTCCTGCCCAATTGGGCTGCTGAGGATGGCCGTGTGCGGGTAAAAATGGCATTTATCAGAAAAACCCGCCCACTTTTTGCCATAGAAATCAATAGAATTGGGCGGGATTTTGTGCTTCTAGGCGGGTTTTGAACATTTTTTGGGCTGGAAATCATTTGCCTCATCTGGCAACCCTGTACACGGATCCAAACATTTACAGAGCCCTGGCAGCAGGGATGCCAATCCGCAGGAATATGCACCAAGTTGAGCACTCCCTCTGGGCCCATTAGCCAGGAGCCCTGTAGTTGAGCCTTTTCTTTTGGGCTGCCTGCAGATGATTAAGTATGAGCAGGGAGACCCTCCCACAGCAGGTCATAGTCTTGTCAGAATGGATTAGGATGCAACACCACCGTCTTTCTGCCTTTAAGACTTCCTCCAGTCCAGTGCCGGATGTGCATTACTCAGACTGCCACATCTCCGTGATGAACAGCTCCAATCTCCTTTTTTCCTTATCAACACCGAACCCACCCACGCTCGTGTATGTACAGCAGCAGCACAAGAGCTTAAGTGAAGGTGCAGTCATCCATCCCTCTACTGTATCTCTGTCTCCATCTCCCATACTGTATCTTAGTCCCCCACCCCTCTTGTATGAGTGTACACATACACATGCACATGCACATGCACATGCATGCGCAACGCAAACACACACACACGCACGCACGCACGCACGCACGCACACACACACACACACACACACACACACACACACACACACACACACACTCAACTCGTCATGCTCTTTGCTCTTCTCATCTCCACATACCCATCATAAATCTCATGATTGCTAATAGCGATCAGCATCTCCTTTTTCTTTGATCTTTGCCCGAGACAACTGCAGGCAAAGTGCATGAATAGTTAATACAGTGTTTCTGCAGAAGTGATATAAGGTTAGAATTAATATAGGCCTACTGGTTCTACAGGAGGGATATGAGGTTATGGTTGACATTGTAAGATATGTTGGAAAATGCACATGCATTAAGTATGAAAATGGCAAGACAACGTCTATTCATTGGAGACTGCACTGAAATGGCTGTTAATGCAAGAAGATGCCTCAGGGCAAACCTTGATCCTGCCACGCGGGTGGGCAGAGAGAGACCCTGTCCTCACATGTTTTCCTCTCAGGTCCACCACTCATGTCACTGTGTCCTGCCCATGGTCTCTCATTTCCTTAGACACATTGGGCTTTAATGGAGTTAATAATTTAATTGCTGCTAGTCTGAGAGCCGGGGCCTGCTTTAATGTTCTCTGGAAGTCCTGAGGATTTCTCTAGCTGGAAAGTCCTGCTGAAGATTATAGCCTCTTCAAGACACCTCTAGGCCAGAAAGCTTTTCTCCACCTTCTTTGATGGTGCTCATTTTGCGTTCATACTGTCAACTGTCGAAGTACTGTAGTATTAAAAGTGGACTTGTACGGGTGGTAATCCACTGGGTCTGAGGATATAGGAAAAAATGTTTGTTTCATGTCCTGCCACTCACTCTATAGAGTGCACAATGCCCTTTGGCTTCATTAGCATTCATTAATCTCCTGGGAAGAGACAAGGTCTAACCAAAATTAACCTCCTAGATGAGCACAAATTAAGTAGACTTGTCAGCTCATCAGTACACGTGCTGTATAAAAATCAGAAATTCACACATTTCCTCTCAACTAGAGCTCTACCGTAGATCTGTGGAGAGGTAAGCATGCGGATGTGCAGTACGGTAGCATCAGCATGTGGCATTAACATGTTTTGCACACTTGAATGATTCTTGATCTTCTGAATCTTTCTTTAATGAGACTATCTGCAAGCCTATTTGTGAATGTCAAACACAACTGAGCTTTTTTTTTCTTTTGCAGCATGAAATTACTGAGGTAGTGCCAAATCTATGCGTCAGATGCTCATTTCCACTCAGATATGCGAGAGGAGTAGCCTGGTGAACCAGCGCCACCCGCTGGACGGCAAAATGTTTTGTCTACGGGTGGGTCTGGCCTCGCATAATGATTCAATGAAGCCAGAATGCCATGAATCTGGCAAACCAATTACAACGCAAAGATGTGTTTTGAATCAAAGCGGGCAGGGTTTTGAGGGAAGGTTGTTCTCATCAACAACTTCGGATGTATTATGCATCGAGGCCAGACTAAATTAGACATCCACATTTAGTCTGGTTTATCAGGCTACGAGAGGAGGCAATTCGCACCCTAAAGTTTTGTATTTCATATGTGCAACCACAACCAAAGCTATTGAGTGACGTTCAGTCAAATTCCTTCAAGACAGGACTTACTTTCCCCCATGGGCAGCAATAGCATTAAAACTGAAACTTTGGCTTAAATAGCCTCTCAGATGTCCATATGAAACATATCCTTGTGAAAGGATTATGACAAGACTGATAGGTGCTTGCGGAGAATACATAACCACTGATCACAGTCTCTTTTTTGTATATATTTTATATTTTATTATACGGGTATCATACGGTTTATGTTATTACAGTAAATGCTGCTGTGTCATTCAAGCACTGGACCTGCTGAAATTTTGTAGCCTACTACTTAACAGTACCTTCATTTTCTGTCTTTTGCCCTCACTCACCACATTTCCTTTCTGCGTCGCACTCAGTAGGCCAAGAACTAGAAATGTCGCACTAACACATACCTCTGTCTTTGCCTTTTCCACCCTTTTTCTCTGTCTCTGCCTGTTTGCTTCTCTCTTTTTCTGTGTAGGCCTACATGTAAGCTAGCAACAGGGTGATTGGAGGCCCTCATGTAACAAACAAGCTGGCTGTTTGTCTCAGCATATTGCACTACTTTCATTCACATGGAATGTCTCTCAACCTTTTTTGAACAAATGCCCCCTGGACCTCATCCTAAGCCAGCCAATGCTAGCCTCGCGAGCCATCCTACGTACTTCCGCCAAAGGATTGGCTCCAGTACTGTAGTCTGGCCGTGCTTCTCTGTGGAGTGCCTGGAGCTGTAGAATTTTGATCGCAACGCCCCCCCAGAAAACAGCCAATAATTGAATACGCCGCCCACGTGGGGGCGAAAGGGGGAGGACGCTCGTGACAATGACGTACACATCTGCACCAGAGCCGTTGGTCTGCGCTATGTTGTTGTTGAGTAACTGCCACCGATTGGGTGAGAGTTGTCCAATAATTTCAAACCATATATGAGTGCAAACTTCCTGCTTCCTACAATCGCTTCAGAGCAAACAAATGCCAGACCATAAATACGAAATGAAATGGCAGTATCATGGGATGGTCAGGACCAGGCTAAGCCAATGCCCCCTTAGTATTAAAAAAATTGAATGGACTAATGCCCCAAATTACAACTAAGCACCGCCCCCTCTCAACTGCATCCTTCTCAACGCCCCCCCCTCGGGCTCCCCAACGCCCCCTGGGGGGCTGTACCGCCCCCATTGAAAAACACAAATCTACCCACATGTAATGTCTCAGACAGGTCCCACAAAGGCAGCTGAGCATGGGCTGGCTTCAGCCATGCTGGATTGTGAATTATATTGTGTATGGATTCTGTGTTGCCCTCATCAATCATGTGATGCTTGAAGTTCATCGTGTCTTGCTGCCTGAAAAACTATTGCCAATTGTTTTCTCACTTCCTTAGCTGAAGGAGTGAGCGTAACATCTGACAGTGAGATGAATGGGGGTGATATGTCACTCGCACTGGCTTTGTGTAACACCTCTGTGGGGAATCTTAGGAGAGCCACTGATGAGCTCAATCTGGTATGCAAAGGATCGAGCGACAGGCAGAAGTTGAGGCCAGAGACCCAGGGGCATGATTGCAATTTTCTGCTTTCAGACCACTGCTTTGAGATAACAGCCATTTTGGATACAGATGAGGCTGCCTACAGGCCCACAAAAGTCCTGGGGTGGATTTCTCGAAACCGTAGTTGCTAACTAAGTTAGCTACTTTGTTTTCAATGCAATTTTCCATTGGCAACTACCTAAGTTGCTAACTGGCTAACAAGTATGATTTCGAGAAATGCACCCCTGGTTTGTACTTCTACTTGAGCATGATGTGGAGAGAGGCTTTGTATGTTACGATGATGTTTTTATGCAGTCTTCATATCAACATGTAAAAAAAGTTTTGTATATAATAATATTTATTCACAGTCGTTATTATAGTATGACAAAAGGCTATTATTTTTCATTATACATTAAAATAGATGAGTGTGTGAGATTTGAATGAAATCCTATGGAGAGTATCATGATTTGCTTCAGTAGTCACAGTGCATGTTGACATGCATATTTCTTTAGGTGAAATTCAGATTTCCAATGTTGACGCACTCTTACATCCCCATACCATGTCACGTGTTGACTAGCCAGATTATACACTTTTTTTTTGTAAGACTCGCTTGTTTACCACCACACATTCTTGACACCATCTAAAGCAAATTTGTTTATCTTGGTCTCATCAGATCACACAGCATGGTTCCAGTGATCCATATCCTTGGTCTGTTCATCTCTCTTGAGACCAAGATAAACAAATTTGCTTTTGTAAAAGTATTATTAAGGTCTTGTGGTGAAAGCGCCGAGTTCTGCAGTTAGCAATAAAATAATACTCTAAAGATGGCAGAAATGTCAAGCTGTGTTACTGTCAACTGTGATCAGCTGTGACATTTGTTATGACAGAGTTGTTATATGAAACAGTTAGTAGGCCTATGACAGAGGTTTTGTCACATAAAATACTTGCTAATGGACTCAAGCATTTTCAAACAAGTGTCTAATGACTGATATTCTTTGGAAGATCTTTTTTAAACTTCGCCACCAATGTGACTAAATCATGTGACATTTTTAAACATGGGTTTCAACATGTGCATCAGCATGCATCAGTTCTTGTGATTTCTGTCTTCTGTGCTGTGTTGCAGACCATAGCTTGGAAAAGGTAAGAAACACAGTGGAAACCTTTAAATAGAAACCACTAAGACACCTTTGAATCTCTGTTACGATGCTGTCCATGGTGCTATTTTGATTAACTTTATTTTGATGAGGAGCCAAATGAGTTGTTAATAGACAAATATAGATAACGTCCCCCATGTAAATTAAAATATGCGAAGAGATTGGATAAATATTGTGAAGGATGAAACTTCCCTTAAGGCAGAGTAGGCTAGCTGCATAGGTGTCAGCCTGTGCGGAGCATCATGATCACAGGGGAGAATTTCGTGGGCTCCTATCCAGTGAAAGCCAAATCGAGTTTATTTCCCTGAAGGATGTCAGGGAGGTGTGACAGTGAAGCAATGCTTTTGCTTTGAACTATAGAGGAATGTAGGCTGCCATCAGAAAAATACTGGGTGATGACTCATACTTTAGCTTCCCAGACCGTGATAGGCCTATTTTATTCCTTAACAGATGTTTGAACATCCAGCCGCAAAGGTAAAGGTGTGTGTGATAACACATAGGCCTATACCATCTGCTAAGCAAGTGCAATAGACAGTGCGTCCTACTTGTTATTGTGTTATATCTTGTGAAGAAACATAGTGTGTAAGAATGTTAAGACTGTGGAAAATGCCACTGACTAGTTCAGCTGTGTAGAATCTGGTTGCCAGAATAACGTTGTGTTTTCATTTTAACACTTTTCGTCATAATTACCAATCACACATCTCTGGGTTTTCTTGACCTTTCACTGTCACAATACAACACAAAAATTGAACCCAACTGTTCTATTACAGAGCCAATTGTTCGGTTCATTGTTGGCTTCTGAACTGTCCATAACTCCATCATGATTTAAACTCGGATTATACACAGAAGCTAAAAGCATGCCTTGCTGAGTAGTTGGCCTCTGATTGTAAATTTAACTGATTTTTGCAATCCAAAAGATAAAATGTTAAAATAAAAATATAATGACAAGCCCTTCATGATTTTTTTGTGCTAATGCAGTACGCTAGCCTGATAAACCAGCCTAAATGTGAGACTGGATGTGTAATTTAGTCTGGCCCCGATGAACGATACATCCGAAGATTGTTGATGAGAACAACCCGTTGTTCTTTCATTTTTGTACTGGTGGTGACAACGATTGAGTGCGCTAAACCACCACTGAATACGTCCCACAGGCAATATTTGTGATTCAAGCCAAGTGCTTTGACCTTGACTGTCTTAAGTAGTGTTTAAATGGGATGAATTGTCTCACCACATGTCTCACCCTGCAGTCTCTTAGCGAGAAGTTTTAGCTCTGACAAATTACTGTTTGTGGAGTAATATCTGTTAAGCTCGTGAGGTTGTCTCTATATAATTGTTATGTCATAGAAAGAATATTAAAAGAGGAAGAGGACGACTTAGCACCCTTTCATTACCATGACTTATGGGAGGGCATCAGCCAAAAGTAAGATATCTGTTGTGCAACAGTAGACAGATGACACAAAAATAAATCAGTAAAAAGTTGCTTTTTCACTATAGCAGTCCATTACTTTCTATCCAATTTCAGAGTTCATGACCTTAACAAGCTGCTGTGAAAGTATTTGACCTCCTTAAATTGATGTTTTTATCTGTCCTTGGCATGATATATTCATAGAGACTGGCAGTTATTCAGACACAAACCAATGCAGATGCACTTTTGAAAACCATCCTCCAATGCTCTTGCTGATGGTCACTAATTAACAAGATGCTTAACGATGTTCCATACAACATTGGATTCGTTTAAAAAGTGTCAAGGGGTTCTTTCCAAATGAGCACAAAATTATAACCCAAAATATTGTCTGTCAATGTCGATCCTTGCAAAAGCATGTGGCATAATGATTTCAAAATCATCATGAAGCAGGACTGTAAATAATACAGCTGTCTGTGTTGCACTATCTGTGTTTTTGAATCTTGGTTCAGACAGTGTTTACTGGTAGACTTTAAACTATGATTGCTGCGTAAGGAGAAACTTTGACTCATTCATGTCGAAGACTGAAGAGCAAAATTACACACAGGCAACATTCTGACACCAGCATGGACGACTAGGGAATTTAAAGTGACATTAAAATAGACATCTGCAAAAAATAAATCTGCAAAGGCTTTTGTGGCACAAACCCTTTAGAGAGTGAAGGCAGTGGACAGGCAAAGGCATGCTGAAGGGAGCTGATCTCTCTCCACAGTGATTGGATATGAGAGCCCAGACAGCAGTCAGAGGTGATGTTTAGAGGGTCCCTTTATAGTAACAACCTACAGAAATAAGACATGGGTGGCTTGTGTGTGTGTGTGTGTGTGTGTGTGTGTGTGTGTGTGTGTGTGTGTGTGTGTGTGTGTGTGTGTGTGTGTGTGTGTGTGTGTGTGTGTGTGTGTGTGTGTGTGTGTGTGTGTGTGTGTGTGTGTGTGTGTGTGTGTGTGTAAAAACCACTACCCTCTGTGATTCGTCAGGAATGCACTGGGAAGCCTGCATGGGTCACATTCCAAGGGATGTGTCAATGGGATTCTCCACCTTCTCAACAGCCTATATAGGCCTACCCTCAAGGTCAAAAGAGCAAGATGACATACTGCCATTTTGGGAAGGCCAGTATTCCCTGACAGATGCCATTGTGTGTTTGTGTGCGTGTGCGTGTGCGTGTGCGCGCGCGCGCGCGCGCGTGTGTGTGTGTGTGTTTCTTTTGTAATACTAATGTTTATGCCATATCATGTGTGCACTGGACAGCACCATTTAGCAATGTACAGAATGTACAGAGGCATCTATAATTGTAATAGGACTATTTACTATATATGCAAAATGGCATATTTAACCATTTAATGGCCAAGGCCATTTAACACAATGGAAATATCCCAGACACAATGCAAGACTGTACCAGTTCTTTATGACAGGTCCACCTGGGTTTGACGGTAGAACGTTTCTAATTTCATTGAAGAATAAAAACAAATGATGTCTTGAGATTGAAAATGTTTTATTTTGAGATGTATGACTTAGTCTGACCTGTAACCTCAAGGCAAATAAAAATCTGTGTGTCATGGTAGTGGCCTAGTGACCTAAATGAACTGCAGCAAAAGAAACTATTTTTGCCTGGCAGCTTGGTCTAGCACTGCACCATCTTAAAAAAAATCCTAAAGGATACCAAAATCGTCCTTCCGTCAATCCATTTGTAATTTCTTTTTCTTTTTTTCTGTTTCAATCTGTACAGTGAGTTGTTGGGGAGGGCTTAGCAAAGTGACGGCATGGCTGCACTGGCATTTCACACACAGTTAGGCAGTTTGAACACTCTTGGTTCCATCAAGACCTTCAGATTGGTGAATGGTGAATTGTCAGACTACTCATTTCATGTTATTTTCTGGCTGCTTGCCAGGCTATGATGACCCAGTACTGACTAGTTTGTCACAAATGCTGTCACTCATGATGTTACTCATCCAATCTGTGTGCATAAGTATGCATATGCCGTTGTGTGTCATCATGAGCTTCAGATAAAGATCACATCAACCATCATAATAAGGGGTAAGGCACAAGCAACATGGTTTTAACACCATTGTTGGTGCCAGACTGTCTGGTTTTAGTCCTTCTAGACACAGCTCTCATGGGACTGTCACATTTTATAACAATCTGCAGAGCAGTGGAAATTGAGTGGGCTCGATTGAACTCCAGGGAGTCTGTGACTGAATCAAAGTGGTTTGGTAGAGGTCTGGATTTTGGAAATCTACAGTGTAGGTGCATTTATATTCGGCATTAAAAGTACACATTGCCAGGTCTGAATTAACACCCGCCAAATGCGGGTTACCGACTTGCCAAATTGGCCAGTAGCGCCCGACTGAAGTAAATTCTGACATTACCCATATGGTATTTTCAATGTTTTCACCAAACTGAAGGATATGCAGGATAATTCTAGAATCAAAATTGGTGTTGTGTATTATTTGATACGCGACATCTCTGTGAATTGATAACACAAGGCCTGGGATAGTGTATCACTGATTCTTGAGAAAGTGGCTAAAACAGGTTGTAATCTTGAAAGAAAAAAAAGAAGTGAATTACAAAATAATATGGTATATCCTCGTAGACAAAGGTCTTGGCTTTTCAGAAATGCACAAGGCCAATCTCCCCATTTTGAATTTTTTTCAGAAATCAGGTTTTTCTCCGATCATACCTTGTTTTTTGTCAACACCGTCAGACACAATTAAAAACCAATAAAAATTGTATTGATTTGGTTGCATATGTATCTGGAGTTTTGAAGTGATTGTGTGTGTTTTTTGGTTGAAAATTCACTTTCATTCTATTTTAATACTGCTTCATGTGTTCTAATTTAAAAATATGTGCTGTCAGACAATGCTTACTTAATGCCTAAATAGATCCAAAAAAAAATGTAATTTCACAAATATTCATATAGGCTTAAATTTGCTATTACTTTGATAATTCAACAACTCCAAAGGAAAATTTTGTAAGGACATTCATTTAAAATGTCCAAAACTCCTTCTTACGGTGGTGACTTAAGAACTGACGGTGGTGACAGTAATCTGAAGGTGGTGAAAGTGACCTAATTATTACCTACATTTAGCAGAATAAATAGCCCTCTCAAGTCAATGACATCTAGCATAAACGCTTCATTTTAGTGTGTGCACAGTACGTTTGTGCATGTGTTTTTTCTTCACTTGTTAGATACTTTAGGAAGTAGGCCTAGATTATTGAAAATGTGGCATAAACAGGTTTTAAGTTGTTCAAATCCAAAATATAGACGTGTATTATCATAGATGAGGGTCTTGGCTGTGCAGTGAATTTATTGGCCAAGCTCCCCATGTTTTACATTTTTCATAAAATGGGCTCTTTCTTGGTTTTGTCACCAGCGTCAGACAGAATTAGAAGTAAAAAAATATGTTTACTGTATTGAAGTGAATTACTTTTATAATTCAACATAATTGTAGATACTTATTGGAAGCATATTCTTAAAACTTGTCAAAAACATGTAAAACACATGCTTTTTGTGAAAATCATCAGATGTCACCACCGTCAGGTTTTGTGACAAAAAAACCTCCAAATGCACCTCAGTGGAGGCTGGAGTATAAGTTTGGGTCACAATTATTACTAACATGTCTGGTAATGTTTCATTAACCAGCACAATTTAGTAAAATATGGAACAAGATGATGAGTGGAACAAAATCTGACGGTGGTGACATCTGACGGTGTGAGACAAAAAAACACTCTTTTACATATTGTGCATTTTTTGCTCACATTAGCCACTTCGTTTTCGCTCTGTTTCTTAGGGGCTTCATGCCGCTTCTGAAAAAGTATATATAATTAACATTAATGTAACATAATATTATTAAAAACCCCGACGGTGTTGACAGTTTATGGTTGGGACAGTACCCGTGTCCAAACAAATTAACAAATTGAGGAGAAATTAGTAAACTTACAGGAGCTTCAGTGATGGTGAAGTACTCAATAGAGCTAAAGGTTTGAAAAGGGGTCCTAAGTAATGACAATGACCTTTTGTATAGGCCTACCTGATTTTATTGTCTTTTTTTAAAAATCTGACGGTGGTGACTAATATGCTGGACAAACTTTGAGCAATCAGAAAATAGTAGTGAATATTGCTTTACACGTACTATGCGCATATCTGCAGAACCACTTCAATATGGACTTTCACATCATGGTGATATTATTCAATAATATCAGTGATTTTTACATTTGAAGTCAATTGAAATTATGATGTCTGTCCTTGGGACAGCTGTTTTTACAGGGTGTGAGCAGGTTTATAGCCATGAAAAGTAATAAAATTACACTTAAATATTTCAAACGACTGTACATTTGTGTAACAGACCCCTGGGTCTTTACCTGGATTCATTTTGTTCATGAAAATGTTGTTTATTTTCAACAAAATTGGCAGTTTATTGCTGAGACATGTTTTAGCCGCTTTCTCAAGAATCAGTGGTATTAGTGTGATTCAAAAGAATGCAACACACTTCACTTAGTTGAATTATAAATGCGAGGAGGAAAGTACCTAAAAATGTGAGGCAGGTTGATGTGCAGCAATTGACTGTCAGTGAAGACTTCAACTTAAGTATCAAATTTGAGAGCCTGTTGACAATATTATGCATGTGGTATGTGTGTGTGTATTGTATACAGCTTGATAGAAAACACAATGCAAGCAAAGACATTCCAAGCATGTTTTTCAGTGCAATATTCTTGAGGACTGCCAGTCAGAACACAATCTAGACTTTAGGATGTAGCCCATATTTGTTGTATATATGTACTGCTGAGAGTACAACTTGTATGATGCAATTTACCAACATACCATCATCAGCCATAATATCTTAAGAACGTTTCCAGGAAAACTGATGATCTAATCCATGTTGTACTTCGTGTTTGAGTTAAGCCTTTAATCACCCTTGTTTTAATTTCACTATCAAATTGGCTCTTTGTAAAAAAGGTTAACCAAGACATTGTCTATTTAATGTATAGTATTGTTCATTCATTATCTGAATGGGTTATGTGGTCTATTTTGCAATGAGAAGACAAAATATGATAAGTAATGTCATCAATGCTAATTCTACATCCTGACTGTTAGTACTACTGTACTGTATTAGTTCTTGACTTTTGAATTCAAAGTTAACACCTGTCTCTGCAATAAGAATAAGATCTTACCCTGACTCTTGGACTGGCAATAGGCTTGATACCCTTAAGGCATTCATTGATTTAGTGTCCTAGTATTATGTGAGCTGTGTGTAAGATGATATTTGGACACATGGCCACAACTGGGTGTAGTAGCTGTGCTACTCTACAGTGTTGTGAGGGCTGTAAACAACGTAGAGAGTGAGTCCAGCTTAGCCCTCTCTTGATCCCTGCCTCGGCCACTGGAGATGTAGAGGAAAGGTCAGGTTTCAATTAGACCACAGGGACCGCAGAGAATGTGTGAAAATTCTGCAGCATGTAAGGACAAATGCTGAAAGGGGGGCAGTAGAGTACAGTTGGGTTCACACACATGTATGCACGCACGCACACACACACACATGCAAACACACTCACACACACACACACGCACGCACGCAGGCACACACACACACACACACACACACACACACACACACACACACACACACACACACACACACACACACACACACACACACACACACACACACACACACACACACACACACACACACACACACACACAAACACACACACACTGCTTTCTTTCTATCTAACCACTCCCTCTCTTGCAGACTGTACATGTTCCCTCCCTCAATCTCTCTCGCTGTCTCCTCTTTTCCCAAAATCCTTTTCCATTTTCCTCTCAGAGTCTTTACTAGACAAAACTCTCCCGACACTCTCCCAAACGTGTCTTTCACACACACACACACACGCGCATGCACAGGCACAGGCACACGCACACGCACACGCACACACACACACACACACACACACACACACACACACACACACACACACACACGCACACACCCAGGCACACATGCACACCACTCTCTTGTCCTATCTCTGTCCAGCCTGTTTGCTCCACTGACTTCGACCATTTCACTTTTTCTCCTTTTTCTTCTTTTTTCCTTCTCCCTCCAACAACAACATGCTGCACTACTTTTTGCCCTCCATTTTTTTCTTTTCCTCCCCCTCTCTATCTCTCTCTTTCTCTCTCTCCCTCTCTCTATCTCTCTCTCTCTCTCTCTCCTTCCCCGCTCCTCGTCCATGGCAGTTAAAGACTGTACCAGTCGCTGTGTCGGTTCTGAGGTCAGCTCTATTTCAAGAGTAGAGTAGCAGACTGCCAGACTCCTGGAGCCAGACTGTAGAGAGATGATGGCAGGGCTGGAGGACCTGGAAACCCGAGGCCAACCCACCCAAGGATGACGTGCCATCTTAGAATACCACGGACCTGGATAGGCCTACAGCCAGTCGGTTGTGGAAGTGGTTGAAAGTCACTGTGGTTTTGATTTGGTCAGCGTTTAGAGCAGGCCTATTCAACTGGAGGCTCAGGGCCAGATCTGGCCCTTGCATGGCAAGGCTCTGGCCGTCCACGAGGTCTGAACAAAAATGAAAACATAGGCGTGCTATCTAAATATAATACTACGTTCGGCCCTTTTACTGTGAGGAATTTGATAAACTGGCCCTCGATGACTTCTAATTAAATACCCCTGGTTTAGACTCTGGCAGGCCAGTGGATTGTCCACCCATGTAAAGCATGTCTGGGACTGAATGCACACAGAGACCTACTACGCCACCACCACCCCGTTTTATTGTATCTGTGGGTGCTCTTTGAAATGGGAAAGGCATCAGAACAACATGTTGCCATGGTTAATGGGCTTTTAGTGAGAAGTGCGACGTGGCAGACAGTCCTCAGTAGACAGTAGCCTTTTGCTGTAAGTATCCAGTGTGTTGGCAGGCTAGAATCTCTATCGTGAATGACTCAAAGCAATTTGTGCTGTACGCACAAAGGCAATGATTATATCAATGTGAATGTGAATATCAATTCAACCCTTTTTGATTACATTGATATTTCCATACCTTAAAATGTACAACAATAATCTATGACTATCAATCATTTAGTTTTGCTATAGGCTATTGTGGACTTGTCTTACATACTGTACAACAAATAACATTTTAAACACATGCTACATGTACAATACAATTTTCAGATAAACATAGGGACCTGACATGATTGAGTTTGACTGGAAGCGTGTGTGCTGGAGAGTGCCATCTTAGCTGCGTGTATGTGTCACACTGCTCTGTATCGATGTCCTATAATTAGCTCTGGTGAGTCTACTATGCAGTTTAAGGTTAAGGAGAACTGTTCCTAGCCTACAGAACAAATCAATGGATCTTCTCAGCCGACCCCATCCAATCTGCACACACAGGTTACACGTACAGCAGAGAGAGAGAGAGAGAGAGAGAGAGAGAGAGAGAGAGAGAGAGAGAGAGAGAGAAAGAGAAAGAGAAAAAGATGAGAGATCTATCCAGCTTACTCTAACACAGTCTTACATGAAAGAGAACCCGTCACGCTTTTTGTGTGAAGCGGCACACGATCACACTGTGAGAATGAGTATGATTGAGTTGGACAAGGAGGCTATCCAGAGGGGCCTGTGGGGAGGCAGGCAGCACGCAACATGGCATCACACACACCAGTAGCTGTGAAAAGCTGCACTGTGACTGCCAGGTGTACTGTGCATGCTGCTCAATTTTTGCACTCTTCTCTGTCTCTATGTGTTTCTCCACATCAGATTCTTCTTTCCTTCCACCTCACACCCAACCGTCTCTCTCTCTCTTCTCTCTCTCTCTCTCTCTCTCTCTCTCTCTCTCTCTCTCTCTCTCTCTCTCTCTCTCTCTCTCTCTCTCTCTCTCTCTCTCTCTCTCTCTCTCTATGACTGGCATACTTCTTATACTTCTTTATTTTCTGCTCACTCCCTCTTCATACAGTCATTTTGAGTCAGTTTCTAAATGCAAACAACAGTGCTTACTGTAATGACATTTCATCTAAATGATTAACAGGTTCAACTAGGCAAGGCAAGGCCTGCAAGGCAAGTCTGTGCTGTTGGGTTAAACATCCCTGTAGAGCCATTTGCATCAACTCTGATAAAGTACTTACATTTCCTCAGAAAAGCTAACAGAACAGTAATTTACTTTTTCATACATTGGCTGTCTTATTTATGTGTTTACTGGTTGTTCTGACGGTTTCTTTTTATAGTCATTTGAAAATTGCAATGCTATCTCTTTCATGGTTTTTAACAAACTGGAGAACTACATTAACAAGCGTGCTTTTTTGACTAATTGTCGCACAGACTTAGTGGCATTGCAGTCTCCCCAGTTCATTGGCATTCAACAACCTCATTTGAATTTGATTGTTCTGTGGCTTTTCCGGAGGACCGCAGTCATATTTACCACTTGATGAAAAACCACCCCAGAACCACACAGAATGTCAATGAGCCAAAATAAACATAAAATTGGTTTCCTCTTACAATACTTATTGAACTTCGTGTTTTTATTAATCTGTTTTCTTCTGCTGCAAAACTCCACTGTATTAAACACTTCTATCACCATGCCAGCATGCAGATCAACTGACAATATCATTTTTATCTTAACAGCAGGTCTGGACAGAAGGGCTATTAAAATAAAGATATGGGAATAAACAAATCAGCTCATTGCCCTTATTCACACACACACACACACACACACACACACACACACACACACACACACACACACACACACACACACACACACACACACACACACACACACACACACACACACACACACACACACACACACACACACACACACACACACACACACACACACACACACACGCACACACACACGCACACATCCACACACAAAGCGGTCCGTCTCTGTATCTGTTGCTGTTGCTGCATAAATAGGCTTCACTAATGATCCTTATTGTGAGGGAATATGGGTGGGAGAAGGGGTGAGAATGAGGGAATATGGTAAGGGAGAGAGAGAGAGAGAGAGAGAGAGAGAGAGAGAGAGAGAGAGAGAGAGAGAGAGAAGGGGAAAGAGGAGTAAGGGGTGGAGAAGCGGCTTTGCTGCAGTCCTAAGGCGCTGGTCTGGTCGGCTGAGTGCTACACTAGGCTGAGCTGTGCTGTGCTGTGAATAATTCAGCAGACGGCTCCAGTGTTTCAGTGCCTCAGCTACCCTCCCATCTGCCTTCCATGTGGCTCTGCTGCGGTGCCAGTCAGTAAGCAGGGACTCTCCACTGGTACCACACACACACACATGATCATTAAGGCTGAGTGCTGAACTTGGATATGCTACTACTACTGATGATCATCTTAAACACTGTTCAATTCACTGATCTACTAACCCTCCTCTGGCCATCCTTAGGCCTATTCTGTGGAAGCATTTTGTGTATTTTAACACAGTGTTGACTGTACCAGATATTACCCAACCGCAAAAGAACGAGAGAGAATGGCTTTCAATAATGACAATGATACAAAACAGTTCAGCAGTGTTCTGAATTGCCAAGTTGTGCTTCCTTAAAGTGTCAGTGCAAGCACAACTCAAACAGATAGAGGAGGATGAGTGAAATGACCACAGGCTTCATGTCTGTTTGTGTGAAGTTATGTATTATGTTAGTACGGATCTGAGTCTCACTATATTGTTAGAATATTCTATTTCAAAGGTAAATTTTCTTGAGGAGTAAGGACTTTCCCCAGGTTCTTCTATAATTTTACTTGAACACTCTACAGCTCCCATAGAAGTCTGTGTTAAAAATCTCGCAAAGTCCTTATGACATCATAATGAGAACTCAACATTTGAGCAAAATTCTAATCACATATTTGTGATGGTACTCCTCAAAGGGTTAAAACAAAATTTTCCTCATGTGCTTTTTCAATCCATCTCCATAAATGGTCCTCTCTGTTGAACATACTTTCTACAATGCTGGTATACTGGCAAAAAATGTGAAGTCTGATTAGGCCTATTTCTTTTTCAGCAAGGACTTGAGATATAATTACTATAGGGCCTATATTTCACTACTTCAATATTTCACCACAGTGTTTCAAAGAGAGGTGCACATACATCTGACAAAAGTGTAATGATTTCTCTTCAAATTTTCAAGAGAGCTTCCTGCTCTAAGAATATGTCTTTCACAATGTTGCTGCTGCTGTTAATGGACAAATTGACTCCGCCGTCACTAACAAACACTAATTTGAAGTTCCCCATTAACCTCAATCCTAAACTTTTTGTTTTTTTAATGGTAATTTATTCGTTTATTTGTGATAGGACAGTAAGAGATTGGACAGGGATCGAATGGGGAGAGAGAGATGGGAAGGCTCGGCAAAGGACCCAGGCCGGAATCGAACCTGGGTTGCCGGTGCAGCAGCCCAGTGCCCCACCATTAGAGGCACCACCTCGATCCTAAACAAAAGACAAGAGGAAACACGTGAAACACAAGTTATTCTTCACCATTTCCATCACTATTAATTTTATAACAGAGCTGGCCACCCAACAGTGTAAATACTATTTATCCTAGTGTGTAAGAATGTCTTGAGATGGATACAAAATAATATATCAATGACCAGATATACAGTCAGTGATACCATATCGCCTTTATTTTGTATCTTCCACACCCAGAACACATTATGCAATAATCTAACACAAATAATGGTACTGTAGGCCTTATCTGCTCTATCCTGACACGACAACAGAATAAAGTAGGCTATGGTCCGTAGAAGTCAGAGAATGGTGGGTCTAGTCAAAGAACTTCCTGAACAAAATTACTTTTACTGACAAATTGAGTTTCTCAGTAACACATAATTCAGTTGTTCACTGAGAGGCAGACTAGGTGTATATTTTTACCCCATGGAAATTAAGTATATATATCTATCGTCTGTGTCCTCTGGACATACTTTTGTATGCTGGAAACAAAAAATAACAACACTTCTGCTGCAGATAATGTGCCAAGAAATACGATATGTGTATATTTTACCTGGAGAAAACTAACAGCTCCCAAATGATGCCTCAGAGATAACTTGGTTCAGATATGTCTCAGATATTCTACTGGGTAAACTGGTGCACCCCCATCCTCATGTACTTGTGCCATGGCAGAGATGTCCAGCGGAGATAAAATTAGCCCACTGTAATGTGTCCCCCAGGCTGCCACAGTTGCAAAGGAAACAACCCCTCAGATTATGACACAAACAGGCCAGCAGTGAGATATATCCAGTCTTTTCCTATGGTAACATGAAGGCCCCTGCATCAGAGGCAGAACTCTTCCAACATAGAGGGTAAACTGCACTTTCTCCCCTCTCTCATTCCACAGATAGACAGACGTTTGAGCCAGTTACAGAGTTAGTGATTCCTGTCACACTATACGTCTGTGTGGGAGTAGCTATGGCACATAATTGGCCGGTGCCTGCAAGTCATCCGACTACAGTATATAGATAGGCTGTGCTATTAAGAATAGCCATGCCACTTATAAGAGGGTACATACAGTAGGCTAGGTTTTATCGAGGTTTTACTATTTGGCAATAGGCCTACTTGAAAATAAGTGTACATGCAATGTAATGAATGCACTAAGTAAAATTATTTGGCAATTTTGACCATATCGTCCATTTTATAAATATTTTCTAACTTCAAGAATGGACATGAACACCTACTGGATTTCAGGTTTTCGGGTAATACAAATGTGTATGAGAGGATGTGATGTGTACAGTGGAAAAATTAGTGTGGTACTCCACATGTAGCTTACTCTTCTGACTGCACTATTTCTTTTCAGCTCTTTATTTTCATTTTCCACCATCTAATACACTGTTTACTGACATTTTGTAAGGAATCATTAATTCCAAATATAAAATGATTAACACAAGCACAACGAGAAAAGGAAACAGAATGAAAACAAGTCCAATAGATACTGTAAATTATGTTACCTGTCAGATTTTTTATATTGATAAATGAATGGCACTGATAAATGACATCCAGGTTGCCAGGTAAGCTACAAATGGGAAGGGCATGCTCTCCACCTATGTGTTGGGTTCCTGTGCGTAGGCCACACTGTACCTGTCCCTCACCCCTTCATCAGCATTGACTGCTTACCATTTATGCATTCAAGAACAAATCTCCAGATTGTGCTAGTGTTGAACTCTGATGTTGAAAATTTGCAGGCTACTACTGCATTCGCCCTCCTGGCATATCCTCCCGTTTGGCTTAGTGAGTCTGTGTGTGTGCCTGTCTGTCAAGCTGATGCCTCCAGTTGCTCCGGTTGCCACTGTGCAGAGGGCCATGCTTGCTTGTGTTCGAAGTTGACCTGAGCATCCTGTGTTGGTAGCCCGTGTCACCGCTGTTCTGTCTCTAGGGTTTTGTTCCTTTGCTCCTGAAATCATGTTAGCATATTCTCTGCCATGGCCTTTCTCCGTTTGCCAGAGTTTCTTGCTGCATGAATCGTCTGTTGGTACCGTATCTGGGGTTTGTTTGCGTATTCTATGCAGGTAAAGCAGGGATTCTTTCTTATTTATTGCACTGTCCACTAGAGAATTCAAAGAAATCTGCCCCTGTGATTAACCCCCAAATCATCAGTGGTTTTATCTGTTGTTGTTTTGTTGTTGTTGACACCTTACCAGCCTGAAGTGCCAAGTTCCCCTCTGTGGCCCTTTAATAAATATAATATATCCAGAGACGTTCTATGGGGAAGAACAAAGAAAATCTTTGCTATATTTACCCGGCAATCATGCAAGCCACAGTACAGCCTCATGGTGTACTTCGTATGACCTTGTTGGTCTGTTTCGGTGGTGCTGTGAATGTGACCTTCAGCTACCTGGAGTGTGTTGCAATATGCGACCTTGCCTCCTCCCCTTGCCTCCTCCACTTGCTTCTCTCCTCGTACCAGAGAGTAATATGTCATGATGACATCACTGACAACAGCATTATATTTCAATATCTTGCAAAAGCTCAATTGTAGAGTCTTTTTCTCATTTGCAATTGGGATGGTGAATGAAAAACAGTCCCTCAAAAGTTGTTGTGGCTAGGCTGACAGCTGGGAAACTTTATCGTTTTCTCCACAGAGGAGGGGCCAGGAGGCGGGACGAGGAGACAAGCGCAAGTGGAGGAGGCAAGGTCGCATATTGCAACGCACTCATGGGCTCCCTGCTGGTGTGTGGTCATATGATCAGCCATATTACATGCTCTCATCTCGACCACCACAACTTTACCTCTCTGTTTGTCACATATACAATATTCAGCTTATTGCATATTACCAGACCTCTTCCAAGGAGTTTAACAACCTCTTTCTTCATAAATGTTTTTACGACTGATTCACAGAATGCATTTATTAATGTTATTATCAGTGAGGCAGATATAGCCTCTATACCAACTTTGACAGGAGTCATAAAGTAGTCATGGAAGTCATGGAAGGTTGTGGTGGGTCATGGAAGTAAGAGGAGCACAGTCTGTTTTTTAGTGTGCTCAGTGTGCTGATGTTGCAGTGTTGAGAGTGGGGGTGTCCAGTGCTGTCCACGGTCTCCACTGAGGCCTCCTGCAGAGCCTGTGGGCCGGCTGCCCTCCTGTGCTGCAGAGGCCGGTGAAGTGTGCAGGTGAAAATGCAGCGGAGGGGAACCACATCCAGAGCTGCACAGATGGGGGGTGAAAGCTGCTTCCTTGCTTCATTATAAATGTCTGACTTTGGGGCCTGTGCCTGCAAGGTTGGACAAGACAGTAGACAGTATGGCTGTGTGTGTGTGTGTGTGTGTGTGTGTGTGTGTGTGTGTGTGTGTGTGTGTGTGTGTGTGTGTGTGTGTGTGTGTGTGTGTGTGTGTGTGTGTGTGTGTGTGTGTGTGTGTGTGTGTGTGTTTGCGTGCGTGTGTGTGTGGCTCATAGTTACTTTTTAGAAATCTTGAAAGTCCCGCACCTTAGTTCTGCATTTCACGTGACCTAAGCTGACCATCTAACAACATGGTAGCGAGTAAATATCTTCTGAACTCAGTCATTATATGCGCTGGGCTACAAATATGCTGTTTAAGAGGCTAGATCAAGATTATTCATGCAGAAGTATCAATACTTTGTTCCGAGGCCTTCTGCATGAAAAATGTGAAGAAACACAGCTTTCTAAAAAGTTTGGGGGTTCCTACGAAAAATTAAACAAAAATATCAGAAACAACATATATGGAGCTCGTGGCGCAACTCGAAGGGGATCAAAATATCAGATTAATACCGCCATTGGATTACATGCAACGATTTTCGGCTATAATCGCTGTTGAGGTCCCATGAGATCGGGGGAAGTGACGTCACTTTCAAGCTCTATAGACTTTTTTGGCACACATTGTTTTGGCAGACAAGTTATTGAAAGTCTACTTTTATATAAGAGTCAGGGGTTTGTTATCACTGCACTGCTACTCCGACAGCTTGAAGATAATTTCACCCAAAACATAATTAATTTATAGCCCTCCATGTGTAATGGTCAAGCATGTTGTTCTGTATAAATGACACGATGCCTGCCAGCTCTCTAAGCACATTCATCATATTACGTGTAATCCAAATCACCTAACTAATAGATGGCCACAGGCAGCATATGGTGCAGTCATTAGATATACAGTAGTGAGTTGCATTAGCGCTCACATGAATGCAGTGGGAACAGGTGCAGGAAATGGAGTTGATTTTGGGGCCAGATGTCCAGCATTAGTGAACTGAAAACAGCTAAAATGGAAATACAAATCCACACTGAACTCTTCACTGACGATGCAGTGATTTCCAGGTCTGTGTGGCATGGGTAGTAATGAACTCAGGGGTGCCGACAGGGGCGGGGCAAAGGGGACAGTTGTCCCAGACCCAGGGAAAGAGGGGGCCCAAAATTGGGTCCTCGTTACATTGTATGTATTGGGCTGGGGGGCCCTTTCAGATGACTGTGCCCTGGGCCTGGCCAAAGCTGTCAGCGGCCCTGAATGAACTGCACACCTGCATCTGTTTACTCTCCGCTCTGCGTCTGCCTCACCTGAAGAGCAATATTTACACCCAAAACACCTTTGCTTTGAATAAACTGTTTCGAGGGAAATATTCATAAATGATTAGTGGGCCACAACAACCGACTAACAACCGAATGCCCTTTCATTCAAATGCCCACATCTGTATAAAACCCACACAGAAAATGACAGAAAATGCCTTCTTCAAAAAAAAAAAGACCATAGAATGGTCTGTGTCTGGGTAAGAGTTAGTCTTTCAAAATAACAGCGCAGAAAAGCCAGAGGCAGATGACCAGGTCCCTGCAGCGATCATAGTAGAGTTCACGGCTGGCCTGCAGACAGCGGGCTGCAACCCAGCTCTATTACGCCACATGGGATTGCTCGGACAAGGTGCTTGGCCAGGACCCGAACTCCCATTCCCCACACATACAGTACACACACTCCTGCTGCCAAACAGTAGTGTGGAAGCATGAGAGAGGAAAATCCCACATGTAAAGTAAACCATCTCTGGATACTCAATAGTACAGCTGTTTCACAAAACGCAAAGGACCAAATGACTTGTAAAAACATGGGGGGTTTTCTGGACAGAGGGGAAGATAACTACTGCACAGTCTTTCTCACAGTCACTGACACTGCAGAAAGTCACTGAACGATTTTTGTCTTTTTTTGTCTTGAAGTGTTCTCTGCAGTTACTTTTTTTAAAGTTGGCAAGCACATCTATGTCCCTAAGTAAAGCACTGTATAAAGCTCCAATCATCACCACTTCACACAGGAGACTGGCTTCGAGAGGAGCTGTAGTCTTTGCGTGTTGTAGTGGAGTGAACCAACGGAGGGTCGAAGGCCACCATACTGTATGAATGATAATCATGTTAGCACATGCTGTGCCAACTCTGATCAGTGCTCCGCCGTGTAGTGCACAAGTGACTCCGATTGCCGCTTTATTAGCCGCTGATTACACAGCTAATCTCTGGGAGCGTGTCGCCCAAGTGGCTTGTGGGTGAGATTGTTGGGCCTGAGTCCTTCCTCCTGGTACTGCAGGGACATGGTGGCAGGTGGCAAAGGAGGGGCTGAGCAACTCTTAGCCGCTGCCCTCCAGAGGATTTTAGGGTCAAATGGGAGAGGCCAAAGCCGTCTAATCCTATACGCTACTGGTAAAAAGCTTCCCGCAGATCTGTTTAATTCCAGCACAACACCATTTACCCCACACTCTCACCAGGAGGGAAGGTCAGGGATCACTGTTGTGGTGGTTGGTTTCTTCCCTTGGGGACAAAAGTCATCCTCCAAAGCACTGGCCGTGGCGGCAGAGAAATTATTATTATTTCAATATAGAATTCATGCAACCAGTGTGGTATAATAGAAAGCATGTAACCAGTGCGGTATAATAGAAAGCATGTAACCAGTGGCAACCCGTTTGTATTGTACAAGTACGAGACAGCATTTCCACATCTGGTGGGTGATTGCTGCCGGATGTTGTCTCTGACGAAGGAGCAGCTGGGCCTGCTGGTGAGTGAGGGTGGCTTGGCTTTGTAGCCTACTGATGATGTCCGCTGTCATGTCTTCTGCCATGTCCTGACACGCTTGTCTTTGGCTTGTCTCATTGAGGTGGAGAGCCGAAACTCAGCGACTTGGAACCAACAGTAGCCTGCACTCAGCACCAGTCTAAGCTGAACAAAATAATACAAGCTGATTGATCACAGTGGGCAATCATGTTGAATAACCAGCTTTTGAGGAACTTCATCCCCACCCCTGCTGTATCCTGTGTGCCGAGGATTCGCGTCTGCTAATGCCCCACCCACCCCACCACCATCCCTCTGTCCATTAAGCCTCATGGGCACAAAGCTTTACCAACAAACCACCCAATTTGTTGCTGAAGTACGTGGACACCTTTGTAAGTGCAAAACCACAATCAATAAGCAGCTTGAAATAATGGATGTCATTGTGCATATTGCATGTGCAACTTAGTGCATATTGTATGTGTTTCAGAAGCTGAGATATTTAGATTTTTACAAGCTGATGGCAGCTTTTCTTAAAAAGGGCACAGGCGATCAGCTTCCTTTTTTGCAGGTGCCTTAGGCATCAAATTCAATGGGTTTAAGGCATACGTACATTATAGAATTTTCAATGTAGCCTAATTCATTTCTTCATGAGACCAACAGTGACCGCTTTCACCATCCGCTGTCAGAAATTGCTGCTCGTGATCCTGTGCCGTGGCCTAACGGTAGGGCACTGAGTTGCTATGCCGGCGACCCCCGTTCAATTCCGGTCCGGGTCATTTGCCAATCCTTCCCCTTCTCTCTCTCCCCACTTATCTCCTGTCTCTTCTCAGCAGTCCTGTCGAAAATAAAGGCATAAAAAGCCCTAAAAATATATATTTATTTTTAAAAAGAAATTGCTGCTTGTAACCTTTGGCTGATGTAGCCAAACAAGCATCAGATGGAAAACAAACTTGTCATAGAAAATCTGACTTTACTGTATGTACCATAGTAGACATAGTATTGACTACTTGATACTCTGGAATGTAAAAGGAGAGTATAGGGGAGGTAAAACATTTTCTAGGACATTGAGTGCGTTTATATGCAGTTCAGTATCCCAAATATGAGGCATATCCCGGTTATGATCATATTCGGGATAAGGTGTTTATATGAGCACAGAATGTTATACAAATGCATGTAGCCTGGATACCAGCAACAGCGTTCTATGGGAAGCCCCTGTATTCAGGACAAGGTGTGTACATGTGTCAGTATCCTGACGCGGAATACTTTCGGAATACTCCACCAAGCATATCCCGATTTCTCAGTATCCCGAATAAGGGCTTATTCAGGATACTGAAGTGTTTATATGCTCAACTGAAAATTCTGGATACTTAATATCAAATAATGTTATCACTGTAATCTACTTTTGTAAAGTCTCTCAAGAACATGATACAGAGTTCAATTCAGTAGGCTACAAACTGAAAGAGCCTCTCAACACACACCTATAATTTACCACTAACCTTATAAATCTTCTGGAAAGTTTTCATCTTAGCCCTTGACAAACTCTGTTGATTTGATCAAAATGACTCACTGAGTGATTCGGTGTAGTTATGTAGAATTACTCCTTGATTGAATATTACGAAATCAGTGCTAAAAAAACAACCCTTAATAACACTGTGCCAAGTGGATATTTTCCCCTTTTAATGCATTCAGTTTCAGGGAAATCACTAATGAAGTACTTGAGCGCGGAGGAGGTGGACACCTGATGAGACCCTAGCGAAAGGCTAAAGCTTTCTCCATCAAAGACTATCTACAGTCCCCTCAAGTCATTATAGCCTACTTACATAACATATATCATGTACTTAGTTACCGGTAAGTAGGCTAAGTGATAATCATACGATTGTATTGCCTATAGGAGCGGTAAAAAAATGTGACAATGGTCAGAACAACAGCAGTGATTGTGATTATTTGTCTGCCTAAGCTGCAGTTGAACCAGACAGGTCTGCTGCTTCTGCTGTTAGCATAAACCCAATGTCAGATAAGTCCACCAGATCAACAGTGATCTGCCTCCTAGCTACTGTTCTAGCCTATGCTCTGCATGAAAAGTCCCACAATTCACCTGCTTCATTTGGGCCGAGTGGTTCAGCTCCCTTAGTCCAAACTGCTGAATAAACCATGCCCGCTGTCTCACCCTTTGATCCTCTCCTACATCATCGGGGAACACCGTCACTAGATTGTCCGCAAAATGAGGCGGATTTGTTGTTTTCTGTTTAGTGTTAATGCTTTTGAGAGGCTGTGAGAGCGTTTTGGTATTGGCTTTGAATTTAAGCCCTCCTAAAGCACTCTACATACTAACGTGTTCATAAGAGCAAAGAAATGTGAATAAACAATCCCTTGGTCTTTTTTTACATTAGCCACATGACCTAGCTTGCACAGAAGCAGCTTTATCTCTTCTCGTGATGCCAATACGTAGGCCTATAACTGTGGGTAGCTCGTCCTGGGAAACACATGATTTGTCTGGGTCAAATTGAGGATAATGGTTTAAATGGGTTACAGGCGAAGTGCACTCTCTCCTCCTCAGTGCAATGGCCTCATGGGTTATGTGCTCATGCGCACCTGCACTCACTCTTTCTTGTGATATTTCTCTTTTGACACTCTCCGGGGAGCATCTAAACATTTCAAATCTATTAGAATTCCACTAGTTCAACAGCAGAATTTGTATCAGTGAGACAAAGCTGCACAGATTATGATTGTATGAAGTGTTATGAGATTTGGTATACATTTTTGTCATTTTCTCCAACAGTTTACAAGATCAAATTATCTTGTATATTTAAAGCAGTGTTTCCCAAACTGAGGTCCAGGACCCCCAGAGGGCTCGCGGAGATACTGCAGAGATATCAAAATTGGCATTCATAAAAACGGGTTGGAAACACAAGTTAATAGTTAACATAACTCAATAAATTAGTTAGTAATGGTACTCATTTATGCCAATGCACGACCATACACATGTTTTTGCTTTTGCTTTAAATTTCAAATGAGAATTTAGCCATATTAATCGACAATTAATGTTTGTTAATGGCGTTTGTGGGGAATATGGCGGGTAATTTAAGGGTGGCATTATAAATTACTCTTCATGGTTGAGTGTAGTAATAGCATGTCAATGAATAAAATGCAGGTCAGGGCTTGCGATAATATCATCTCATTTTGTTTTCAGTCCACAAATTTGTACTTGTACTGTACAAGATCACACATTTTCTCTACCAATCTGCACTGCATGCACATCTCCAACAGCACTGAACTCAGTTAAGTTAGGTGCATAGGCAGCCCACCCCTGTCTCCCCCATCGCACCACTGTCTTGTGTCACCTTTTCTTACCATGCCTGCTGTCTCTCAGGTGTGATCACACTCCAGTGCCATCCAGTGATGCTAAGGCCTTCACACTGTGAGGAAGCCCACATGGCTCAATGGATGACTGAAAGGACATAAAATAGACTCTAAGTCTGTGAGTCTCAATTCACACGTTTATTCGCCTCTCAAGGGAGCTGCCAAATGGTGCAAGGGAGGTTCTCTCTCTCTCTCTCTCTCTCTCTCTCTCTCTCTCTCTCTCTCTCTCTCTCTCTCTCACACACACACACACACACACACACACACACACACACACACACACACACACACACACACAGGCCTGCACTACTCCATTCTCAGGTAATCTTCTAATACGAAGTATGACAGATTGACTCATTGTGCATGGAAATCCTTTAACTCCACAAAGTGGAAGAGAAGCTGACTAGATCCGACCAGGTGGCGTATGAACTTCATCTTATTAGCCTAGCGAGTTTGAGGTCAGGCCAGGAGATTCTTCACCATCAAACGGTCACCATACCCCAAATCTTTTACAAAGTCTGACTCCTATTCTTTGGGCAATTCACAAAGATATGCTGTTTTATTTCTGCTTCTGTGTGCTCATTTATCATTCTGCTAACCTTTCCTTAGCACTCACGTGTAGCATTTGAAAGCCTGCAGACAATCAGCCTGTATTCATCTTATCTACGTCTGTAATGAATCCTGACCAGAAGATCTCCTTCCAATTATTTAAATGTCACACTACTCCTGTGATTAACGACAACATACTGTATCCAAACTGATTGTTATTTGTCTGCAATGCCTGTAAAGTTCATTAAGACAGAACGAAGAGTATCAAGAAGACTGATGAGGTAGCAGGCAACGCCAAACAGTGTAGCATGACAATAGGTTGTCAGAGTTCATTGTGACATGCAACAAACCAAGGGTGAGTTTCTCAAAAGAGAGGTTGTTAGCCTGTTAGCAACTACGGTAGTTTCCAATGGGAAAATGCATTGAAAACAGCAAAGTAGCTACTGTAGTTAGCAACTTTGGTTTTGAGAAATTCACCCCAAGCTTTTTTGGCAACGGAATAATGCAGTCCATTTATGTATGTCCGTCATTTACTCACAATATTAATCACATGCATGCTAAATTGCCTATGACAGCAAGAGCTAAGATGACATCTTCCCTAATTTGTCACAGCAAAGTCTAGCCATGCCATCCATGCCTCACCCTGCCAAACCATGTTTCCAATTAAAACAGGAGACGGCTGTGACACACATTATTATGGCATGGACAGGAAAAAAAGAATCCATCAGTATACAGCAGCAGTCTGTAGAATGGTCATTGTGAATTGCTTGACTGCTACTTGAGGCTGGGTGATGTTTCAGTGAGAAATCATTAATGTTTTTTTTATCTGGTTTAGGTCAAGACTCACCTCGTTAATGTCATATTTGTGACAAATTGTTGGTGGCTCTTCACTTTTTAGTGTCAAGATTCATTACCAGAATGTTTTGGTTAATGAGCCTTCTTTAAAGACTCCGTGTTCATGTACAGATTTATTCAGTGAAAGAAAGATTAAAAACAAGCTAATGTATGCCACCATAATGGCTTTCTTGTCGAACCCGTCTGCTCTAGCTATAGAAATAATTAGAACCTCAGATAGCAGGTAAGATCTGATATATGTTTCTATAGAACTATCGGTGGGTGGTGTTTTAAAGTTTTCCCAGGCGACTCCACAGAGATCCCATGCAGTGCCCGTGGGAGTAATGAGCCAGAGAGAGTGGTGGGAGGAGGCGCACGGTGATGGCAATGGCGATGGCGATGGTGTGGTGTGAGATAGCATCCAGCTTACAGGCTACGGGGGACTCTCTGGGGAGCCGTGTTTGTCATCAGTGGCCCACACAGAGTCCGGTAATTAGGAATCATACACTACACCCCACTGTTTCCCCCAAACGTGTGCACACATGTACGCACACACAGACACAGACACACACGCGCGCGCGCGCGCACTCACACACTCACACACACACACACACACACACACACACACACACACACACACACACACACACACACACACACACACACACACACACAGTATCCAACATGATGCTGCTGCAGACTAGTCATCTCTCTCTGGAGGGGTTCCCCGTGAACCTGTCGGCCTGCGTGTCAGAAGAGGAGATGCAACAATAGAGACTGCAGTGAGGAGAGACCTGCAGAGCTGATGAATGACTTCCTCCATGACAGATGACCCTGTCTCTGTCTCTGTCTGTCTGTCTGTCTGTCTGTCTGTCTGTCTGTCTGTCTGTCTGTCTCTCTCTCTCTCTGTCTCTCTGTCTGTCTCTCTCTCTCTCTCTCTCTCTCTCTCTCTCTCTCTCTCTCTCTCTCTTACACACACACAAACACACACACACACACACACACACACACACACACAGACACACACACACACACACACACACACACACACATTCTCTCTCTCTCTCTCTCTCTCTCTCTCTCTCTCTCTCTCTCTCTCTCTCTCTCTCTCTCTCTCTCTCTCTCTCTCTCTCTCTCTCTCTCTCTCTCTTTCACATACACACACACACACACTCTCTCTCTCTCTCTCTCTCTCTCACACACACACACACATTCTCTCTCTCTCTCTCTCTCTAACACACACACACACACACACATTCTCTCTCTCTCTCTCTCACACACACACACACACACACACACACACACACACATTCTCTCTCTCTCTCTCTCTCTCTCTCTCTCTCTCTCTCACACACACACACACACACACACACACACACACACACACACACACACACACACACAGACAGACACTCGACACACACAAAGGGTAAACCTGTCTCTGTGTGGACGTTGGTAGAGGCTTGTGACAGATTTGCTGATGTGTGTTGTTGCTGCCCATTAACCGTGAAGAAAAACAGCATTCAAATGCATGCAGTGATGATGCACCTCCTGAGTGCCCACCATATGCAAACCAAACACACACCAAATCAATAGTAGAATATTGAGCAGGGCTTATTTATAGATTCATGCATGAGTAAGTAAGCCTTGAAGCAGGGCTGGACTGGCCATCTGGCATAGTGGGCATTTTCCGATGGGCCTGTACCCTTGTGGGTCCTTATTTTCAGAAATGTTCAAAAGATTTTGAAAATAGGGGCCCACAAGGGTGCGGGGCCCACGAGGGTGCGGGGCTCATAAGGATGCGGGGCCCACGAGGGTGCGGGGCCCACTGGTGTGTCATTTCTGTGCCGCTAATTATGAAGGGCCCCTTTAAGCCAAATGTGCCCTGGCCCTATTTCTCTCCCAGTCCAGCCCTGTCTTGAAGCCCAAGCGCTTGCACAAGAGCAGGAGATAAGCAGACAGACCAATCAGGTTCGCTGTCCTCTTTGCTGTTTAGAAAATCTAAAATTACTTTGCTTGTGTCTTTTTCGCTCCCTCTGTCAATCAAAAGACAATTCATGTATGTGTCAAACTGGGACAGAAATAAACAAGTTCAAATCAATGAATAATGTAAAGTCCAGCAGCTAGAATTTGAATGTGGCTTCGTGCTGACTGAGGGAGACATTATAGATGGCAGTTCTTCTCAGCGGTCGGTTTGCCTCATCATATGCCTCGTTTAGTTATCTCTGCCACCAGATTAGCAGAAATCAGATCTTTGGAAAATTGCATGAAAATGTAATTCATTTTCCGAGGGAGATAGGACTGCCTGAAATTGTTTTTATGAAAAGGTTTAGAAATGTGATATCTGCATTCAATAAAGACTTGTTAAAAAAAGATGTCTCTTTTCTCATAAGGCACTTTGTGACTACAGTCAGAGCAGAGTGTAGAGTGGTGTGGGGATTTTTATGCTCTTTTCCTTGTTACTAGAATAGGGTGTTTTTTTATTTATTCTAACCACAAACACTGTTTAGTGTTGCTGAACTGAATGGCTGCTTTTGTGGATAGGTCACTTATAGTTCACACTATATTGATAGCAGCCCACTGACCCATGCTTGACATTTAGCTGTAAAGTCAGACAAAGCCTCGACAGAGCAAGAAAGGTCAGAAACTCCCAAATTATGCCACTATTGTCCAGAAAGGATCCTCAGGTCTGGGGCCTATAGTGTGAGGGAGGAATCCTCTTCATTAACACATACAGTAACAACAATGCACCAAACTTGTACTCAAATGGTTTGGCCCGTCAGCTTCCAATATTTCTCCATGAAGACAGACAGTGAGACTGGTAGAGAAAGGGAAAGAGGGTGAACCTGTGTCCCAAGTTCAATATTACTTTTAGTAGGCCTATATAAGCATAAACAATAGCCGGCTTTGGAGTCTGCCCTGGGTTGAGTGGAGTCTCTTCCACCATCATCAGAGTAGAGCAACCAAATACTTGTGAATGCACTACCCACCACAGTAACTTCAGCAAAAATTGAAATGACCTTTATTTTTCAGAGAGCATGGCTGCTTCAAGTACTTTGTCATACCATGCTCATGACCTCTAACCTTGCCAGGTTCTCAGAGCCAAATGAAATAGTCCTACAGTAAATGAAAATATTTTACCACTGTGTATAGAGCTATAGGTTGTGGAGGTCCCTATGAACTTGTCTGATAACCAGAAAGGGTGCACACGAAATCTCCCACGTGTTAACAAGAAGAGAAGGTCAGCGCCTCCAGAACTTCAGAGCAGCTCTTGAAGCTACTGGTTAAAATAGGATAGTACTGTAGTGTAAAACCGTGTCGTAATTGTTCTTGCTGTTATGTGAGGTTTGTTGTCCATATCTGTTTAATGATCATGTACTGTGTCTACTTACATGATGGCAATACCATACAATGAACATTATGGTGAGAGATCTTGCGCTCATCTATGCCAGAAATGAGGCAGAACTTGTGTACGGTTTAGCACAAGTAGGTCCAATTTCAAATTACATTGCATGTGAAATTTTCTCACAAATTTCTCTCACTTCCTGTTGGTTGTAGCCATAGCATCATATTTGCTTTTTTGTTTTTCTTAGTGAGATACACACCTTTAAGGGGTCACTGGGTCTGTACCTTCTATATGCCGCCCCAAAATTCTATGCGCTATAGGGTGCTAAAGAGTCCCTGGGTCCCATCATGGGCAGGGATTTTTGTAGCTGTAGCTGGCACGCTGGTGTCAAATTAAAACCAGAAACCCCCAAAAATGGCCCAAACGTGCATGAACAAGGACAAGAAAGAAAAAGAAGAAATAGTAGAGAAACCATAGGACATGCACCTTCGGTGCTCTGGACCTAACAATATAAATAGCTGGTAACACTTCACAATAACCTTCCGCAAAAAATGGTTAACTAATGGTTAGCTAATGGTTTGTTGTGCATCTATAATACTATTATATGCATTGATATAGCCTATCATTAGTAAATCAATTGTAAAACACTTACTAAACATTTGCTGTTTGCAATAACATTTAGGGCTGCAAAATTATGGACAAAATTATAATCACGATTATTTAGATCAAAATCACGATCAAAATTATGAATCAGAGCTTATGCCCCCCACCCCCAATTTCCGGGACGACATACCTTACCATTAGTTAACATTAGTTAACATTAGTTAACCATTAGTCAACTATTTCGCAGAAGGTTATTGTGAAGTCTCTTGACATGTTGGTACATATTATAGTGTAACAAATACGTTCACTGTATAAAGTATATGAAGCAGGTAGTGACAGTGACATGACAGAAACCCGTTCTTTTTTAAAATTCTGTGAACAGCTTACGCAACTGTTGTCAGCACAGCTAGATTCTGCTCCATTGGTCTGGACAGCTGCACTTGTGCCATCTCTCTCTGCATAGAACATAGCAGCCTACTGTTTAAGCTTCAGCACAGCACAAAAGGTCTGTGGCCAACTACACCCTACTATGCAGAGGATGCTGAGGCCCCATAAAAGCTCTTTAGGGAACTTGGGGAAAATTACTATGAGGATCTAAAGTGCTCCGGCAATGCTATTTGTGGTTAGTGAGAATGGCCATCCAAGGAACAATAACACTTAAAAGTGAAACGTGAATACTTCACTACGGTATCAGTGGTCGTTTTAACTTAGTAATGCATGGGCTATAAATAGCAAAACTGTTAACATGCCAATGAAAAAACAGCACAAACTGAACATGATGCAGATGCTTTTTTGTTTTGTTGCATAGTGTCAGTGACAATGACCCTTGAATGAAAGCGCATGTAACCTTTGTGTGCGCATATGCAGAAGATTGCCAAATGCAAACATTTAAATCAAAAGGAGCGATGACCATTTATCTCACTTGCCTAGAAATGTCATGTAATAATTTAGCCATGCTCCTCCATTGCTTCATGCAGATGGGCCCATTGATGGGCTAATTCAATCTTTCCTGAGAACATTCAAACACAAATTGGCCTACATACATTGCTGACTGTGTGTGAGGAAGTTAACAGGGCCATCCCTTAAGAGTGCAAACCTGAATCTTCAAAGAATATGTCTATTAAAGTATTTAAGGCATGCTTATTTTCTGTCTGAACCGTTTATGTTCAATTTTCGCTTTAGCCGTGTAGCAGTATACACTACTATATACACAACTATGCCTCTCAGTCCAGACGGTTTGCATGTGTCTGTTAACCATGTTAATCTAGCAGCAAGAGGACCACACATTACCTGTATGACAGAGTATAATAATGATTACAAGCCAGTGGTGTAGTCTACTTTTTATGGTGGTTATACTGTATAATTGAGCATTTTTTGAAGTGGGTATATTTGTGCTATTCAAAGCAATGGATCAATACATTTTAAGTGGGTATACTGAAATCCATGACATTTAGAAGTGGGTATACTCCGTATACCCGCGTTCTACGTAGACTACACCACTGTTACAAGCTGCCCAAGAAGACAGACAGGTTGAGCAGAGTAATAAGTATTTCATCTCAGATCTTCAGACAAAAAACACATCCAATCTCTGAGGCACAGATATAAAACATAATGATTGACAGTACATTAAAGTGTCCTAGTGTAACCTGATCCACAAAACTTTGAAAATGTATTATAGAATATAGGGAATGAGAGGCATACAAATAACATGGAAAGGTAGGCTGAAATGGCAGATCAGGACAGAGCCGTCTAGAAGCGAGCAGCAGCTGCACTGGCTCAGGGCAGGTCTCCAGAGCCCTGAATATTACACTCGCATTTATGGCTATAATTATGCAAGCAGTGGCCAGGGAAAAGGATGCTCAATTTACCCTCAGTATGGGAGTCTATAAATACGTATGTGTGTGTGTGTGTGTGTGTGTGTGTGTGTGTGTGTGTGTGCGTGTGCGTGTGCGTGTGCGTGTGCGCGTGCGTGCGTGTGTGTGTGTGTGTGTGTGTGTGCGTACTGTACGTGTGTGTGTGTGCATTTGTGTTATCCGGCATACCAATAAAATCTGAAACAAATCATCTTGCCTGTCACACTGAAAAGATAATGTGCATGTCTCCTGCATATCTCTGTAATGGAATATAAAACAGTTTAGATAGACTATAGGTCAGAGGTACACTGCATTCCACTTTCGACAGCTGAGAGTCAATCATAATAAATGCTATAGTGATGAAAGTCTACGGTGATGAAATGACATTGTCTTAGGGATGGGTTAAGAGAATTGGATTCAATAGAAGCTTTGAAAATAAATGTACTGTATTACTGTTTCAGTTCTTTGCATTTCTTACCATCCACCCTAGCCTGACAGTACCTCATTCACAGAGCAGCACATCTCACAGTCTCACTGCTGTTAGAGAAACTCAAACCACCCGATTTCTATTCAAATAAGCTGTGTGTGTATATGTGTGTGTGTGTGCGTGCGTGTGTGTGTGTGTGTGTGCGCGTGCGTGCGTGCGCGCGGTGTGTGTGTTTGCGTGTGTGTGTGTGTGTGCTATGTTCCATAAAACAGTTATTGAGGGTCACATGGGGTCAGAGCACCTGTGTGTGCTGCCTCCCCCAGCTGGGGTCGTTCATAAGCTCAGCGCTGACGGATCCTCCAGCTGAGACTCCTGCAGCCACTAACCCTACATGTATTGTCCACAAGTAAAGGCAGTATAGACAATCAGTCACCGGGTCTTGAGGCTGTGAATGAAATGGTTAAGAGCACAATTTCATTTTGGAGGGGTTTTTTTTGCCTGTGTCTACTTCCTCATTTAGTAACCCTTCTGTGTGTCTCTCAGACTAATCAAAATAGTAATTTTCAAAAACTCAAAGGTACTGCAGAGTTAAGCCTAGTGTATACTTTATTGGAGATAATTAAGTTCATGATAGTAATTTCTGTATCGGTCGTGGGTAAGGAGACTCAGCACGGAGAAGTATGATTCACAGCTCACTTTACTGCAGTGTTTCTCAAACTTTTTCAGACCGAGGACCACTTTGTCCCCCCAAAAAAATCAGGGACCACCTGTCAACTGAATTGGCTGTTGATGGTTGCTAATTTGACACTGCTAATTTTGATACAGATCACTTACTTTTTATTCACATTATAAGCCTGTCTTATTGTGTTGAAAACATGAAAATGTTACAAATAAAGCCTATTGCTAGCTTATCTTGGAAAAGTAGAAATCCCCTTGTGGACCACCTGAGCTCTGTCGCGGACCACCAGTGGTCCCCGGACCACACTTTGAGAATCACTGCTTTACTGTATTACAACCCAATCTCAAGAGCATTCTTATGTACACGGCCGGCCGCCACTCCATCACATATCCTTCTGCCCTCACTGTAGGCCGACATATTCTTCCGCCCTTTGACCAGAGTCCCCTCACATGAACACATCCCAGTTACAATACTCCAACAGCAATAAAAAATATCATCACAAATAATAATGACAAATATAATCTTACAATAATATTGTCTGCCCATCCTCGCTGCAAAAAATATTTTCCCCCAAAGATGGAGTGTGCCCAACAGTCTGAACAATCGTCTTTCAGGGCAGCTGAGCATTGGCAGCTCTGGTAGGAGTATACATAAATACCCTTCACCCATAATGAAAAATAATAACAAAGGGTACATTTTGTCCCGTGGAGAAGATTTACTATGTTTGCGTTTTGTGCAGCCTTCACTCTTGTTACTTTCTGAGTGCCATCCTGTTTAACCGTCTTACTGCAATATTTTTTTCTAGAAATGTACACACTGTACACATGCATGCTACCTCTTTTATTCTCTCTCTCTCTCTCTCTCTCTCTCTCTCTCTCTCTCTCTCTCTCTC